>NC_090943.1:64149196-64452227 GCF_040807025.1 Struthio camelus | reverse complement strand
TAGTATGAAAGTAGTAAGTGACTGTGTGATTAAAAAGGAAGTTGCTAGAAGGAACTTGTAGATAATCACAAGCATCTTTGAGAATTGCTTTTGGATGGGTTGTGCTTTTTTGGGATAGGGAGAGCATCTTCTCAACCCTGGTTTATTCAGTAAATGCTTTATGTAAACAGTGGAGCTGGGTTGCACTTTATACACATGCTTTTAGTGCAACTGTTCGCTGCAGGTATGGCATTATATGAAAATACAATTATCCTGCTTAAAAGAGATCATGATAAAGTTGAGACAGTTTGCGACGTGAATCATGACTTTCCTTCCTTTTAATAGATTTTGATTAGGTTTTATTTTGTTTTTTAATGAATGTGGTGACTAATGCTTGCAGCGCAGGACTGAAATTGAAGCAGAGCAGATTTTACTCATGCATTCTCTGTGTCACTGACTCTTGCTGATGTTTTCATCAGTAACATAGTTTGAAATTTAAACTGTTATGCAGTCAGAGAGTTTGAAACTTAGCCTCCTTGAGGTTCCTTTTCCCATCTATTAGGAGGCAATGATAGCTCCTACCTTTTGAGAACCAACTTCAGAATCTCAGATGTAATCACTGTAGAGATCTCTGCTTTTACTTAACGATGTGAAATGGCATGGCTTGAGTTTGAAGCGAGGATGCAGGTATCGCTGCCACGGGAGGAGAGGAAGAGGAAGGAGTCTGCGTGCTGGCTGGCCCAGTGGAGTACGCTGCTTCTCTCACCCGGTGCTCCATCCTGCTTGGTGAGGCTGGGCAGTCCTGTTCACAGCACTAGCAAACTCTTTAAATGGCTCCTGTATCCAGCCCTAATTTGGGAAGAGCTGTGAACTAGAAGGCCACATCTCTCCGAAGAGTCAGTGGGAAGCAGTGACTTCACTTTCCAAACTCCAAAGCCCAGCGGTTCGCTGAGCTTTGGATTGCGTTTCTATGCTCTTTTCTTCCATTCTGAGGATTATGAATTTTGTTCACTTCCTGAGCATCCTGGACCAGCTTATTTTAAGTCTTCCAAGGTAGTGGAGACTTCTCTTACAGTTTACTTGTAGAGAAAGCATTGCCCGTTTTAACATTTAGCATAGAGTAGTGTATTTTCCAGTTATTTGGTTTACTTGGTTTGGCTTATGTGTGTGGGTACCCTTACAGTTATTTGAAGTTGTTCCCTAGTGAATAAGTGCTCTGAAGACGTGTAGAGCTGATGAGGGAAAAATTTTTCACTATTGGGTAGCGCTGTTCAAGAACGCAGAATTTTTCACTTTGTGCTTAAGGTGGTGAGGGAAATGATGCCTGCCTGCAGAGCAAATCAAGGTTTTCCTGCAAGTTGTTAACTACCTTGACAGCTCTCAGAAAAAAGGTGAATTTTCTCTATTTCTTCGTTATATGAAGTTTGGCATCAATGTTGTTTATCACCACCGTGGAATTTGCTATACATCCTGATAGATTTTGGAGTTTCATTTCATGTATAACTCTACCTGACTTACTATATTCAGAACTTTTTGAATTCTTCTGCACTCTTCCCTTTTGGAAATGCTGTAAGAAAAGTGTTGTCTTCCCATGAGAAGATTCACTGCAATCTTCTGTGATATGTGTGTGATATGGCTGGTTATTCAGTGTAGAAATTTAATGTTTGGAAAAAGTGGACTTATCTGACTGAGGTCGCTAGAGTGCAAAGGGAAGCTTTCACAGCTAGTTACTACAGCAGAGGCGGGAGGATCTCGCTTGCATTGTACCCTTATGGCACGTAGCCTAAAGGCACAGACAGTTTCCTGGATGCAGTAATTATTGCTGAGAAGCATTCAGCAAGAGAAAAGGTGTCAAGAAGGGTGGTAGGAGGTAGAGGAGAAAATGAAAATACACCTGCTCAACGGTGATATGGAAAGGCTCTGTGAAGAAAGGAAAGAGTGCTTCTGGGGTGATTTTTTTCAACCTGTGTAGGTCTTTGAATATAGAGTTCCTGAGAGACATGGTGGTCGAGATCACTTTGGGAGTACAGAATCTGCTTAAACTGGTACGCCTGTGTTTCATGGGATTGCCAGTGGGCATACCTGAGTTACGTATTGTTTAACAAGACTGTTTAGTCTTGCAGGAGTAGAGAGATGGTTTCTTGATTTTTATTTTATTTTATTTTATTTTCAAATAAGCTTTGACCAAAATTTGCTTTTTGCTAGGAATAGACATTTAACTCTATTCATAATGAATAAATTTTGGGGGCAGTGAGAGAGGAACCGTACTCGTACTGGCTTCAGCAAGATACTTGGAATAATAAAAGATTATTTGACTATAAGGTGTTTTCCAGCTTGTGAAGTATTTCAGGATGCCTTTTGTATTTGTCTGTTGTTTTCAGTTGGATAATTTTTTAAAGATGTAATGCATCCTGTTAATTATGCATGCTTTAGCACCAAGATTATTGATTAATTGAGAATGGTTGTATGCGAATTTGTTTCATAACCATATGGCTGAAACTTTCTAAAGGGGAAAGAGAGAACTACGCTAGGTCGCTGGAAAAAAATACGTCTTCTACTAATTCAGATGCCTGTATACAAAACAGTGCTTTCAAAAATATGATATGATTTTAGAAACCAGTCCTGTGAGTACTTAGAAGAGAACATGAACAATAAAAGAACAGGTATAGTGAAACTGGATTACAGCTGCCATTTCAAGTATTTGTATGTACAACTATATTAACCTTCTTCCCTATCTTATACACTGTATGTTATTGTGGTATCCGAGCAGTTTATGCTCTTTTTTCAGGATTACTTAACCTCATCTTACAAAAGATGGTGTTTGCATTTTAGAGGTATTGCACAGCTGCATGGAAAAAGATTTGTCCATATTTGCCCAGGTGTCTGTGATGAAGCAGGGAGCTTGATGTTCCCAGGATCCACAGATTCTAGGTTGTTGTTTCAGTTATCTCGATACTCCTGCTTTCCTCCTTGTTGGACAAGCATGTCTGTTTGTGCAAAAGTCCTTAAAATTATGTTACATTGAAAGTTACGGAAAATATGTATGGAACCAAAGAGATCTTGAGCAGAAGGTTGGACTAGATAACTTCCTGCAATTCCTTCCCATCTGAATTATCCTATGATACTTTGTTATGTAATTTTTCTTACCATGAAGATTTGAGGGTTTTGCTTGTGTAGTGACTGCGTTATGATTAAAGGATGTGTGCTACTTCTGAGAAATATGTTTTTTCTTAGTGCAAATAAATGGTATATAACTCTTTAAGTTATATACCTATATATAGTTGTAAGTTATATATGCACCCTTGTATACCCATAAAATATAGGTCCTACAGTCCATTTCTTATTTTGGTAAGTGTGATTAACTCTGCTTATAAATAGTTTGATTATTCTGTGTAATTGAGATTCTGAAAGACTTTATAAACCAAGTCAGTATTGTTTGATTGCTCTTTAGTGGCCTGCTCTTCAGTGGCCTGTATGAAATAAATGCATGGCCTTCATTCAGTCCCTGGAGAACTTTACCAAAAACACTGCTTAAAACGGACTTAAATTACTGCTGGTGCTGTAACTGATGAGGACAAGAGTCTGAACTTTCTATGCAGTTCTCTCCTCCTTTTGTTTTACTGGGCAATCTAAGGAGGATTATACTCCTTAGGCTCTTACTTTCTCTGTGGTCTGAATGAAAAGGGGTATCCAGAGCTATGAACTATGACTCTTTTAAAATGGAGGATGGCAGCTGAATTAGTCTGCCTTGGCTCCCTTTTGTCTAATTTTGTGTATTGTCTCTCTGCAAAGGAGCTGTGGCAAACTTGTGAGTGGAAATGAAATGAGAAAACTTCAAAGCCCAAGGATGGAATTAGCAGGGGAGTTGGAAACTGAAGCCCCTGTTCCCAGGCCATTGCTTCCTCTCTGTTAACGCTGCCTGGCGCAGCTCCTGTTGTTCCATGAGTTGTTGGAGCAACTGATATCCCGCATCAATGTTGTAGCCACGTCGTTCTGTAGGTGACAATTTCCCACGTTATGCCTTCCACGTTACAGTGGAGCTGGCGTAGGTAACATGGATGACAGCAGGATAGATTTGCTTGTAATCTCTCAGTAGCGTTGCCTCCTTGATCTGGCCTGTGCTCTGGTATGATGAGAACAGGCTGCATTAATGTTACTGCTGTGACTCTCCCCAGTCCTAGTAGTTACAACTTTCCTGTTCTTGATCTGTTCCTGCCTTCTTTTGCAAACAACTGGAATTTTGATGCTTCAGGAAGAAGGGAACTGGCCCATTTAAGCTAACATTGAACTTCCTAAGCCTTTTTGGAAGGATTTGGCTTTTTGTCCCTAGTTTAGCAGAACAAGAACTCTTTTTTTAGGCCCATTCAGAATCATGATAGTTCAAGTTTTCAGCTTGCCTAAGAGAAAGAGGCGCAACACTCTTAACGTCTCAGATGTCCTCTTGATATCGCACTGATTATTTCTAAACTGAATTTGGCCAGTGGCAGCTAAAAGGTGAATTACTTACTGAAAAAATTTATTAAAACCTACCTGTCATAATGCTTACATTTCTTTTTTCTCATATCTGTATGCAAGGTTGCTTCAAAGAATCTGTATTACAGATGATAAATATTACTTCTGCTGTTCTAGCATTTGGAAGCACTCATAATCTCTATCAGTGTGGTCTTTTTGTGTTGAAGAAAACCCCGTGCTTACGCAGGTGCCATTTCCAACCTAAACCAGCAGTGAGTCTTTTTGATGAAACGTGGTATCGTGTTTGACAGACAAACAGACTCTCATCTATCTGCATGTGAGTGCCTGGGGATGGAGGGGGAAGGGGGAAGAATATAGTCTTTTAAAGAAAAAAAGAGGGTGTGTGTATTCTGGGGAGTATCATATTCATCTAAGAGCTGGACGCATTCTTTGAGCTTGACTTTTTGCTCTGGGAGGGACTAGGGGGAACGCAGTGAGAGAGAGGGAAGAAACATTCCTGCAGGGGATTAATTTTGAGGTGACTCAAATAGACACTTTGATCCCTTCCATCTGCAGGTTGGCTTGTTTTAGCTTGTTAATATATGGATAGCAAATTCCCTCTTTCCTTTTATGTTTGGAAAATTGCTCATAGCCCACACATGGCTCTGTAATTGGGGAGAGATTGTTCATTCTTGCCTGCAGGAAGACATTTCTCTCTCTGTCTGCTGAGCTGGAGTTCCAGACTAGATAGAGAGAGCGCAAGGAAAATGTAGGTGGAAGCAGCGCTGCATAACTCTTGCTTAAGCTGTGATTCATTAAGAAATGGTCGTTGATCCACGTGTGTTTGCACTCAGAGCACCCCACAGGATGAGGAGTGTAAATTCTCTGTGAGCTGTCTCTGCCTTCCCTGTGCTTCAGTGTATAATGGTGTAGTAATTTGTAGAAGAAACTTAAGTACGTTTAGGAAACTTGTCCTCGTCAATAATCTGCAATGAACTGATGATACTCATGAGGGTGTTCATCATGTCTGTTTTAATTTTAGACAGCTCAGGTGTGAGTGATTAGTAACAATCTTGCATGTTTGATTGAAGTGATCTAAAAGTAGGTGAGGGTTTGATGATGTCAAATATTAAATAGTATGCTCTTCTTCTCAACCAAACTTATTGAAATTTGTTAAACTTGTGGTCGGTTGAACTCATAGTGCCCTGCCCCCTCTCAGGTTGCTCTTTTAAGTCCAGATTTTCTAAAAGTATCAGAATTTTCTTGGCATTGGAATTTCTCTGAATTCAGCCTGGACGCTTATTCTGCAGGTAAGGTAGCAGCGATCAGGTTACTGAGGGATTTGATTTCCTCCCGCTTCCCCCCAATCCTGAAGACGCTTTGGAAAGGTCTGTGTGTGTACATGTGTTGTTTGGGACTTTCCATGTATGTGCAGATATATCATACCACAAGTGAAAGTTTTATTTCTTGCTAAAGTTACAAAATAAGAGAATTTAATAGCCAAAGCCCTATCTATCTGTTGATCTCTTCTGGAACCAAAAGGACTGTCTTGAAATGGCATAAACTTCCAGTATTTATTTCGTGGAGTTTTCCCCAGTGTTGCTTATAAATATAAATTTAGGGATGTCTGGGGGCTTTGTTTTGCTTGGAGCGTTGCATTTGTCTCTTGGGTTATGTTAAGGTCTCCCAAAATTTTATTCATTAACGTTGTGATTGACCAAGGAGCCTGGCCACATTCCAACATGAATAATTACGGTCTCTCCTTCTCCATTTTGATTAGATGCAACATTGTTCCCTTATCTCTCTGCTTTTATAGTTGCTGGCTCCTTGTGGCTGCTCTCGGGCCTTCAGCAAAGGGCACAGGGACCCTTCTCCCCCACTGCCTGGAGGCCTTTTTAGGAGAAACTCTGGGCACCCAGATTTAATTCCACCCTCTGGCCCCCACCCCCAAAGGCAGGGTGACTGTCTTTTGCTAAGTGATGGTTGGGCCTCTGCTAACAGCAGTTACAGTATTTGAGATTAAATTCAGGTAATAGATGCTTGTTCTTTTTTGACTGAGGAATCCTACGTTTGACCTTTGTAGATGATCCAATCGTGTTTTTAAAAAAAGCAGCTACTCGGCACCATTTTACAGGAGCATTAGTGGTTGTTTGTTTTTTTTTTTTTAATGCTTGAATTACTTTTTTATGTCTCTTGAACAAGAGAAGCGGCTGGCTAAGGCAAGTCGAGTGAGTGAGAAAAAATTAGATAACCCTTCACTGTGTAGTATCTGCAAAAGTGAATTTTTTAAGAACTGAGGTAGGTACTGAAACTTATTATATATGTGTCATTGTCTTTGGAGGATGATTGAGTGTTACTGCCTCTGTGGAAATATGCACTTCGAGATTTAAACAGGTCAACAGTAAAGAGAAAGTCATAGCATAGGTCATGATGCAAGTAAACACTGCTGCAGGTTATAAGCTACACAAGTTCATGTGGGCTGTAAAAGCTGGAAATTATGGCTGCTATAAATAGCATGAGTTAGACAACTTGAAGCGTAAGTCTAAATTACAGATAGTGTCTCCGTATTTGTTAGAGTTTTTTTAGAAAATTTTCACTTAGCTGATCTCATAAGGCATCTTTGTGGCCTGGGACTGGGATCACTGGAACAGAGAGTTGCAAGAATCAAATCCTGATCTCAGTGGAGGGAGGCTGGTGAAATCCCTTATATAAATTGAGAAGTCAAAGCAAACCTCCCTTTCTACATTAGAGGGCTCTTCTGTTATCACATACGGTGAAACACAGCCAAGTGCTGATAAAGAGGCACTGTAATGGAAACTCCTAAATTTTCTGCAAAATATCATTATGACAAAACATTTAATTTAGTGGCAAGGCATTTGTCTAGACATGCAACACGTGCAAACAGTAAGAACAAAAAAGGGCATCTATGTATGTTGTTGTACAGGTCTTACCAAATTAGTGTCTTGTGTGCATGTGCATGTTCTGCATGGGGAGATTCATTTGCCATACTTGTAACTCAGGCACTAAACTTGGGCATACAGAATACAGTAGCTCAGGCTACTAAACCCCAGGGTTTGGTTTGGCTTGGTTTTTAAAGATTTCATCACTTATTCTGTTCTAAGAAAAAATACGAAGCTCCACCTTCTATTGGCTTGCAAAAATGACAACATTTCTTTGTATACAAGGATCTGTTCAGGGGTTGATGTACTTACCTGCTCTATCAGTAGTAAATTATGATGGAGATGACTTTGATTTCCAGAATTCATGTTTCTGTCATGCCTAAACACAAGCTGGTGGTGGCTGCGCTCCATATATGAGTAACGAATGAGGGGCTGCATGAGGGCAGGTTGGGATCTCCTGGGCATGCGGTGAACTGTAGTCTCTTAGGTTGCCAAATAAACCTCCAATTTTTCAGTCAAAGGTGGTCAAAGAATAACTAAAGAGTTTCTAGACAGTGAAAAGATGGTAAATTAATCACAGCTAGGGAAAGGTGAAAACTACAATCAGTATAGTCCGAAGCAGAGAGTTGAACTTAGCCTGAATTGAAAACTGATTGATTTGAAAAGTTGCTTGGTATTTTGCTTTTCTTCATAATCTGTGAAAAAAGAAGCTGTTATTTGAGGTGGTGTTGAGCTGGATGCAGGACCAAATTGGAATGACTTTAGTCCTAGCAGAATCTGAACCAGAACAGGACTCAAATGTTGCCTTGATTTTCTGATAACGGGGCGACGTTGTTATTGCTTACTGTCTTTTGGATGGACAAAGGAGAAATGGGCATACTTAGAGCACACCCATGTGGCCGTGTAGGGGTTAAATACGATGTAAAAATTATTTTAAGGGAGGAAAAAGGGTAAAAAGATTTCTAATTGTAGTGAAGTATTTTTGGAATTTGCCCTGTCAGTTAGTAATATTTCACTAATTAAAGCAACCCTTTGTTTAAACCAGGCTGACAACAGTTCATCTGGAGGATTGGCTGGTGGACAAACCAAGGTATGTTCATTCCTCAGCAAATCAGCCTATTTTATATGCTGATCTTTCTGAAGTAATGCTTTTAACTTAGAAGAAGGTGATCACATCTGTGAATTCCTTGTGGTTTCTCTGCTGCTGTGGGTTGCAGGCTATAAACTATTTTATTGCCTTAAAGCCATGTGTGCAATGAAAATGAACCAATAAAAGAAGCATACAGGCACTAGGCTCTATGCCTGGAGGCGTCAGGTTTGTTTGGATGGCAAAATTAAGGGATTACAAATTTTTACTGAAGGAACGTTAGCAAGCTGGGAGGAAAGAAGTAGAGCAGGGTTCTGATGAAGCTAATATATGCATATATATTTATACACATATATATGTGACCAGCACCTATCGATATCTGTAAATAAATATATAGTAATTTGTATACGTGTGTGTATATGTACACACGTGTGTGTATACGTATGTATATGTACACATACATGTTTGTGTACATGTGTATATGTACACAGACATATATAATTCTCTGAAACATGCCAAGCCTGGAGAACATTGTATGCTGAGACTGTGGTTTGGTCAGTAAGGTTTTGCATTTTTGTGGAAGACTAGATTCTAGTTTGGAAATTTTACATTTACCCTAAAGGAGAGGAAGAGGGCTACTTTGATGTACAGTGTCAGGTTGGACAACAAAAACAGACTGAAAATTATACGGGTTTTTCTTACCATGAACTGAATTGTGTGGAGAAAGCCATATAGTACAAAAAAGCCAATATAAAATAGGTAACTGCTGACAGGCATATTATAATGCATGGTGTTGCAGTATCATTGATTGCCCTTGGTTGCCTGACTTTATTAAATGGCTTGCTGCGTGTAGAGAAGCCCAGTTTACCAGATCAAAGATCCTGAAGGAGGAAAGCTTCTGACCAGTCTGGCATTTTGAGCAAAATATGTTGAGTCATGAATACTTGCTGACTGATGCTTTTGGCTAGACCAAGACTAGACCAAGCTCTCTTTTGACAGATGACCTCTTCATCGTTAATTCATGTCATTTAAATTTTTTCATACCCGTTTTTCTCTTGACAACCTTTATAGAAAATGTATCAGTCCATAGATCTGTTTAGTCAACAGATCTGCAGGTGGAGGAGTCCAGACAGTGAACACACTTTGGATGTTTATTTTGCTTGTAACCACAATATTGACCTGTGTGATATGCTCTGTAATGATGAAGAGCATGTCAGAACAATTGGGCTTTCAAAATGAGGATGAGCCTTTGAAATGGGCACTCGTTAATCTTGGATGATGTGCTTTGCTGCAGATTCTTACAAAATTTTTTCAGGTTTTTGCAGCTATGTCACGGGATTATTATTTTTGTGAATTGCTGTCATCTAGAAATTGTTTTATTTGAAGAATCTATTTTAGGAATATTATCCTTTTCTGTGGGACAGAGGGAGCAGTGACTGCTGTGAAAACTTAAGTAAACCCTTCAGAAGTGTAAAAAAAACAAAACAAAAAAACCCAAAAAACCCTGAAATACACTAGTTGAAAAATTTTGAATGTTTAAACCAAATTGTCATTGATCTGAAAGAAGATGAGGGTGAGCAGAGGATGTTTTTCCAGCATACTGATATGAAAGTACCGTTGGGGAATTTTTATGTTTTTTTCTTTCAGGAGTTAATTATTGGGAATCTGTAAGGCTGGCCATTGGACAAGAGGCAAGAGAATCAGAGCTGAGGCACTCTGATAAAGTGATGCTGTTGAGATTGGAGAGTATTTGATGAGGAAGAGGAGAAATGGCTTGTGGAGCCTCCTGGTAGTTAGAAGGAAGAATTTAGCGTTCCAGTGGATTCTTTTACCCGTTAAAGAGGGAAGCCATTAAAGTCAAATTCAACATACGTTTTGGCAAGTTTTACTTTACTCACTGTGATAAGTGATCGTAGGTTTAGTACCAGTGAAATAACTAGGATAGTTATTTTGAAATCAAAAGTGAGTAGCTATTTTGGGCTCCACGAAGGGAGCGCCTCTGAGTTAGGGAACAATTGCATTTTATGTAATTGTTTTTCTGAGCATAATAGTTTAACCATTTGTCCTTGGGTGAGTGAGCAAGTTAATCAGCTACAGAGCAGGCCCTGTATAATAACTTTATACATGTCTATTGTATTTGATTCCCATTTCCACAAGTGCTTTAGACTACTCTTAGTTGAATGTGATCTTCATGCTTAGGCAATTTTACGTTATCTTGGTTCATTCACGTGACGGAGAAGGCGTTGAGGTTATAGGGCCTCGGGCCAGCAGAAACAAAACTTTCCTGGCTGGGTGGGAGCCTACAGCTCTCAGTTAGCAGTGCTGTCTGCTAGTCAGTGACCAGTTTTGATGTCATTTGTCAAGACAGTTATTTTCCTGTTCCTACTAGAGGTTAATGTCTGGGAGTAGGTAGTCGGAAAGGCGGAGACCATTGGACAGAGAGGGGCATAAGTTATCCCATCTCCAGGCTATAGTTGGAGTGACTTTTTAAATTGGCTGCAGATAATGAAGTGGAGGTAAGGGTAACTTAATTCAAAGCTTTTAGGTATAAAAATCTGCAATTCAGCAGAAGTAGATATAATTATGATGATTAGCTTGCTACAGACACGTTATTTACTGTAACTCAGTGTGCTTTGCTGCTGGATTTATCTCCTGTTCTCAGAGCTGCAGGCCAAACATCAAATCATAGATGAACATCGTCTCACGCATCCCATTTATTGTGAGATCCTGAGATCCTCCCTCAAATAAGGCAAAACGTAAATCCTACATAGTTGGTGCTCCCTCTCTTTCTATATGGCAAGCTGTTACTGAATCTTGTGCGAGGCCTGTCTGCTGCGATGACCCTGCCAGAGCCTAAATAGCTGCTACTCCGTAGTAGTGATTCCTGTAGCAAAGTGGGAAGGATGTTAGGCCTGTTCAGTGAGAGATGAAAGCAATATGGGGATCCAGACAGGAGCCTTAGTTTGCTGTTTGTTGCTGTCAGGCTTGCTTTGATTCCCCCCCCCCCCCCCCCTTAGCATTTTTTTTAGTTTTAAGTAGGTGAGCATCACAGAAGTGTTGTGGCATGAATAATATTTTGGACCAAAAGCTTTGGCATTGTTGGGTGCGTTATTTCCATGTTATTTCTATATTTTTCAGTGGAAATACAGGCCTACCCATTACTAGCCTGTGCGGTCTTCACTTCCCTTGAAACTCTCTTTTACTTACCTGTTAGGGCTTAGGTGAGCATGGACTCTGTACAATATCATCTCTGGTTAATAACAACACAGGAATATAAATATGTGCAGATGAAGACTTTCTGCTTTAGTATACTGTTATCATTTGATAAACATTTTGTGAGATATGTGCTCAGAGTGGTGTGGGTACAGCTAATCTCATAACATCAGAGGAGAATAAATAGAAGATATGCAAAATCTACAGTTGCAAGTAGAGTGTTTTTCATCAACTTGTTCCCATGGATTTGTTTGACAAGACCACACAGGAACACCAGGAAAAATAAAAAATAAATGGCTTACCACAAGTCCTCTGCTCTCCGATGAAAGTAATGCAATTACATCCTGGAAAAGGATTTTTGAGTAAACATTTCTGATTTTGGAGTGGCACTTAGATTATCCTGTAACGAATTTTGTGTAAAAGTCTACGCAATATTAGTTTGATGCCGTTTCCTGAAAAGGGTTTATTATAGCTTGATAGGAAGGATGACAGAAACTCAATAAAATAGTACCACAGAAGTGAAACCGGATGCAATGAGAGAAATGAAGCTATACCAAAAAGTGCGCAATAAATATTTTTATGTTCAGCATTCAGTTTTCTCCCTGACCCAATTAGTTGTGAAATAAAAAAAAACTTATAAAGCAGAATTTTTTGTTCCTCAGGTTTAATGACCTGCAGAAAATTTGCCTATTTTAAGTTACATATATATTTAAAAGTTTTAGATTACTGATTGGAGGGGTCCTAGCTATATAAAGTAACTTTACAAAGTGAGGAAGTAGTTAAGGACATAATTCCAGTCATGCTCATGTTTTTAGTGCTGTTTTATATATGAGCTACAATCAATAATGCAGGTTGTAATATGAATGGGATTGCAAGTTTATCTAGAACTCGTTATAGACTGAATCAGCAGTGTTTGGAATACCCTTGCCTCTAGTCCCTGGGGTATCCTGGGATGGATACATGGGAGGACCAAAAGTTCAGGCCACACACGCTCGTCTGCACCCCACTCCCTGCTCCTAGACAGGTAGCTGAACATGTATTTTTAAAATAGGTTGTGTAACTGTAGTCTTTCCAAGTACAAAAAACTTGTAAACTCCCTCATTAGTACTGATTGGATGAGTAGGTCTTGATTGCCACACTGATGGCATGGGTTGAACTAAAACAGTTAAATAAGGTTATGTTTG
The DNA here is from genome assembly GCF_040807025.1 of Struthio camelus. Lineage (NCBI taxonomy): Eukaryota > Metazoa > Chordata > Aves > Struthioniformes > Struthionidae > Struthio > Struthio camelus. Next base: position 64,439,412 of record NC_090943.1, on the reverse strand, counting down.
GTAGGGAGAAGGAGAATTGAACTGAGGTTGCCGTTTTCCACCCTACTGAATCACCCCTAAAGGGAAGATTTTTTCCAGCAGACCCACAAAGCATGTTGTTTGCTACCTCTTAAAGATGTTACATAGTGGTGGTCACCACTCCTTTAGTCATGAGCAGTGTAACAGGACTGTTTTGGTCCTTTGTCTGGACCGTTTTGGTCCTTTGTCAAAACGGACACCACCAAAGATTTCTGTGGGCTTTATTTTGCTTTGAAGATAATAGTGCCAACAGGTCTCCAGGGCTTATTTTTGCTGCTGAATTTTAGAAATGGTGTAAATTCTGTGTGAATTTGGGAGGGGAAAGTGTCATATATATGCTCACCTCTTGTATGTCATGTGTGCTCCCTTGTGGAGCCTGGGAACTGGGCTGAATGAAAAGTTGGTCCGGTTCAGGGTGGTCCTTTTAATATTCTTATCTTCATTTTGCAGTGAGGCTGAATTAATTTTATTCCTTTGAGTTTGTACTAGACAAGTCAGCAATACTAGATGTAGGGCGTGTGCTTTCTATTTCGCTGAAGAACACAACAATTCCTTTCTCTCGTTGAGATCATCCTGTGTTAGGTTTTATTTTGCTAAATACGGCACTTAATTGATGTTTTTGCTGCTCTTGACTGGCTGCAAAGTATGAAGACCCTAAGAGGGCAGAGGGAGTTGAAATTTAGACTATTTTTGTTTCACAAGTATAAAAAGTGATCTATTTATTTAAAAAAAAATTCAATTTGTCTGCAGTTCACATAATGAAACCCTCTTTTCTGTCATGTAAAAAGTTCTCTATTATTTAAAAAACTTCTAGAAATCTGTGAAGAATATAGTAAAAAAAAAAAAAAAATTGCCTTTGATCCACTGGATTCTGATGATATTAGTTAGCATTGCTGAACAGCCTTTTGGAAAGGTTAACTTTGAAATCCCAAAGAATAAAGTGCTTTAATGAGCTTTTCAAAACAGGCTTTTATCTTTAGAAAAGATGCCCTTAGAACATTTTGATAGGAATAGTTCTGAAATGTTTCGGCAAATTTGGAGAAGCTAAAGGTCATGTAGGAAGAAAAATAGAGTCCCCTAAGAGATGCTCTGTCACTTCAGGGTTGTCTGGTCAACTTTGAACGTGGCGTTTTGATGTAGTACATTTTTAGGTGCATCTTTTAACTGAGGAGCCCAAAGACTATGAATGTTATGTATGAACGTTTCATCTTTTTCTTTGCATTGATAAGCTTGCTTATTGAATTAGTAAAAGTACAATGTAAAAAACAAACCTAATGAGGAAGGCGGTTTAGATATTTGGAGACAAGTGTACATGCTAGTAGTCTTAAAAAATCTGCATGACGGTGAATTACTAGTGAATTACTTGAAATCCAGAATTTGACTAACAACCAAGTAAAGGGTCTTGAGTGCTGGAAGAGCCTGAGTACCATTCCTAGTGATGCAAATCTCATGCTTTGCAGGTGTGAACCAAGTCACAGCTGGTTGGTTAGGGGCTAGTTGACTAGGTTTTATTCTTTTTCTCTGTGAGTCTTCAGATACTGTAACAGGCAAGTGCTTGTTTTACCCCAGGAAGCAGTTACTTTGCAATGTTATGGCACCAGCTAATTTTTGGAAATGGAGTGGTGTTTTGTCTGAAACCGTGGTGAGGTGGGGCAAACTGTTTTCAGTCTGGATCTAGACTGCAAATTTTCATCTTGATGATGTGCACCAGCACATCTCGCTACTGATAGTGAAAGGGTAGCCTAACTCACAGCAGGTACCTGCTGTTCCTCAAAGGAAATGAGCCAGTAGGGAACTGCTATGTTGGGGAGGGGAGGATTAGCTCTCATCTGCTGCCATATCACCTTTATCCCTTCCGCCTTGTTAAAAACCCGCTGGGCTGCAGTGGTGAGAGGCACTGGCCTAGGACCAGCCAGTGTTTGGTGGGAGGATTCCTGTTCCTCTCTGGTGCTGCAGCGCTTGGTGGGGGAAAGGGATGGGGCTCGGGATCTGGCTTAGAGAGCCAATATAGGTTTGGATTTGCTGGCACGTGGCACAGATTTGCTGCTTTTGCCAGAAACCGCTTGTGCTAACTGTTCTTGGGTTTTAAGAGACCACCTTCAAGCACTAAGTATTGCTTTGCTCCACCGTCATTAGCTCACCACTGTCATTAAAGTAAGTGGCCATAATGGCCACTAGAATGACCACTTAAGGCAGATTTTCTAAATAGGAAAAGTATTAGGAAGGCAGATCCTGACTGGTGACTGATATTTTTGTGATTTATGAACTTCCAGCATGTATGCTGCTTTAGCAGCCGATAAATGCGCTCATACACAAAATGTGCAAACCATGAGCTTGCTTGTGTATGTATTTTTTAGCCTGGACGCTCATTTCCTCTGGATAATGAGGATAAAAGATGTACCTGAAAGGTAGCAGCACTGACAGCCTGTTCGTGCGCAAACACCGAGTGCCCAGTTGAGTGTGTGAGCATCCTGCCTCAAGCAGGAGTGTGAGGGTAAAAGGGAGAGCTCAAGTTGTGCAATGAGCTTTGCCCTTATGACATTGCAAAGATTATTCACTACATTACTATTAATAATATTCCTCCCACTTCTCAGTGATTGATTTAATGATGTGCATCCCCATCCCGCTCAGCTGTTCTTCCTGTTTGTTGTGCTGGCAGACAGCTGCTGCCGTCTATCTGTCTATCTGCTGCCGGTCTCTTTCTCCCTGACCTCTTCTGCTCTCCCTTTCTTCACTTGGTCTGCAGATTTGGGTAAATTCCTTCCCCCCCCCTCCCCCCCTTCTTTTATGTTTGGGTCTTCCATATCACAGCGAAAATGTTTTAGCACACGTAATAGCTCTTGGTAGCTCTTTGTTCAGCCTTGTGACTAGCTGCGTCACATCACAGGAAGGTTGGTTAGGGTGTTAGGCCGCGGTCCCGGCACGTTTGCTGCTTTTGTAAACAGGTTCATCGAGGAGTATCATGACAGGGATAGGAAGCTGCATGGTCGTGTGTACTTTGTGTGCTTGGTGGTGTTTACATAGCTGCAAGAATTCAGCTGCAGTGGAAAGAAATTTGATTAGGGATTCTAGGTAAAGAATATTTAAAAATCAACAGTTTTAACTGTCGACGTTTCAAGGGTAGATTCCTGATGTTTCTGGATTTTTATTTTTTTACTATCCTTCAACTTTTTTTTTTTGGTGAAGATGAGCCAGGTGTATTCAGAAATAGCTTTTTGTCCCTGATGTTTGAAGAGGTGAAGTCTAGTCTTCAGATGTCTCTCTAGTCTCTCTCTTTCTCTTTCTCTCTCTCTCGTTATTATATGAGGATTGGAAATCCCACATATTCAGTGTTGCAGCCTCAGAGATGTCAAGGCCTGTTCATTTAACAAGAAAAAGGCCATTGACAAACACTGAGCTTTCATGTTGCACGTAGTTCTTTACTGCTTTCAGGCGTTTCTTTTGTACAGTATTTTCCCACATAGAACAAAGTGTTGGTTTGCCAATGAGATGAGGATGAAAAAGGAAGTTTTCCAGTGTCTGGAGTAGCAATTGTTTTAATGGACTTTCCATCTTTCTCCTATCCACTTATCCACTCATACAGATTCATGTGCGCTGGAGAAATGAAGGAATAGAAACAAAAATGTAAAAACTGATAAAATGAAATGCGAGAGCTAGTGGTATTTTACATTAAGAGAGCAAAGAGTGACTGCGGACCCCTCTTTGTTTGTGGGGAGGTGAGAGAAGGAGCTCCAGCTCTCCATAGGAGGCCAATTCCCAAGGGGATTTGGGTCAAGGACAGCAGTGAGGATTTGGCAGGAGAAAGATTGCTCTCTCACCCTTCTCCGGCAGGCGTGCTGCTCTGCCCGGGCCCTGGCAAAGGGTGTTGAGGGCCACTGATGGGCATTGAGTCAGACTCCTCAGGGTGCCGCTTTTCTTTAGCGGGTGTCACCCACCTCCAGGCAGAGCTGGTCCTACTGGCACCTGGGTTCAAATCTCAGCCAGATTATAAGTGGAAGGACTTGAAACTGTCTGGGACACCAGTGAACATGAAAAAGTTCCTGGATATTGTGTTTAAAATTTGACATGCCAAGCAGGGAGAGAGATTTAAGTGATGATCTGGCTTTTTCAAAGCATTTTACTCTCTTGTGTTACCCTCTTCTTCCAGTGAAAAGCATCGCTCAAAGAAAGCTGAAGTATCTGATGCAGCTTTGTCTTCAGACTGTAGAGGCTTTGAAAAGAGCATATGTAGGTGATATCCAGATGAAGGGATCTGCTCCAGGAGAGGGGGAGAAGGAAGGGGAGGCTGGAATGAAGACGACAGCTGTCTTGTGGTATTGGTCCTGGCCTTGTTACCACACTACTTCGTAACTGTGAACTGTCTGCAAATGAAAAATGTAAATGGAGGTGGTATGAAAGAATAATACTTAAACGCCTGTGGCATATGACCTGTCTCACTAGAGCAGTGAAGTTGCTGCTGTTACGTTTTGTCACCGCTCCTTTTGCGTGGATTGCTTTGTACTGGTGTTATCGCTGCGGTCCCCTACTCCAGAATCCTGTGTCTGGCCAGTTTTGTGCTGCTGCTGCTTTTTACATCTGCTACCTTCTGTTTGCCTGGCTCTCACTTATGGCTCTGAAGTAAAAAGTTGAGAGGGCTAAGTGAAAAGCTCCGTGTGTGAGAGCCAGTACAATTTTTCTTCCAGCTAATGACTAGTGTGTTTTTTCTGGCAGCTGGAATTGAAGCAGCTATACCTGAAGACCTAGGTTTAGAGACCAAAGTGCTAGGCTGCGTGAGCCATCATGAACAGACTGTGGCGCAAATCTATCTTTTTTTTTTTTTTTTAATAGCTCACTTGAAACTTTGAAAGACTACATAGTTGTATTTAAACCAACACTTTTCAATGATAGTTATACAAAACCAGGTCCATGGGTAAGCTTTAGTTTAGACTTATGTAGATTTCAAAAATTACAAGTTAAAACAGTAATGCGCGTGCCAAAGTGATCTTGTTCACACATCATGAAAGATTAGGGTTTTGTTCCTTTGAACTTGCAAACCACAAAGTAGATCTGCACATATGCCTTCCAAGAACGTTTGAGCCTTTACGTAACAGGTATTTTGAGTAAAAGTGTGAGAGAAAGGCCTTCATTTTTACACTAGCTGAGAAGATTTAATCTGTAATGTCACCGCTAAGTTCAGTGTCAGCTAGCTGTCAGGAAAAGTACCGAGAACGAGACGGAGGGCATCATTTTGCTGCTCAATAACATCTTGACATGCCCACATCTCAAATATTGTGTACAGTTCTTGTCCTTGCATGTAAAAAAGGATTTGGTAGAATGAGAGGATGTACAGAAAAGGGTAACTGAAATGATCTGAGGGGATGGTACAGCTGTTTTTGATAAGAGACTGAAAAGACTGGGACCCTTCAATTTGGAAAGCAGAGGGTTTAGGGGGAATATGGCAGAGGTTTACAGAATCATAAAGATGGTGGGTAAGTTGAATGCAGAACTGGTCATCAAATCCCACAGCCCTAAAACTAGGGGTTGCTTGTTGAGAGCGTTTACTTTAAAATGGGCAGAAGAAGGTACTTTACACGGCAGGTAGTGACCTTCTGGCACTTGCTGCCCTGCAAAGTTGTGGGAACAGGTTGTACCAACAGGTTCAAAAAGGATTTGACAAAAGTTGGGGAAAACAAGTCCGTTAACAGATACTAAGAGAACAGGGTGGGGATGTACCTTTCAACAGGCTTAATATGGCAGGGGGAAGGTGAAGGGCATGGACCACAGAAAGTGTCAGGGCTAGCTTGCTCTCTTTAAAGAGTGCCTCCTTTTGACATAGTGATGAAGTGCTGGGGGTGGGGGGGGAACGGACCGTTGTACCGACACCTGGTAAGACGTGCCTTATGTTTAAAGCTGTGTTTTCTTAATTTGGTTGTTGGTGTGCTGTGTAACCCAAGTTGCTTTGCACATCTCTGCCACCTTACTTTTAATCTACGTAAGCGGCTGATTCACTGAGACAGACAGTCCTCTTTTTTCCTCACGTAACATGTATCCATGTGTCTTCATTTGAGTCACAAGCTTCGTTATGGAGGCAGGACTAGAATCCACTGGGAGGGATGTTGCCAGCTAAGACTGCATCGTCTTAAATAATTTTCTTCTGCCTTGGGCTACTTGTCTGTCTTTACATAAAATGCCTTGGATGGGGTATAAACAGGATGTTCAACAAATCTGTTTTATCTTTGCAAGCCTTCTGAAAGTAATCGGTAACAGTAAATTGTAGTGATAATAGTGTAGCTAGACATTTATGTATGTTTTACTGTTGTGTGTGTGTGTATGTATATTATTATGTATGATGTGTGTGTGTGTGTATGTATGTTACATTGGTCAATATAGGAGTAATTGCCAAATGTGGGTGAAACAACCTAGAAATGCCTTATTTCAATCTCTGTAAAAACCCTTTATTCTTCGCTGTCCACCACCGTCCCATATTCCTGTCATATAGCGCGGACTGTGCAAAAATGTGTATGTGCACTGATAGTATTTGTGCATGTACTTAGTGTATTATGTTCAGTTCATTTGGCTCAAATATTGTGCCTACCTTCAGAGCAATGGTATGTTTTCCAAGAAAATACTCTCATATGAAAGAGCTGCAGAGGACCTCACGTGTTACTGTTTGGTGCTTCTGGAAAATTCTTCATTGTTTCTTCGTCCTTGGTTTTTGTGGGTGGAACTTTTGATATAGCCACTTCCTGTAGTTAACAAAAGTTCTGGTCAGACCAGCCGTTCTAAAAGCCATTTTAGAAGGTAAATAGGTATTATGCTATTACTTGGCCTGTATGCGCAGTGGGCACTGGTAGATCGTTTTCTGGTAGCGAAAGCTGCAGTGAACATGGAACGCTGCTTCAGGAGCAGAAGAGTGGCGGTGGCGTTTTTTAACAAAAAATGCTGTTTACCGTAAGGAAAAAGAAATTCTAAATTATTTTAGGGTATCAGTAATATCAAGTATTACACTGGGTTTGCAGTGTAATTTCCTATCTCATCAATGCCTGCTTAGGGAATGACTGTTAAGGGAAACTGCAAGTAACTTAATGGGATTTTCTTTGATTTCTCCACAGCAGCTCTAAGTAACTGCCTAGTAACCATATGGGATTTTTACTGCATAGAATTCATATAAGAGATGGGAGGAGAGGAAGTGAAAAGGTGACAAAAGTAATAATGAGCAATTTGTAACAGAAAAGGCTGCAGGGGACAAGTTCTCAGGCATTTCCCTCAGCTAGCTGTTCATTTTTTTTCCTTAGTCATATGATTTATTTTTGGAACTATCTTACAGGATTAGATATATGGCTTGGTTTTACAAAGGTTTTGTAACCGAGGATCAGCCTCTTCATAAAGACTTCTTTCAGTCATCCCTTAATTGAACTTTCTTTTGGACATCCCATAGGAAGAGGTCAAAGTAGGGCATTTCCTTAGCCTATGAAAAGGGGGGAGGGAGAAAAACGGAGCCCTTCAAAGGAGGTCTGTGCTTCTAGAGCTTTAATTACTGCTTGTTAAAGTTGCCTCCACCTGAAGGGTTGCTGCCACAACAGCCCTGTGTGTATATGTGGTATATGTGTGTCATAGTTGAGAGGGAGCAACAACTTGAAATACCCTTTCTGCTAACACAGTGCTAACACAACTACCACACTCTCTCGTATTTAACACAGTAATAATAATCCTTATATCAGCCTGTGGATTTAAAGCTGCCTTGGAGAGTAGAAGAATGCGTGAGCAGAATCCCAGGAAATTGCAGTACTGGTCGGTAAGTTATTTAGAGAGAGGAGAGGGCAAGGATCACATTATCGTGACTCTGGGCAGGAAGTGAACAAAAAATATCTTTTGTTTTTATGATTCTGCTGCTGTGCAAAGAGGGTTTTTACAGGCCACATAAAATTCAGCAGGAGCAGAGTCTGACGTAGAGAAAGCTTGCAGGGCTTTACACTCATGCCAATAATTTTCTTGTAGCTGGACTATATAACATGGATTGTTACAAGTTTTGGAGATAGGAAAATAAGTAATGAATAGTTTTTTTTGTTTTTTTTCTCCAAATGAAGTAACATCTGGAATTAATAGTTTCATATAGAAGTCCGATTATTTTTCTTTAGGCTTATGAGTATATTTCCTTATAAATATAATGCAATCACTGCCTGGGTGACTTTGGAGGAAAACAAATCCTGTAGTAGTAGTAAACGATCAGCTAAGTTTTTTTATGTTGAGCATGTATGCATGTGAGTGTATTTTTATGCTTTTCTTTGAGGTTATTTGAACAAATTTTGTTTTACAATATTTATTTGATTCTTTGATGAAAAGATCTAAGCCCTGTGACTGCCTTTTTAAAGAATGAACCATTATCACTACTGCACTTTATATGGTTGGAACATACGGTTGGAGTTAAAATGAACAAAAGTTGCTTGGTTCTGTTCTTCATTGAATAATTAACCGTTACGATGTAGTATGGTATTTGGGAATAACATTGTGAATACCTCTTCCATAGATACAATGATCCAGTGTTGAGTCTCTGCCAAGGAGGAATTGCTGTATCAGTATCACCAAAAACTAAGTTGCCTGTATTGAGCGCTGTAGTTAGTATTGGCTTAACTGAAATCTGGAGCATGTTTTTTGCTTAAACTGCTTTCCTCTTTGTAAAATGTAACATATCTCAGAAGTCTTAAATCACAGAATCACAGAATGGTTGAGGTTGGAAGGGACCTCTGGAGATCATCTAGTCCAACCTCCCTGCTCAGTCAGGGTCCTCTAGAGCATATTGCCCAGGATCACATCCAGACGGGTTTTGAATATCTCCAGGGAAGGAGACTCCCCAACCTCTCTGGGCAACCTGCTCCAGTGCTCTGTCACCCTCACAGTGAAGAAGTTTTTCCTCAGCTTCAGGTGGAACTTCCTGTGGTTCAGTTTCTGCCCGTTGCCTCTTGTCCTGTTGCTGGGCACCACGGAGAAGAGGCTGGCCTCATCCTCTTGACCCTCCCCCTTCAGATACTTGTACACGTTGATGAGATCCCCTCTCAGTCTTCTCTTCTCCAGGCTAAACAGGCCCAGCTCTTGCAGTCTTTCTTCGTAGGAGAGATGCTCCAGTCCCCTCATGATCTTGGTAGCCCTCCGCTGGACTCTCTCCAGGAGTGCCATGTCTCTCTTGTAGTGGGGAGCCCAGAACTGGACACAGTACTCCAGGTGAGGCCTCCCCAGGGCTGAGGAGAGGGGCAGGATCACCTCCCTCGACCTGCTGGCAACACTCTGCCTAATGCACCCCAGGAGACCATTGGCCTTCTTGGCCACAAGGGCGCGTTGTTTAACTTGTTGTCCACCAGCACTCCCGGGTCCTTCTCGGCAGAGCTACTTTCCAGCAGGTCAACCCCCAGCCTGTCCTGGGGCATGGGATTATTTCTCCCTAGGTGCAGGACCCTGCACTTGCCTTTGTTGAACTTCAGGAGGTTCCTCTCCGCCCAGCTCTCCAGCCTGTCCAGGTCCCTCTGAGTGGCAGCACAGCCTTCTGGTGTGTCAGCCACTCCCCCCAGTTTAGCATCATCAGCCAACTTGCTGAGGGTGCACTCTGTCCCTTCCTCCAGGTCATTGATGAATATATTGGAACAAGACTGGACCCAGGACTGACCCCTGGGGGACACCACTAGCCACAGGCCTCCAACTTGACTCTGCGCCATTCACCACAACCCTCTGAGCTCGGCCAGCCAGCCAGTTCTCAAGCCACCTCACCGTCCACTCATCTAGCCCGCACTTCCTGAGCTTACCTAGGAGGATGTGATGGGAGACAGTGTTAAAAGCCTTGCTATGAGAGAATTGCAAATTGCTATGAGAGAGCTGGTGTGAATTTTACCTGATGATCAGTGTGCTGCTACATAGTGAAATTTCCTGGTGATGAGTATTTGAAATTCGTCGTAGCTGAGGATACCCATCTAAATCTTCACTCAATCTGTTATGCCCTGTTATGCTCGTGTGAGTCTAGGATAAACCTTCAGCCCTTATTGGATTTCTCTGTGCTGTAGAGAGCAGAGTCTGGCCAAAAATGTTTCCTTGTGTGGTAAACAAAAGACAGTTTACCTTTTGAAAAAGAGACATCTCATAATTCTAGCAATTGAAACCAGCCATAATTGCAGCCTCTTCCTCAGGCGAAAACTCAAAGGCTGTAACCTGTGGTTCTGCACTCTTTTATTCCAATTTTTGACCCTAACGATTGCATACAATTTAGATTCCAGCCTTGCTCCTCACAAAAGTAGGGGTATTGCTGCTCCCTCCCATGGTGGTTTTCTTTTTCTTCTGCTTGGCATCCTGCTTAGGGGAGGACTGCGAAAGCCGTACCAGGTGACAACAAGGAAACCTCGATGTAGGCTCCTCCATGTTTCACAGAAGATTATGCATGAGCAGTTGTTACTGCTGCATCTCCTAAATGAATTGTTTAAGTGAATTCCTTGGTGAATCCATAGTGGAATGTGCTTAAAATGAACAAGGAACACAAAAAGTGTGTGCTGCTTAATTCAGATGCAAAGGCTGTGGTGCATATCACTTCCAAAATGTCTATGAGGAAAATTACTTTGACTTACAAGTGGAATAAGCAGGTTGACTAGTTGATTAATTAATGAGTCAAGACCTATTTAAACTTAAGATTCATATCAGAACAATGGATTCTTGTGACAGTTACATTTCTTTGAAACAATACAAGTGTCAGAGCTTGGGATGAAGCGCTCGAGATGTGGGAAATGAGGAGAATGGGGTCTAGATACAGATTAAACGTTCCTGGATATGCCTCAGCTGCTCAGAAATTCTTTGAAAATGCAAACTCTGCAAAACTACCCTTTTCTGAAAGTGTCTCAGAAGTGGCCTGTAAACTTTACCCAAAAATAGAAGGTTGGAGGGATAGAGGAGTGGATAAACCCTAAAGCAAGAATTCACTTGTTTTATCTCTATATCTATAAAGCTACAAAGCAGAGAGAAGCTGCAGCTAGTCTGTGATGTATGTGAGGTGATGATGTTGTTAATTTCTGCACAGAAGAGGCCAAGGATCTGGGGACTCGGATCTTTGGGCACAGAGGCTAAATCCACTGGGGTTCAGAACCTCCTTGAATCAGATTAGTGGAGTTGCCTGTATATAATGACATTTATGCTCTTAACCTCCTTAGTCTTTTCCAAAACATCTATATTCTAATGGAGAAAAAAGTCAGTCAAAAGTCAGCAGAGATTTTTTTTGAAAATAACAAATCACTTTTTGTGAACAGGTATGTTCCTGTATAATGCTGAGGCACAGCTCCTCTTTCTGTTTATGGTGTAATTTTAATATTAATCACCATTATGACAACTTTCAATTAGTATGAAGTGACAGAAAACATATGCCAGCAAGAGGTTTAGAAATTGGGGATACAGGGAAATTTTGTGACTTCAGCTTCTACAATTAGTGATCTAAAGGTTTAATTAAGGCATTGTAGTTGCATTCCAATTTTGTTTCTCAAATTTTCCTTCTAAGAGCATGGACTTTTTGACTGTTTTCCTCAATAAGTTGTGCTGATGAATACATTTCACTGGTAGAAGGAGTTTTCTGAAAGTCCAGCCTAAGTTTTATTCCTCCTTCTAAGCAATTTCTAAGTAATTACTTCAGGCTAAGTAATGCCTGGTGTTTATGGAAATCTGTTAATTACCTAGGCTTTACAATGAAGTTAAGACCAATGCAGCGTTCCCTGAAGCTAGTCTTAAGATGAGGTTCACGTTTTGTATGCAGTGATGAGCCTGGCCTGGGACGTAGCTGGGGTCACCTCTAGAGCCTGTGGGCTCTGGGTGGCCAGGCCTGCCCAGATTCCCGTGCTGCCACACATGCTCCTACAGACTCTTTGAAACTTCCTGTAGGCCCTTGTGGAGGCACTGGTTGGAAGGTGGCTGAATCCTGGGACGCATCAGTTTTATAGCTGTTCCTGTGCCTGCTTAGCTGCTGTGTTGTACCTGTGGTCGGAGATGGTAAACGTTGCCTAGAGCCACCTGGTGAATTCCTTAAAGCCACAAAGAAATCCCGTGTTACCTTGTTGCTTTGGACTTGGGCATTGCACCAGGCTGGCAAGCTTTCCTCTTCCAGCGTATGGATAGAGGCTTAGCAGTGTGGCAGCCTGGCCTGGCTGCGTGGGGAGGGACAGCTTTCAGCTGCTGGGCATGTGTGCTGCAAGGTAGCTCAGTACAAGTGTTGCAATGTTGGATGCAAGCCCTCTTATGGTGTACTGAAGGTTAAGAACAGTAAATGTTCAAATGTGAAATGAAAATGAGAAGTGCAAAGAATTATTTGAGGATTTTCATAGTCTGGGGCAGTGTATTTCGATTTTTAAGTAACTGATAATTCTAAAGAGGGGACTTGTTTTGTCCTATAATTACTATGCTATTGCTGCCCTTGCACTTTCCTCAGTGGGCGCGTCCGTTTCATGAAGCACTTCCCTTTTCCATGTAGTTGCTTTGTTTGTCAACCAGAATACTAGTGTTAATGCAAGGACAGAGGAAGATTAATTATCCTTCAGTTTCAAAATTTATTAAGAATTAAGTCGGCCAATGAAACCAAAGGTTGTTACACCCTTCCAGGGAAGGCAGGGAATTGTCTCTGTAAGAGGCTTTCAGTAGCCCCCTCTAATGTGTTATCTAATGTTTCTTAGGCAATAGAGACCACTTCATAAAATCCATAGCGTATATTGTTTTGACTGTTGCTGTTCTATCTCTGATCAGGGATTTCATTATTACGCCATATTTTAACATGGTATTTCAGTTACTGTGCCACACTATGGAGATAATATTAAACTCATGTACTTATGCTTCTTTACAGAAGCAAAAATGATTTTTAAAGTTGGTAATCTGTGCCAAAGTCTAGCTTGCATAGATGCTTTACATTTTATTTATTAAATAAAAAAAATTGTATTTGCACAAGATAAGTGAATTTTTTTTCCATGGTAAATACAGCATTACTTATGCTGGGTTTTTTTGACCAATTTAAGCTGAACCAGTGCAATCTTTTTACGTAGATAACGCCTTGAGTTAGAAGGCTGTTGGTTCATAACATAGAGATTAATCTGTATTTGCTCTTAGAAGATTAAGTTATAGAGACTTCTAGGGTTATGATACAAAATGTTTTGCAGGGTCTGCGCCGTAATATGTGAGAGGTACCTTCCACCTTGAGGCTTCCTGCATTTGAGAGTGGAAAGTTCTTATTCTCAAATGAGAAAGAGAGAGAACGTTATCTGTTGACATATTACTTTTATACTACTCTTGACATAACACTCTTATATTTGATTTAAAAGTAGCACTCAGAAGTTGAGGAAAATTCTGACATTATTCCCCTTGCTTCCAGCCTGAAGAAGCAGCTTCAAATTCTCACACCTTCAAAAACAAGACCTTTAAGAAATCCAAAATTTGTGGAATCTGCAAAGAAGTAATTGACGGCCAAGGCATTTCATGCAAAGGTGAGTAACGTGCTCTGTTTACTTTCCTGTTGTTCAAAGCAGTTAATTTTGTATTGGTGTTAAGCTTCCAGAAATCCGTGACTGTGGAATTCCCCCTGGACTAAATATGTATGTGACTGCAGCTCATTTCCTTCCTTTCTACAACAGTATATGCCATGTTTTTCTTTAGTAGTAGGTAATTGGGCACATATAGCGATGTGCTTGTATTACTATGCTTTTCAGGCCGATTCCAGAGTAAGACTGTGTCTGTGCGGGCTCTGCTAGGAGCGTGTGTGTGAATGAGTGGTGTGTGCGCACTGAGTGACCGATGCTGCGAGAATTCAACCTCCAAATGAGGAAGTGACCCTGACTCACTGAGGCATGAAGGCTTTCTCCTCTTTAACTTACTAGAATTCAGAAGAGCAGCCATCTATTTATTTGTTTAACTTTTTCCAGTTGCATTATGTTCTCAGGTTTCAGTCCTGTCCTTCAATCTAATCACTCACAGGAGTCCTGAAGAGATTGTCCTAGATGCACAGGCTACAGAGGTAACAGCTGCCTCTGGTACTGCTACCTGCTCTTTAGTGCTGTTTTCCCTCACTTTCTCTTCTCCCTTGTATGTAATGCCCTCTTGGCATCCACAAAATCTCACCAAGGCATAAAGTGGAGGGGGGGGGGCAAAGAGAAAGGCTGTGCTATTCTTTGGCGCATAAGCAGTGATGTACCCTAAAGTGGGTTAGGCACTCGGTTGTGTAGTGGGCTTTTTTGCACAGGGAAGGAGCCCAATTAAGGGATGCCGGTGATGGAGGCAGAATTCCAGGGGCACAGTTGTGGAGGAGGACGTGAGATTTGAAGACCTCTGTGTTTTCATGAATGGCTTGAGGTCTCTCCAGATCCCAGGAGCCTTTGTGGGAGTGGGACCTGGCTGTACAGAAGTGAACATACTTGCCTTTCTCCATGGGATACCTGTGGGAAGGACCTTAGGCAGAAGCAAATCTTGGGAAAACTCAATAGGTCCAGGAACAGGGGTTTTGATCCTCTGTACTGGTTGAGTCTGGTTAATGATCAACTCCTGTTATTCCATCTTAATAAATCAGTCTGTCTACTTGCCACATGCGTGTTTTACCTCCTAGTAAAAGAATGCTTTTGTCTGTTCATCTGAAGCATAGCTGCTGTTTTCACTTTGAGATATTAGCACCACTTTCTAGTTCTAAATGGATCTGTTTCCCTGTCTCCTCCCTCACCCCCTCTTGTATTTTTCAAACACCCTAGGATCCCCCTAAGAGATTGAGAAGGAAATGAGACTGGTGCATGGATGGAATATGGCCTTTTTCTTGTATGTGTGATGCTGAACTAAGTCACATACTCTGCAGATGACCAGTTAAATGTAAAATACCTCGCTTATTCACCATTACTGTAGGGATCTCTGGAGTAGCAGTTTATATATATGTGTGTGTGTGTGTGTATATATATATATATATATATATACACACACACAGTGTATGTATATATTTTTAACATATCTCTTTTATCAATTTTTTTGGAGGTTGATCCTAAACTATTTAGTATATACTTGTTTTCAACTTGGCAAGAATTATTGCTATTGTTAAAAGGAAGCCTGCTTACTAAAGGAGCTGTCTGAAGACCCTCTATCAGATTCTGTGTAAGAAGCAGTGTACTAGGAGGGAACCAGTATTTTGAAGCAACAGGCCTTGGAGGTGGAAATAGAAAAACACGTTTGGTAGCTTGCTTTGGATTTGAGTCCTTGCAGCGCAGAGCTGGATGGGTACAAAAGGTGTGTCAAAGTGACCTTACCTCCATAGGTGCTAAGAATTTTTACTGCATGTCTTGTAAATAGAGCACAAGATCATGATGAGTCTGAGCGAGTTTTCCTTTTGCCTTGATCTGTAATAGTTTTGGTTCCAATAAAGTAGTATTGCCTGCCTGAGATAATTTTCTAAAGGTTTCTGTGAGGAATTTCAGAAGGAGCCCCTTGCTAATATTATGCAGCCCCTTTTGTTGGTGCCAGAACCATACTTCTGGGCTGCTGGCACATTTTGATTGTTAATTGCTTTAAAGACCTGTGGGATGGGAACAGCAAAAAGAGTTGCATGGAGTGGAGTCATGACTCCAAGCAGTTTCAATTTAATAGGAATCCATTTGTATTTTAATTTCCAACATGGACTTTATAAAGCAGAGGTTTTGGGAAAAGTAGAACTACAAGTTACCCGTTGCACTGCCAGCCCTGCAATGCTAGAACTCCAATATGGTGAAGTACTATTAATATGAAGAAAAATAAACCAACTGTTTCAGAGCCAAATTCTAGTGCTGCACTTCTGGTAAGTTCTCCCCAAAGTTGCTGAATAAAAGTGAGCAAGTCTTTCTCTGAAGTTGGCACTGGGGGCAGAAGGGGGAGAATAAAAGGCTTTAGTTAAAAACAGATAAAATTCCTTTGTGTATTAATGAGAAAATCTTGCTTTTTAACAGTTTGTCCTCAGAAAATAATAGCTCTTTGTGCAGATTGCAGGTTCCTTCCAGACTATAATATCTTATCAGCTAAAAGAAAGCTACGTGTCAAGAGAAAGGAGGCAAGGGGAAAGGCTCCAGATTGGTCACTCTGTAGTATTTAGTGTTTATCTAGCAATGAATCATCTGCTTGTTGCAAGAAAAAAGCCGTAACTGGGTGTTGTAATGGTTAGATAAGTTTTCTTTAGTATGTGGCAGCCATTGTCCGGGTGTGTGTTTAGCCCTCTCTTGCAAAACATGTGTCCTCCACTAGTATCCTGCTCTGAATGTAGTGCCTGAAATTTTTTTCTGAAAAACAAATGATTGACACACACAGGGATGCTTGAATGATGATGTCGCTTTGTCCTCATAGACTGTCCACCTCAGTAGTCTATACTCAGTTACAGTGATGTGTTTCTTAATGAGCTCTACAAAACCCGTAGCACAAAGGAAAGGAAGAGTTGAAGAGGTGGGTGGGGGAGCCCCTGGGTGCCTCCGTGCCTAGTAAATATGGTTGTAGCTAGGCTGCAGCTTTGATAGTGCATTTCATTATGAAGCAAGGGCAATCAGCGGTTAATTTCTGCAGTCAGAGTAAGTGCATATTCTGCAGTAAACTGAAGAGCGTATGACTCTCCATATCTTTCGAGCACTACCTCAAACTTATTAAAGGAACAGCCTTTTGAGCTCTGATTTGACATTTTCATCTTTCCCTGCAGTGCAATTCAGTTTAATTCAGAGCAAAGCAGATAAGCATTCTAGTCGAACACATTTGCATAGTTATCCAAAGGGTTGACTAACAGTGATACAAAAGCCTTTCATTTTTTTTCCTGCTTACTCCAGTTTATAGAACATTCAGTGTTTTTTTTCTTTGTCAGTAAACTATCCTAACTATGAAGTTTGTTTTTTTTGTTTGTAAATTTCTATTGTATTCTTCTTTTTCCCCTGCTTTTTTAAATTTTTTTTCTTTTATCTTGTGTTGTGGACTAAACAACAGCCAAACGGCTATTAGTATAGAGCAGTGCTGAATCTTTCCAGTCTCTGAAAAGTGCTTTCCTGGCAAATGAAAGGCTTGCGACCAGATTTGGGAAATTTGAGTATTTCTAATTAATACAGTAATGTTTCCTAGCTCTACAGCATGAATGGGTGAAAAAATATTAAACAGATTAAAATGTTAATATTAAAAATATTAACATTTCTGTTAATAAAACTCCTCCCCACCTCCATTGACATGATTAAGTGAACCTGTCTGAATGCTGCAAGTGAGACTTCACATACAATGCAAAGCATTCCTTGAACCAGATTTCTAACCTAAAGCAATTAACGTTAGTGTGGATTGACTGAATATCTTTTCGCTAATCTAACCTAGCTATGAATGTATTGGTTTGGGGAATATGTTTTGGAGGGACCTCAGGAGCACTTGTAGAATTGTAGTTACTCGTTTTCTTTGTTTTTCTCGAAAGCTCTTTCCTTGATGGCTTGAATACATGTGGATTTTGTTTTCTTCCTCGTGTTTAGAACTGCGTATCAAAGTTAGCCAAAAAGGTGTTAAGTTACATTGGTATGTACTCTTAGCTATGTTGTGAGCAGAGAAATGCTTACTATAGTACTGTATGCAAGCAGAGTATAATGAAGAATAACATTCTCTTTCTTTAATTAAAATTAATCTGTATAATTACTTCTGTCTTGCGTAAGTCATGTTAAAATGCATCCCCATACAAGTGTTGACCCGCTTGCGTTAAGTCCTGGACTGATCCTTGGGCAAGTAGCATGAAGTGATATTTGAAGGTACGTTTTCTCATCAAATTACGATCTCTATATTTAATCTAGAGCCTCTGGCCACTCTGCAGATCATGCATCTCTTTTCCAGCAGCTCTTTTCCTTCTTAAAGAGGTTTATTTTCCTTTAAAAAATCACCTGCTTGGTTGTGATCGTACTTGCGATCAAGGCTTGTGATCCACTTCTCATTTTTGGTTAGTTTGAGTTCCTTGGTGCAAAGGGTTCTCTGTATTTCATCAAATATTGCTCATTGCTTTTGGCAAGACAAAATATGTTATTATATTGAGACTAATTTGGAGATGACAAACTGTTGCTGGGGCCTGTTTGTGCATGCTCTCTGTGTGTGTGCATGTAAATATATGCCTGTGTAATCTTATCTGAATAGCAAGTGGTTTAAAGTACTGTATCTTCCAATGACTCCTAACTTCAGTAACAACATATTAGTAGCTTAATAATGTGCAAAGCATGTCTATGGTTAGCTGCAGTTTTGGCAGACAAACTCAGAGAGTAAGCTAGAAATGCCAAAGGAATTTGGGTCCTGCCCGGGTCAGTGACATTCCAGATGACTCTAAATGGGTGAGTGTGTGGAGTATGTTTGTGTGTAGGGGTGCTTATTTGTGTTACCCTAGTACCTTGGAGCTCTGCTGGTGAAACAAGATCTTGTTTTACCAGATGCTTTCCATATGTGTGTATTATAAGCTCTATATATATTATTAATGATGGCAATAAGCATACCCATATAGTTATCCTGATATTATAGTGAGGCAGATCTTTGAGGTGATACAAAGGTTGATGCCAACTTAAGAGTTTTCATTCAGGTCACTCTTGCTTTCCACCTGAATGTTCTCGTCAGTGTTGATACAGCAAATTGTATTGGTTTCAGTGGGACTATTTTAAGATGGTTTAAAATAACTAATTCAGTTAATATTTTGAGGTTCCTAATGGTGTATCTCCTGTATGCGTGGCTGAGACTCTGTTTAAGAAACAGAAGGAAAAAAAAAACAAACCAGAAAAGCTTATTATTTTCTTAAGCAGTTAATTGCGAATTAGATCCAAATTTAAAGCATGTGGTGTTGTGAGAAAACGAGACCTCGAATTTCTTTTTGCCAGCATTTATGTTTTCAGTTACCATCAACATCTGATAGTACAACAAACAGACATCAGAACCACTGCATGTAAAGCCAGATACTCAGACTGTGGAACCAACAAAAGCATGATGTGTTGCCACTAGAGTGGATGAACAGCTTGTGCCTGTTGTGAGTGCCAAGGAGGAGGGATCGTGGGTGTCCATGCAAGGTTGTGAGAGGGCCTGGGCTTTACCGTAAAGCCTCATCTGACAGTCAGCCTTGCTCATGAGAGGTGCCAGGAACGGTGGCCAAGAGAGGCTGCATGAATTATTCTGATGGTGGCAGAGAAGTGTTTTTAGGAGCCCCTCAGAAATGCATAGAGCTTGCCCAGGAGGTGAGTGGTACAGCATGGGGGTCAGGGCTGGCGGGGAGGAATGGGGACTGCAACCTCTTTTTGACACCTGAAGTCTGGGAAGGTCAGCTCCTCTTTGTCAGACAAAAGTTGCACACAGTAAACAGCAATTTCCGCAAGGTTAATAAAGTGTACCCTAATTAGCACAACTGTACAAGCTGAGCATTTGCGTCTCAGTGCGGAGCTTAGATGCAGAAACATACAAGTTATATGCATAATAGCAGCGAGGACATGAAAGGGAGGAATGAGTAGAGTAAAGGCTTACTGGAGTATGCGGAGATACAGAAAAAGTTGCTGTAATTAGTAGGCATTACACGAATGGCACATAAGCATCCTTGCTGAAACCCAGTCCTCTCTGGAGCTACAGGAAGCTGTAAAACTGACATCCTCTTGGTGGTATGTTGTTACCGCCGTTGGAATTAGGGAGGAGAATTGTGGCATGAATCTCTAAGGCAAGTTCCTACTTGCTTAAAAACAGAAACAACAACCAAAAGAAAAACACACAAGGCAAAACCTCTAGTGGGATATTTAATATTCGTAGCAGCCAAGCAGCATCACAGATAATAGGTCACGTTTGAGAAAGTTGACTGTAGTGAAAACATGAACCCCCTGTTTGTTTACCTCATAGTGATAAGCACTGAGTTAGTCACCTCAGGATTTGGTCTGTGGTTATAAAGTTTATTTTAAAGCTAAAGTTCAAACCACTAAAGTTATTGAAAAGCTGCAACCTCTGTTCGTTACAGCTAATATGTTAAAGAAATGAAGTACAGTCAATTTTTCTGGCTTTCCAGGAACAGCGTGACTGCTATGTGATCTGGTATACCTGCAAGTTTATAAACTTAACCCACTTGAAGGGGACCCAAAACTCCGAAGGATAAATTTGTACTGAAGACAGAGTATCTGCTGCAACACCAAAATCTGAAAAGAAAAGCAGCCATCAGAATGGTGTATGATGCCACTGTGATGAACATGATATGCCACGTATGGAAGGAAACCCCAGAGTGAATCTTGATTCATTTGGCAAAGGGTTCCAAAACAAGGAGGAAAAAAGGGGGAGAGGGGAGGTAGCCAAGAGAAGCCTGGAGAAGATAAGACTCCAATAAACAAGAGACAGGCGAAGAGGTCTTTAGCAAGTAATGCTGAAAAGTTTGTCCTGGTCCGTGGAGAAAGCTTCAAGAAATTAAGCTGGGCCACAAATACAACTCCCTTTTAGATCCATTCAGGATCTGAACCCTGTAAATAGGGAAAAGGGAGGGGCCGTTAGCTGATTTTTAAGCAGAATTGCCATCTGTTGCCGTTGATAAGATAAAAATTACCCTTGAAAAATAAATGCCTACAAATGTATAAGTCCTTGAAGGATCACACTGGTGACTTCCTTTGCATAGCCTATGCTATTTTCTCTTCTTGATGAAGGTCTTTTTCATTTCTGTGTTTGTGTGTTCCTTTGTTTTATGTGTGGGTGTGCGTGTTTTTATTTTTTTATTTTTTTAGTGCTTAAGAACAGCTGTGAATAAGAACATACAGGTCCATTAGGTCTTACCCACATAATGAAAAACTTAATTTTTCGTAACATAGGCTTTGAAGGTTATCCATGCTCTTAGCATAACTTACAAATGCTCTCTTTTTGAGATCTGTCACGGGCATGCTGATTTCCCAGATCTTTTGATACTGGCTCTACGTGCACTGTCTGCAACTGCAAGAAAGACCTGCAGACAGTTCCGCCAATTTTTTGTTTGCTTGTTTAGTGTGGGTCGCTGACTACAGTATAGCATGTTCTGACTGAAATGCTTTTCTAGGTGAAATGCTGCAATATAGTTGTTTCTCCAGAGGGAGGAGGTCTAAAAATAACCTCCAGTTCCAGGCTGGATTAAATCTTAATCATCTCCTGCCTGAGTTGCAAGTCTTCATTTTACAAAGATGAAAAAAGTTGCTTTATATTTATTTTTTAAATTACTTTTATGGCATATGAAGACATGTTTTCGCTATGCTAATATTCTGCCATTGTAAAAGCATCTATGGGGAATCAAAAAATACACAGGAATTTTCAGGAGACTGCTGAATTGATGAAGTTAGAATATAAATTCCACAGCAAAGTCTGTAGGAAACTTGATGGTCAAGATACTTCCCACACAATACAAAGAAGGTGGGAGTATAGTCAGGAAGGGAAAGAATAGCCAGACTACTGCAGTAATAGTGCCAAAATATTTTTCTCTTAGTAATGTTTCTCCACTGCTCTGACAAGGGACAGCAAGTAGAGTATTTCATCTGCAGGAGAACTCATCCCCAATCCTGCGTTTATTGTATACCCACCTCAAGACAAAGTGTGCAGATTGCACAGATTTCCCATAACTGTCCTTTCACTTTTATGTTCAGAAACAATGCCTGCAGTCTCTGGGAGCATTAGTCAGATGAAGAGACAATGTTTGGCAGAAAATGAAAACCAAAAGAAAATCTGGGAAGGTAGTTGGGGCACAGGAACTGCCCCAGCAGAGGTTAATGCCGTAATGTGACTGTCTTTGGCACATGACTCTGATAAATCCTTAAAAATAGAAGCTCGCTCTTCTGCAGCTGAAGCCCAGTGTTCCCTGGTAGGGTACTCTGCCTCCTTTCTTTACTCAAAAGTATCTCTGCCCCACACAGAACCACATGTCAACTTACTTTTAATGCTGCAGTTAATCACTTGTGCGTTTGTTTTTCATTTTGGATCTTTATCTTGTGCTATATTGCTGCAGAGCTGGTAGAAACATGTCAGCAGAAGAGAGTATGTGTGTGGTGATGGGAGTGTTTTCTAGTAATCTCATCACAATGTTATAAAAACACATCAAAAAATAAACTTCAAGCTGGCTGCGCAGTTTTCCATTTTCCTTTATTCCGTTTTTAGAACGGACATGCAAGATTGATTAACTGTCCCAGCGCATGTTGGTTATGGTAGAGTGGAAACCACCAGAAACATTTTTGTCTCAGTAAATTAATGGATGCTTTAGCATTCTTCGGGAGGCTTAGAAAGTACCCTTGTCTTATCTGTAGCACACTGCATGAGCATATGTGTGTTTTGAGTGGCTTTGGGCTTTGCTGAAGCCACAGCAAAACTCTCACTGAATTCAACACAACCGGAGTTGGGCTCTCTTATGTCCTGGAGGTATCTTAAATCCCTTTCTGCTAGAAGTAGAGTACTGACAAAAGGGGCATATTAGCTTTAGAGTTTGTCTTGACACTAGAAAAGTTAGCTGAATGTTCCAATAGACAGATAATATATGATGTGGTTCTGAAAATTCAGGGCAGACTTTTGAAAGCTATAAATAGGGATATTCCTAATGCTTATTTTTTCCCCTTACTGTTGAAATGCATGTGACTCAAAGAAGAGTTAAATGGAAAGGTGGGGGGGGGGGAAGACAAAAGTGTTTTTAATGGTTAGTTGTTGCTCTTGAACAGAGGCTTTGTGATACTAAAGAAAGAAAAAATCATGTCAGTCTGAAAAGCTGCTTGAAAACAGTGGTTCCTGAGGATAATTCCAGTGTTTTAAAAAGGCAAGAAAAGAAAGGTGGAATAGTTGCCTGACTCATTATTTAACAGAATGGATGAATTAAAGCAATGAATAGGTTTACTGTGGCAACTACTGTGTTTATCCTGTGCTGGAAGCTTGCCTGTGTCCTTCACAATAGTTATAAGTAACTCTGGGTATGCTGCAGGTAGATTATTGAGTACAGGTGTCTGGGCAAATGTCTGTTTTACTTGAAACAGTATCTCCTAGCTAAAGGATGCTGCTTTGATTATTTATTGGTACATATTTATATAAATATCCATGGGGTTTATAACATATAAGAACCTGTGGGAGGTTAATTTTGCTAAATTAATAGGTGAATCTTCAGTAATAGCAACTGATGCAGTTTTATAAAAGTATCCTTAAGTTACTCAGTTGACTATTCTGTCTTGATTTGCTGTTGCTAGAGCTCGTTTTGGTTACAGATACCTTTCTGAACCAAGCTCAACCTGGAGGAGTCCCTGTCATGGTGACTTTACTGTGCGTTTGTCAGAAAATCTTGATTCAGTCTTTCTGTGGAACCGAGGACAACCTTGAGATTTTCTCCAAAAACATTTGCTGTGAGAAAGAGGTGTTAGTCCGCAGTGGTATCGCTAGCCTAGTTACCGAACTGGCTGGGCTTTTACACTCCTGTAGCTCTGTGACGCTCATGTTTCAGCAGGATTAACCAAGAAGACTGTGGAGTTGAGAACTATAAAAACTAAGTCTTAATTAAAAAAATCTTTTTATATACTTGCGTCGCATTCTATTTTGTTGTGGATTGTCAAGGGCTTCTGCATTGCTGTCTGAAATAGCATGTGCCTATTTTGGGGAAATTTGGAGAGGCTGAGGGAAAGCAAGCACCCTTCAAACAGCTAGGGCTGTGATCCAGTATCCTTCTTTATTATTTGTCATCAAGAAGGTAAAAAAGAATATCAAGAGCTGTACAGTATCTCTCTTCCAGGCAAGTGATCTTTCTTGTAATCAGTTAGACATTACATCTCTTAGATTCTCTTATTAAATATGAGTTTCTACCCTGAATTATGTTGATTGTAACCTTGCCATAGATCTTATAAAAACATGGGGAATCACTTGATAAAAGCTCTGATTAAGTGTGAGATTGTGCTTACAAAGTAGTCATGTTCTAGTATTCATGGCACGGACAGTGAAATAGTATATGGCAATATAGCACTGCCATTCAGGAAGTGCCAAAACGTGAACAGGTAAGTAGCTCTCATCAAACAAAGAAAAACTTCAGATATTTGTCTTGGTGACATCCGCTGCTGACTGCAACGTCGTTAGCAGCTTTAGGTGAACCACAAGTCATTCTGTGGTTAGTTTACAGAACTACTCTGTTATTCTGCAAGTACATTGCTACTGATTTTCAAAGTGCATCTTATGTGCACGAGTATTGTAAGAAACAACTTTCATTTCATAAAAATGTTGGAGCCTGGTTCTGAGAAGTTTGATTCGCTCTGCTTACCCTTTTATCTTTACCACGGTAGCAGCACTATTAACCTTCAGGAGTTAACAGTTTTCTTTTTGATCCACCAAAATATGACTTTTTTTCCCCCCTTGTTAAAAATGGATTCTCAGAGCTATTGTTTAGGAAATGTTTTCAAGTATAGTAAATTGACTAAATATGGTGTGGCCGGCATGTCGTTGCCAGCCAGCTTGGGACAGTTGTTCTTGGAACTGATGCCAGAATTCTTAAACACAAATTTGGAAAGTCTGGTATTTGATGAGAGCTGATGTGTGGGATGCAGACATTCAGCTGTTGCGCTGAAGAGCTGAAGTAGCCTTGCTGAGTGTGACATTGATTAAATCCTCTGGACTGTTTCAAACGAATTTTAAAATTCTCATACGTGGAGACAATTGGGCCAAGGTCCCGAAAAGAGCTGAGTGCTATTTCACGCGTGAGCTCTGTCTGAAGAATGCCAGCATTCAGTAGAAGCTGCTTGTTGAGATCTTTTTACTGTAAGTTGCCTGTGTTTTCCGTAACAGTCGATGTGCTGTTGAGTACGCTTTGCTGTCATGTTTTTGCATTTCATGCTTGTTGGACGACTGAAAAAGCGTGGGCTCCCTGATTGTGGCATATTACTGCTTTTCTGGCCATGAAAGTCTTTTGAAAGTGCATCTTCCTGCTGTTGAAGAGTTACTGTAAAAACAGCTGGCGGATTGAAAAGTGATTCAGTCTCTCCGCGGTCTGATGGTTGAGGTAATCCTTCTCTTTGAAAGGGCTGTAAACGCTAGCTGGAACAACCTTGGGCTGAGAGGGTGCAAACATCCAGGTCAGAACAGTTCTGCAAGATAGTAGCGTTAGCTGCGACAGGATGAGTTCTCAGTAAATAAATAATCAGGGAAATACCTTTTTTTCTGTGGGTGGGTGGTTAATTTGCTAGTGGTGGTGGAGGGATCTCTCACCGTTCACGATACGAAGAGCTATATCGGGCAAAGCGTCTGAATGCCTTGTAAAGGGATGTGCCTGCACTGGGAGTGGTGCTTCCCTCCCCAAACTTGTCTTTGCTTACAGCCGTGGAGAGTTGTGGCTCCCGCAGCACAGCCCTCACTCCATTCACTTGCTCTGGGTACTTGCGGGCTTCCTCTTCACCAACTTCAGGATGTTTTCTAGATACTTCCCTTTCTTTCAAATGCTGATGGCAGTGATAATTTTGTATTTCTGTACTTTGGAGGGCATGGGAACGGGAGGTATGAGAAAATAAAAGGAAAATTTAATTTAGAAGTGCTTTGGCCAACTCCATAACTATACTTTAAAAACAGTCTCAAGGTTTATTTTCCTGACTCCGTTACAATTACCAATAAAATTGTTGATAATAGTTATCATCTGGAGGTCGATAATTGGTAGATCAGTGATCCAGGGTATGTTTTCCAGGCATTTGTTAATTCCCAAGAGCTATCCCATGCTGGCAGCCGTGGTGGTGGTGGTTTTAGCAAGTCTGGTTGTATGCTTACTGCAAGCAAGGCAGTAAGCAGACAGTTTCTGTTTTGGGAGTATGTATATATCTATAGATAGATACTTTTATATTTTTGTGTGTGTGTGTATATATATATATGTGTGTGTGTGCGCACATGTACATATATCTATGTATGCATAAAAAATGTGTAACTTTGCAGCAAATGAAATCTTTCGACATTTCTTGAGCAGCTTCTTAAGTGCTGCATGAAGACAGGTTTTGTGATGTGACCTGGTGATGAGGGCTGCTGGCCCGGTTCTTTTCTAGCTGTTAATATTTATTAACTCTCCATAAATACCCCTGTAGGTGTGAGTTTGTTGACCCCATGTGTAATGGAGGTAAAGCTTGCCTCACCTCGCCGAGGCACGCGTGGTTAATGTGAAATACTTTGAACTTTTGAGCATCTGGTAAATGCCAAGAATGGTCTTTGTCAAAATGGGCTCAGCCCCTTTAAGTTTTGTTGTTCTGGGCAAGAGATCTGGTGTACCAGTGAAATTCAGAGCTGGCAGGAAAGGGAATTGGTGTTTGGATCTGTTACACTTGGGGGCCCGTTTCTATTACTGGAGGTACCTGGTGTGTGTTTTAGGAGCGATGTGTACCAGAAACGTTTTGACATTCACCACAGGTGGAAGGGGGAGAATCTCCTTTCTGCCTCAGCACACAGAGGAATACTTTGTGCTCCCAGCATCTGGACAGACAGACAGTGATCTCATTTCAGTGTTTATTTTTATCCGGTTTTATCATCGTTAGCTTTATTGGACAGTGAGGAAGAGAAGGTAATGACTTACTTCAGTCTGATCCGTGAAAGAACTTGCTTTAGTTATGAATAGGGGATTTCTGGACGCTAAGGAGGAGCAAAGCTGGCTATATGAATGAATCAGATTTCCAACCTCGGAATGTTATCAATAGATATACATGAGAAAAGTGTATGGATTGATTCAGTCGGCTGTGCCTGATCTGTAATTAGCTAATTATCTCTTGATACTCTTTATCTCCATTTTGCTATCTTTACGAGATCCTGCTTTATTTGTAAAGTCTTCAGCCTGTAATTATATATGGAACTTGTATGCCATATTTCTGTTGCTTTATAAGTTTGAATGTGGTGATGCTGCAAGATTCAGCGTCAGTAGTTGTAGTTGCTATTCAGGGTAGACTCCCATCTGACTTCAGTGGTTTCTTTTCCAGCAAAGACAGTGCTGTTATGTTGCATAACAGCAGGCAAATTCTTGGACCTCTGATGCATACAGAAGCAGAACAAACTCTATGGCTGCATTTACTGTTTTCTACATCTTTAATAAAGACTTTTTGTATGTTGTCTGTGATGTTCGTGATTTGATTTTCCATGAGCCAGCTGCAAAATCATTGAAGTTACCGTGAAAGAAATACAATTTTAGGCTTTGTATTTCATCATTCCCTCCTCCCCCCCCCCCCCCACCCCCCCCCAATCTAGGCTTAATATTCAATAAAGACGGCAAGAGAATCTTCTTTACTGTTTGTGACCGTCTTTTAAAAAGTGCAGGCTTGTAAAGCACAGTATTACTCGTCTCATTTTTATGTTTCGCTGTTTCGCAGGACACCTCCAAGTGGGCTATAGAAGAATGTATAGTAAGCATGCGTATTCTGAGTAATCAAGTTGTTTCAAAACTTGTTCTCTTAAATATGCCCTTTCTGTGCATAATATCACTTAATGAATTTAGGCATCTGCCATGCCAGCACATAAGAAAATAATTTTTTTCTCATTGATTAAAAGCTATCATCCATTTACTTTGAGGCAGATAACCATGTGCCACTTACAAATGCTATTGATCAGTATCAATGCTAATGGTTAGGACACTGTTTGTATGAACACTAATAAAATCTTTATGGTAAAGAATCTTGATCTGCTGAAGCGCTACGAACAATGTAGTCTTTCATAATTTGTTCATTTAGTTTCCCAAGGTATTACATAGCACCTGTAAGATTCCTTAAGAACATGAGTCAGTAAGCCTTATCTCTCAGGAAAAAAATTGACATTTGAGGGTGTTTTCATGCAGAAGTCAAAGCAATTGATTCTGAAGTGGCCGTGTGTTTGCTGCCCTTGGTAGTAGCATCTTTGCTGTAGAGTCAAACTGTAGGACATCTTCCTTGTAGTCAAAGTGCTGAGAAGTGAACATGGATTTCAGCCTTAATGCTCTTAAGGTTAGGCCTGCCTCACCTTCCGGCTGAATCTCTGTGGTATTCTGCTGCTTACTGACCTTGCAGATCGAGTAAGAGTGTTTCTTTTTTTTTTTTCCCCCCCTAGGTTTAAAATATAACTTAGTTCACAGTAACCCAAAGGATAGACATTGCATGAAACTACAGCCAATTTCTGAGTAAGGGAAAAAGTGTGGATAAACAGAAAATCTATCCAAATCGGGCTATGTCTGGTTCTGGAGCCATTCTAGGTATTATGCTACTGCTTCATAGTTACATCATTACTCATCTGGTTGCTTCTTAAGTGAAAGTGTTGCCTTTCTGTATGAGTCATCTTTGCCTGCTCTGAGATCAGCAGGAATTAAAAATAAATTGTTAGCCTCTTGGAGATATTGTCTGTAGCGTTGTGCAAACTCCTTTTCACAATCTGAAATTGAAAGCCTGAACAGTGATGGCCATTTGAATTCACTCTGCTTTTCTTAGGTCTTGGAACTGCTGGTGTGACTTAAGAGTCACAGGGTTCAAACAACTCATTGGGAACATTTTGATCTTGCTCTCCTTGCTGCTTAGGTAGTAATGCTTCTAATACATACGAAGTTGTAAAGGCAAGTGGCAAGATGGTGAGCCAAGGACCATAAGTTATCATGAGCTGGTGGAATGCCTAGAGCTGATAACGATGTTGTGATTAACTAATCTTTGAGAATGGGGGGAAACCTAAAGGCACAGTATGCTTCTTGTTAAGGTTTTCTTGTCTGTTTTGAATATGTAAATATTTTTAGATCTAAAGGCTTGGGGTTGGCTGGATTTCTCATAGAAGGCTGATCTGAAGAAACAGAGAGAGAATCCAACCCGTTCTTGTACTGATCTGTTTTCTTTGGTTTTATTTTAGTTTGCAAGTATGCCTGCCACAGGAAATGTGAAGAGAAGGTAAGCATGTTCACTTCCCTGCGTGATGATGAGCTGCATGCATTTGAGGTTTAGACTGCAAAACCTGTGTCAACTAATTAAAAAGACTATTAAATCAAATGCCTAGCTGTCAAAAAAGAACCATTGGGGGGGGGGGAGGGGGAATCATTCTTGCCCTTAATAAAACTCAGGACCCTATGCAGTCAAAACATCTGCATCGGTGGTTGAGTTTCTTATTCCTCCCACAGGAGAATGTGTTTCAAGCTGAAAACAGCAAACTAATTGTGTGAAATATAAATCATACAGTTGTACCAGTAAAGAAGAAAATAAGTATGTGAGTAAATGAGGTGTATTTTGCTGCTCTTGTCCTAAATTTTACAGCAGCAGAGTATTAAATGTAAGCTTTGGGCCTAGGATTATGAAAAAGATAAGCATATTAATTAATTTTCACTTTCTACTGTGAAATATTTCTACCTCTTATTCATTACTAGGTTTTTGGTTAGTTCTTAAAAATCCCCAAGTCCCTCCTCACATGAGAGAATACCCTGCCTTCAGTTCTGCCTCCTAGTTTATTCAGATGTCTGCAAAAAGAAAGCTGGCTCAGGTTTTATTGCTTCTGAACGTTGTACATTTTACGTTGAATTTTGTTAGCTCTCCGCTTAAAGCGAGTGTCACTGGCCACAGTCGTGTTTTCAAAGCTCGAGATGAGTGTTTTTAAGTTAAAAATCATTTTTAAAATAGATCTTGAATATCTGTAAACTATCAAGACAGCACAGTTCCATGTATATACAAAAGGACTATTTTTCAGCTGGCAAATGTCAGAACATTGGTCTGCAACGTGAAGGAATGGTCAGAAATGAAGGGGGGGGAATAGCTCTCTTACTCAAGGGACCACCAGCTTTCATGATCCAAAGACATCTGTGTGTGAAGGAGCAAATTAATACTAAACATGTTCAGTGTTGTATTCTTCCTCTGGCTTTCATAATGAAAGTGCATATAAAGATCAGAAACTTTATTGGTATCGTTATTCTTGAGCTATAAGAATTTTGTAGATGGTGAATTATGTGGACACTCAAAAGCATTGCTAGAGGAAAAGTAGCTAAGAGCTAAAACATGGCTAAATATTATCTAGTGTATTGTTTGGCGCTGGATATATTTTTCTTTTGATACTTATTTACAAGGAGGTGACAGGATAGATGTGACTAACTTAAATATTACACATCATAGAAGGAGGACCATGTAAGCATGAATGAAAGATGAGGATGCCAGTTATTGCTACTAGGTTTTTTTAACACATCACCTTAATGTTCTTTGTTTTTTTTAAAATTTTCTTTATATTTCTCTGTTGAAAAAATGACACTGTATTAATGCAGGATTTCTTTAATAACAATAATCATAGACATGGATGTAAAATCAAACTAGAAAAATCAAATTCCTTCCCTCAAAGACATATTTTTATTGTGAACTTTTTTCATATCTTTCCTTTGCGTGTTTTTTTTTTCCTATTGGCACTGGCCTGATTAAATTTGTGGAATAAAAACCATTGTGCAGATCAGTCCCAGCTTTTCATGTTTACACAGAGATTTGAAAAATTGCCAGAAAGACTGCAGGTTTTGTCAAGTCATTATTTTGTGTGATTGTATTGTGTGAAGCTCTAGCAGGATTGGACCAAACTGGAGCCCGTGCAGTAGCACCCAGGCATCAGACAACATCCACCAGTGTCAAGTTCCTTTTCTCCTTTTTTTTTTTTTTTTTTTTTTTTTTTTTTTTGCTGTGCTCTTGGTAGTTGAAATGAGATAAATACTTCCAGGGTCTCAGATGGCTTAAAATTCCCCCATTCCTAGATCTGTGGAAGTTAAAGACATTTAAATGGTGTTGCAGGTTAAATCTAGTAATCTTGGAAGGCATTACTTTGCTTTCCTGGAGCCACCCTCATGGGACAGCATTACCTACTTCTTAACCAAAACTGCTGATCAGCATTTGCTAAGCATGAAGACTGGGCTTGTAGTAGTTACAGCACTTCTTTGGAGACCCCAGAACCGTTCCTGTCGGTGTTATTGATTGATGTTTGGCCTTGGGCACAGATTTATTAGTTTTGGTGTTTCCAAGAAACGTGAATACATTCAAGAGAAGAACCTGTACTTAGTACTTTGATTTTCTGGGCCATTCTGGGAAGCTTTGTTAAGTGAAAGTGGCAGTTGGCTGAGAATTTCCCATTTAGAGGAGAAAATGGTGTTTGTGCATTTGGAAACCTGTGTTACATGGTACACTGAATAAATGTAGAATCTTGTTCTTTCATCAAATAAGATAGTAAAATGCAAACAGTAGTAATGAAATTTGCAAATAAGGCATTACATTTTGAAGTTTTTCATCCTCTAAATGCATATGTTCAAGGCACTTTGAGAATAATTTGTAATAGTAATACAGTGATAGTCTAGAAATAGAAGGGAAACAGTTTTGTACAGAGGTAATTTTTATTAGATCAGGTAATATCATTGGTCCCTCCTTGTGCATTAGCTTTTATTGGTAACTATTTGGAGAATCAAAGTATGAATTTCCAGTGGGGAGAATCCTAAATTTTTTGGTAATAGTGGTAGCTTGCAGATTTGCTTGGGTAGGTGCTACATAGTTCTTGAGTTCCCAGCTGTTACGGTACAGGAACGATGCTGGACGCTGTGGTAAGCAATTCTTTAAACTTGCCTTGGAGACAAATCATTTCATACATGTACCTTATGTTATAAACAGGAAATCATATTTCAGCTAGTATTTATGCTGTCAGGCATTTGGGTGTTGAAAAGACTAATATATGGAGTGCCAAAAGTATATAATAGCATAACTATCATCAAGATACTGGTATATTTTGATTTTTAAATTATTGAAAGGAAGTGAATAGCATGTATTACAGAAGATAGAAAAGTAAGATGTGTAAACAAGATTAGATTGCATACTCGAGGGTTTCATACAAGAGAATTTTTTCATATTTTCAGAGTAGTAAGCCAACAAGTAGCTAAAATCCAGAATTGTTCTATGAGTTTTTGTTCTTCTTTCCTACTTGTATGAGGCTCCAGCTGGCCTGGGCGCTGGGATAACGTTGTTGTAGAGTCGAAGTGTTATGTTGCGCGTGGTGGTTCAGATCAGAATCTTGCCTTCGTTGCCTAACAGGGTTGCTTTACTTTTGGTCTGATATAAATTAAAATATAAATTAAAGGTAGGAATGGTTCTGGTGGTTTTTAAGCTGGGTTGGGAATTATGCTAAGACCACCTGGAGGTTGTTGCAGGTAACCTTGAGGAGATCTGTAGCCGTAATGGTATGCACTCATTCAGATCCATTAGAGGTTTGTGGAAAGAGTTGCACGGATTCTGTCTGCCTTTGAAGTATCCCTCCTCCCTAGAATACCTTTTACTTCTAAGGCAAGTGTGCATTTTCTGTAAAAACTACCCTATTCACAGCTTACAGAGAATAACTATTTTTGCATCAGTTAAACATCCCCCAAGATGTAATATGTAAGCAATTAGCTCAAAATCATACAGAAAGGGAGGGAATGAGAACAAAGAAAGTCGCATTTCTGGTATCCTTTTAATTATTTTTGAAAAGAATAATGCATCAACACAATAAAACATTACTCCAAAGACTACTGGGGTCATGAACGTTCATAAAAAGCATTGTTATGTGCAACTCGAGCCATAAAGTCCCATAACAAAACAAATAACGCTGAAACATGTTCAGGTAAAAACAGCAGCGCAAGCTTTTTGCTGGCAGCACTACGATGCTGATTTTCAAGACTTTGACAGAGAATTCCAGTACTATGCTTGTCAATGAAAAAGAAAGTAAAATTTATATAGTATAAATTGTACATGAAAGTCTAAAGTTTATGCAGGCATGAAAATAAGATGGGCTCTGAATTTGTTCCAAATATACAAATGAAGGAAGAATCAGTTTTGGACTTGTCTGAGGCTTCAACTTCTTCAGGTTACAATGAAATCTGAATAGGTTTTGTTTGAGTTTTTCAGTTGTCCCTGTCATAACGTTCGATACAGAATAGCAAGCGTAGGCAAGCCTTGTAGTAATGCTTCCAGACCTAGGGCACAACTGGGAGGGGGGAAAAAAAAAAAAGCTAAGAAAGCAAAAGAAAACATGGAGGCAGAGATTAGACTTATACTTTTAGCCTGTTGCATTCAGTGCCGTTAGATTATTTGCAAAAAAGACTGTAACCTGTGAAATTACATAGCATAAATCCGCTATATGATGTTGTTACAATGCTAAAATTGGATAAGCTGTAAAAGCAATTTTAAAAAACACCCCCCTCCCTCCCCACTGTCTTGGGAATATCTGTGAAAAAATGAAGAAAGATGTGAACATAGTGGATGTCTGCATATAAAGCCTTAAGAGAGAGATCCATCTCTGTCAGATTACTATTTGCAACTTAGACCCGAAGAGGGGAGCAGGGGGGAGGAATTAATGGGAATTAAGGACCCGCAAATGCAGAACAGATGTCAGGAAGCACTTTTTCATGCAGAAAGCAACAAATATGTGCAGAAGTCTCCCAGACGAGCCTGTTCAGACGAAAAGCAGGGAGGTTGCTCAGGCCTGAAGCCATCTAATCCCGTCGTGGGGAAATGGAGCTCTGAGCGCTCCCTGCCACAGATGGGCCGGTGGAGCAGCCTGCTCTGAACGAGTCCCCGACCTCTTATAAACTATGATTTGTGAAACTGTCTGCTATATCCCTGCCAGCACAGCATCAAAGCTCTTGATGTGCAGGGGCCCATGGAAACCTTTGACTTCAGATAGAGCCTGTCGAGCAGTCTGTTTCTGTGTGCAGTACTCGGTGGAGTGTCTTCCTCACTCATCAGCGTTGTACGTTGGCCGTGCTGAGCTGTGACAGCCCTGCTGTTCTGAGCCTCAGGAGTCTGAGATGTGTTAATGGAAAGACATGATTGTATCTGGAAAGTGATTTTTTTGCGGTGTTCTGGCTACACCTACTCAAAGTTAAATATTATCCTGTTAACATATATCCACGCTCATCAACGTGGCTTGATGAACCAATCTTTGAAGCATTTTTTGCGCGTTGATAGAAAAGAGGGCCTAAGAAAGCTGCCCTTCAGCTGGAATGGCATCAGGGCATTGCTGATTTGCTGGACTATGGTGATGCCTTTTTGATCACGGAAAGCCCTTATAAGCTTGTCATTGACCTCACATAGATTAAATTATTGTAATTTATTTGGTTTTGCAGCACGCTGATTTAGAACTAAGCCCAGCCTTTTAAATTGTTATTTATACCATAATATAGCATTCTGTCAATTTATTAATAAAAATAGCATGGACTACTTTTGTGCTGGAGTTATCTTTTCTCCTCTTTTTTTAAAGTGATGAGGGGGAAAAATAACTCTGGAGAGGAAAGTGTTCACTGTTCCTGTGTGTGCTGTATTTTAAAGTTTTAAAATTGTCTCTAAAAGGCAGTTCTTTCTGTTTCTCTTGCTTTTTTATTTTTACTCTGAAAAAGGACATCGTAAGAATAAATTCTGAAATAATATTGTTTTGCTCTACAGATCTCAATTTGAGTAATTAATATCTTGTGTTGCCTCAATCATGGTTACCTTGGCAATGTTTCTGTTTGGCTATCTGTTCATATCTAATTAAAGCTCCCTGAGGTTTCAGAAGCTACAGCCTGCATAATGCCCTAGGGCTTTGCTCTGGCTTTATAACTTGAGTTCCCTTTGTTTTGTAGGATCATCTTGGGGCCCTTTTTTTTTTTTTTTTTTTTTTTCCCTTTTCCTCTTGGTCCATGTCCTCCCAACTTTGTTCTATGAAGGCCGGGAATTTGAAAACCGGTTTCGAACTATCTCCTGTCCTGTGGGAAGATTGAAAGGGTGAGGGGGAACCTCATGAACTGTATTTTCTGGACACGTTTCTGGTATGCTAATTCTCCCCCCGAGAGCTGACTCGGTACAAAGTCCTGATTTTATTAAGCTTGTGAGCAAATACTTCAATTCTCATAAAATCAATAGATTTAAGTATGTGCTGAAGACTTCTGCTGAATCAGGATGTCCAAAGGTGTGCAGTACCATGAGCTTTCCTAGGGAGCTCTGCCTATATCCTTAACTTAACCTGGAAGATGTTTTTGCTACGACTAAGCCAAAAAGACATTTTCATTACATAATACAGCTTAATTCTTTGCCAGTCGAAAATGATGTTTCAAAGAAACAAATATACTACTGCAGATGGCTCTATGACTTGATTTCCAGTTCCACTAGGATTCATTTAATTATACATGAGGTTTGGTTCAGCACACTTCCCTTCTTTTCACCATTCAAGAAGCTGTCCAGATATCTCAAAGGAGTGCAAATTTAATCAGAGCTTCAGGATTTTGTATTAATGGTCTCAAATCCTCGTTCAGACTAATTTCTTGAGCTGCAGCACGCCACTTTAAATGTTGGTAAAGCCAGACTAGTGTATTACCTTCAAACTGTAGTTTATTTTTCTTAGAGAAATAGCAAATTTATAACATGGTTTTAGCATTCTGGCCTGTATAAAGCCATTGAAATTATCTTTTTAATCATAAAAGGTATAAATTTTGACGTGACACTTTGTCCTGTTATTTTTCTTAAAGTGCACATTTTTCTAATTCTTTTTTCCAGGTACTGGTATTTGGGAAAACGTAATTCTTCCCTTGACCCTTGCTCTCCCTTTTTCTTTAAATTGTTTAAGCTACTGCTGACTGAAGAGGACTGGAAGAAGGCTCCCTCCCTCCCTCCCTCCCCTCCACCCGTAGTCCCTTGTGACACTCTAATCTTTTTCTTTCATAGACTGTTTAACAGTCTAGGAGAGACAAACATGATTACAGAAGAATGCATAGAAATAAAAAAAAAATGTAGCTTGAATTACTGTAAAAACAGTACTAGCAGCACTTCAGTGGGGAGAGAGAAAGCAATCACAGCAATAAAAATAAGCAAGGGAATGATGGATAGTTTTGCTCTTGGGTTGCATGTTCAACTTGTATTACAAAAATATAGAATTTCCTTTCATAAAAATATATATACACACACACACATATATGTGTATATATATATATATATATATATATATATATATAAACAGAGAGAAAGAGAGACTAATATTGGGCAGATATTTTCTAAAGACCTTTAGAGATTTTTGAGCACAAGCTAAGTTTGCTCTCAGAAGGATCCAAGGACTTTTGTCACGTGGGTACTTCCTCTACCGCTTTGCGAATAAACTTTGCCGGTACTTGAGGGATCCCTCATCTTGCAAGGTTGTAAGGCGGGGTGTTTTCTAGCATTGGCACTTTGGCCCTTGGGGCCGACGGGCATGAAGGCAGATGCTTTCACCTTAGGAGAGAATTGGCAGTCTAGAGGGACGGACGTTTATGAGAGAAATGTGATGCACTGCCATATGATGATTTCTTTTAAGTTTTTTTGGAGCGAGAAGGAAAGTTCCTCATCCCTTTTGTACAGGGATAAGGAGATGAGATTGCTTATTTTGTCATCCTTGTCAGAATCCCCAGGGCAACGTAGCACTGGACTTACTGCTTAGTTTAGCTTCATGAAATTTAGTTTAGACTCTCAGTGTTTCATATTATAGTTCCCACCAAATGGCTGGCTGATATGTGTGCTCATGTTCCTACTCGCGTGTGCACTCTCTCTCTCTCTCGTATGCGTGCGTCTTTATAATACATACGCACAGACAAGCAAGGGAACTCTGTGTATGAAGTAACTCTTTTTTGATCTGGCCTCTCTGTAAACAGTGGTGTGCTGTAATGCACTCTAATTCACTAGAGCCGTTATAATTCATTTGTAACGTCAATTGAACTTGATCAGGAATTCACCACTGTCTGCCACATGAGCACGTCCCAGTTCATCCTTTCTATAGATCAGGTAACTATTTGGAAAGCAGTTATAGACGGTGTGTTCTTATTAGTTGTTTAGTAACTAAGTTTTTTATTTCATGTGTGATTGTGGATTATTTCCATGTTTTCCTCCTGCATTTGTAAATAATGTCCAAATTAAAAACAACAACAAAAAAAACCTCTTAGACCATAGGTCCTCTTTTTATCTTCAGAACAGTGATTGTGATTTTCAGGTGTTCATTTTCTTCTCTTCTTCTGTTTTTAATTTGATGCCTCCTATATCAGGAGTTTAGTTTAAGTCCTGACCTCATATGCATACACATGGCTTCTTTTGATTTTTCGATAAGAAATTGAAATGTGCATCTTGTGTTTAAAAGTTTTTCACTTGTCTGCTGAAAGTGTGCAGTGCAGTAATTTGGGCATAGTGCTTCTAGCTGCTTAGATAGTGTTTCTATTTTCCATTTGTGTGAACAGAAAGGTGGTGATTTCTCTCTCTCTCTGTGCAGTGCACTATATGTCCTGATTGCAATACACTACTTATTTGTTCACTGCTGAAGCATAAAGCACATAAAGGAGCACCTCTCTAGACTTCCATTAATGCTGTAATAAAGAGTTCTTTTACTTCAGCAATGTCCCAGGCAAGGGGACTGAAAAAAATAAACTGAACTGAACCATTCTCTTGTTAGATTATGAGGTGCCATGGGGAAGGTGAAACGAGGGAAGGGATTGACAGCAGAAGCAAGAACACAGTAGGCTGGACTCTTCAGGGTGGTGGCAAGGAGCTTTCTCTTCAAATGAACAAAAGCACTGTGACTTCTGAGGTTATTTAATGCGACTGGAAGGCAGACAGAACGGAAAGAAGGGAGCATTATCTGGGAAATCCACATAATGTTTCTGCTAGTGTTTAATCTCTGCTACTTTTTGATTACTGTGCTGACACTGTTGTGAGGTTTGGCCCAGTGTGTTCTCCATGGTACTTGCTCAGTTTGGAAATGGAAGCATCTATGATATCTTGGATGTCTCTCTCTCAGAGACTCTCTCTGGAGGGTGATCATAATGTTTCTTTCTTTCCTATCTAATTCGCATGCTGCTCCAGCTTGCTATTGATGGAAGTCAGCATGTGTAGTCAAAAGGAAGGCAAGAATTCCTCTCTGAATGTTTAAAACGATACAAAATTAGAACAGAAGCCAGATTTGCAAGAGAACAACATGTGTATTGCTTTTCAAGGAGATATCTGCTACTTTGGTGTAGTCAGTAAACGTAGCACTTTTTAACTTTCTTTCTGACCTTGTTTCATATTTATACTCAGTTGCAGTTCATGTGCTAAAGTTTAATGTGTTAAACTCTCTGAGAAAAATAAAGGAATTTTTTGGGAAGAGACACGTTTTAAAATACCACCGACTTTTCACCTGAATACTCAGGGTTTATCAAACATCAATTTATTATTTTTGAGTGTTGTTTTTTTAAAATAAAAGTTAGCTTTTAAATCATATAGCAACCTGGAGACAATTTGCTGTTTCGAGATGAGCAAAACATTGTCAGCTTTTACTCCTTAGTTAACGTAGCACTGTTAAAAGTGTAGATTAAAACTGTCATGAGCAGAAATGTACATGTGGTAACCTTGCTTCTCAAAGGGTTCTTATGAGCTTTTTCTTTGGTTGCAGCATGCATTAATTCAGAAGTCCCCTTTCTCCTTAATGCTCTCAGATTTTGGGCAGAGGGAATCCAGGACTAACAAGACGACTTGTGCCATGTTGCTGCTGGGAGAAAACCATGTGAACCTCTGTGGCTGATGCATTTCTGTGGGGATATATAAATCAGAACACATTCACTAAGGCTTACAGAGTTCAAGGATTTTTTTTTTTTTTTTCCCCCCAGGCACAATGTTTAGCATATTGTATTACCACGCATGCAGCCATTTTAGTGTTGGCTAGCATTAGACCAGAATAAAAATCTGTTTGCAGTTGATGGCCAAGGGATCACTACATGAGTTTTGTAAATGAGATTTGCATCTTAAAACAGTCTTTGGATTTTTCCTGGTTGCCCCAGAAGCAGTATGGTGAGGTAATGTTAGTTCCTCCTATCTGCAAAATATTATGCCCTGTGCTAGATTTAATATCACTATAATGAACTGTTTAATGAATAAGCCTTCTCGTTCAATCCAAACTCTAAGGTATTGAGTGACACAAGGATTTTGAAATTGCTTTTTATGGCATAAAGCTTGCATTGTTGAAGTAGCAGAAGGGCTGTGCTGGAGGGTTGTGTGTTGGACAGCTCGTTTGCTGGGCCTTTCCCCAAATTAAAATGCATTTTAAAGTGTGCTAATGTTTTTAGATAAGAACCTTCATTTAATCTCGCTTCTAAAGATAGTTGGCAATGTTGTGCAAGACCCAGCTGGTACGTGTACAACTTCAAGGTTTGTTTGTTTCCTTGCAGTTTTTCTTTTTAAAACAAATCCAGTGGTTTGCAAGAAAGACTAAGGTGATGTAGTGAGGAAAGGAAATAAAGCAATTTCTACTTTTCTTTGTTCATCATGAGATTATGGATAGTTTCCAGTGGAAAGTCCATATCTGTCGTGAAAACCTTAGGAGGATTTTTTGTCTGCTTGTTTTCTTCCTCCCTTAACTCAATTTGGCTGAGTTGGGGAAGGACCTCTTCACTGGCCCACTTGTTTTCTCTCTAGCTCTGATTCTCTCTGTATACATACAAGAGAGTTCACATAGACTTCCCTTGTAAAATAGGAAGCCTTTTTTTTTTTTTTAAAGAGGAGGAGGCATTTGTCAAGCCTTTAAAGTGGGATCAAAGAATGCAGGAACGATGCATTTTACACTGCTGCTGCTTGGAACGCTCTCTTAGGGCACGTTATAGCTTATGTCACATTCGTCTCTGGGAAAGAGGAATCAAATAGCTTACCATGGTGTGCCATCCGTTCCTCATGTAGGTGTGTGTGGGGGTTTTTTTTGTGTTTTTTTTTTTGGAAACAACTGTTTACCCTTGCTGTACATGATATTCAGAGGTTTTATGTAAGAGGCTTTATTTCTGTATCTATTGTTGCAACTAAAGGGAGATCTTGAACGTCGTGGAGGGAGTTGTGACCATCAACAGTGGCAGTAATGAGGTAGTGAGCACGATGTCCCCATGATATATAGCATTTTTCATCATTGCTTTTTTATACAGTATTGCTGTTTTTGTACGTGTGTTTAAGAGCGTGTGCTCCTAGCAGCTGGATGAGTTCTCTCTTGCAGTATTCTGGATATATCATGGCATTTTAAGACTCTAAAAGCTCAAAAAGTTGGATCAACCCAGGGTTAGATTGCAAGAAGTTTCTTACATCATGTCAAAAAGGCATGGAAACTGTACTGGAGACATCATCATTGATAACAGCAATATTATGGAAATATAT
The DNA here is from genome assembly GCF_040807025.1 of Struthio camelus. NCBI lineage: Eukaryota > Metazoa > Chordata > Aves > Struthioniformes > Struthionidae > Struthio > Struthio camelus. The sequence goes on along the minus strand of NC_090943.1, from coordinate 64,399,354 downwards.
TATGAGAGCGAGTACTATGTGTTTTGATGGTTATGAGCTGCCTCCCAGAAAAAACCCTGAATATTTTGTATTAGAAGCAAGCTAGGCCTAGCAGCAAAATTTCATTAGAATTTGCTTATACTACATGTGCATGGTAACACGGCATTTCATAGTATTTTACTAATAATTATTTCTAAAAGCCTGTCTCCCTTGTCTCTTTCTGTCTTGCTAAAGAAAACTTTTAAAATACCCCCACAATTGCCACATTATAAAGCAACTGCAATCCTGGTGAAAACCATCTGTTAGGGAGGAGCTAGCTTTGACAATAAAAGTTATTTATTGAAGTCTGTCATGGGAAGAACATTTTGTACCTCTTTTTTGCATTGTTTCTCTTTTGAACAGCTGGAAAATTGAAGATATATTTGAAATGTACTTTTTTTTAAAATGTGTTTTTGAGATCGTACTTGTAATCTAAGTGACTGGAAAGATGTGACAGTTGAAAATCAGTACTGTGGTATAAGAAAGTCAAAAATGCTGTAATAAAAATTAAGACACTTGCAGTGTCTTCATGTCAGCCTCCGATAAAGCTGTTTTGCTCTCAAAAGTGAGCAAATTTGGGCCTGACAGAGGGAGGCATTATTTACGACACCAGAATATATTTTGGTGGAAAAAGTGGAGGGTTCCTGCATGGTTCTCAACTCTTCAGGCCATTTTGTGTTGTGATTCAACTGAGAATGGCAGGTCCATGTGCATGAATTGGGCTGGCTTAGGGAAGAAATACTGTTCTAATATATAACTTTATAATGCAGTAATGCAATGATATGTGAATGTGAAGAAAACAAAAAATATCACTCACGGTAAACTCACAGGTGTGTATATATGTTTTTGGATGTTTTTAAATTTTTTTTTCACTAATCTTGTTTTCTTTTCTCAAGGAATGATTAGTTCATTCATCATTTAAGCCTCTGCTTGGTTAGATCTGAGTTTGGGATAGTCAAATTCATGCTAACTACGCTTACTCAGCATTTGCTCCACTGGCTTGAGCTCTGTGGTAGTTAAAGGCAGGGAGAGGAGGCAAAGCATCAAAGTGCTCAGCTTTCATCAGGCCTGCTAAAGATGTCTGTGTAGGGTTTCTCTGGGGACCTATGTACTCAGAAATTGTATTTTCTGTGCTTGCAAACTGGATTTTGGAGACCCTTCAGAGGTGGTCTCTTTCCAATAGCTATGGAGACCCCAGGTAGGAAAATGGAAGAGTATTTGACAGTGCAGCGTGGAAGAACTGTGTCGGTGGTGTGGATATGGCCTGTGAGTGATTTGCTGACCCTTAAGCCAGGAAGGACAGGTAAGAGCATGGTTCTTGAGCCCGTGGAAGTCTTTCTTATCAAAAAGGACAGATTTCCTTAGTTGCCTTGTGCATTAAGAGCAAAGTTGGAAGACTTACTGTTTGCATTGGGAGGCCCAAAGCTGGGGCTTCACGTTCACCTGAGAAGGGCGCTTATTATAGGTGAATTTTGCTCCAGATCTGCAAATAGAATTTATTCCCCTGGGATATTCCTCTTTGGCTTTCAGTCCCTGCAGAAATGTAAGAATATGCCTAACAAAGCATGTGGCACTGCCCAGAGGACTTGAAAGGTACCTTTCACCTGTAGCAAGCTAGGCATGCGTTTGATGCGCTTTGCTGAATAGCGGCTGCTTCTTGTAGATGCTGTTTTGTTTTCTAGTGGGATTGGCACCTCTCTTTGGAGAGTAAACAAACCTGCTGCTAAACACAATGGGGCTAAGCAAGCTCCAGGATCTTTGGGACCCCAGTGGTGCAGCATGGGAGGGTAGTGAAGTAAAGAGCACCGTGACCTCTCTGAGAAGCAGAGGAAAGAAATTACTTGGGCGCTACTTGCAGTATTATTTTCTGCAGCCTACATTCCTTCTGTTAAAGTATGTTCACCTCTCTAAAACGAGCACTGGTGTGTGACCTGTTTTCCTGACTTGTTTGGAGCGCTTAGTCAGATGTTCATTTAGGAGAGGTTGTTGTACATAGATTGTTATTTAACTTCGCTAATGTTGATAAGCTTGCTGTAACAAACTGCTTTCCATAACAATTCCAGCAACAAAAATTATATTTTTGGGGAGGTGTGCTATTGGAGTGAACAACTTTGCACCCCTGGTTTCAGCAGTTATATATTTCCAGCTCTTCTCAGTACGTGCTATGAATTTAGCATGGAAGGCCTACATTTCCCCCCTTTTTTTTTATTCTACTGTTTTAAAATACAATATGACCGCTTAATTTGTGTAAAACAATCAGTGTAAAGTAACTACAGCATAATGTTTAACCCAACTGTTAATGCTGCTGGCTTGTTGAGATCACGTGGTATTTTTTCTGGCACAATATTAGATCTGCCTGTTCCCCAAGGCCTCAGTTGAGATTGAGGCTGCAGTGAGCAGCTAAGCAAGCTTATTCCTGTGCTAAGAGTTGCTCATCTAAATATACAGAATAGGCAAGGTGGGGAGATAAGGTGCCTGGCCTACAGCCTGCTGAGGGGCAGCCTGGAGCTGCAGCTCAGGCTTTTCTTCTGAGTTTCAGCTCAGATTGTGGCTGTCCTTCCCAACATTTCCTTTTTTCTGCCATCTGGGCCTGAAGGAAACCGCTCCATGAGAGACCCAGGCTTGGCTGCACATCAGACACCAGGCCTGGGCGCTCATCGCCTGTGGGGCTCTGCTGGACAAGGAGCGTAGTCTGGAGCTAGACTGCGCATTGGCGTGGCTCATACTGCTAATACCTCAATTGGTGCCACTGCTGAGTGCAGACGTAAAGGTGGTGTATGCGTTGCAGATTGGCATGCTCCTCTCTTGATAACCTTGTCTTCCTGGGAAGTTTTCTGCTTTCTGAGGGGGGTAACCTGCTTTTCCCCCTGCTGCCACCGGATGCGAGGAGCTCACCGGACAGATTTTCCCTCCATGAATGCTTGTGCATACATGCACACATCTTCTGCTTGGCAGGGAACAGTTTTGACCCGGAGGCTTTATTGTGGACATTTTTCCGTGAATTAAATAGAACATTTAATTGAAGAAATAACTCTTATTGTAATTGCCATTCTTTCTGCCGTGAAAGTGTGTATGGGGGCAGAGGAGGAGGAAAGTGTGAGAAGAGGTCCAATGAAACAAAAGAGAACAAAACAGTTAGGATCGCTTAGACTCTTTCCTTACTGTGAAGGATTGCTAGGAGAACTAGTGGTAAACGTAAGTCCTTGGTGGTGTTTTGGAAGCAAGGACACTTCAGCAGCTGGTCTCAGGGCTTGGGTTGCTGGGCGGTGTGACCAACAACTGTTCTGAAGGATTTCAATGAACGTCCTGTTGGAGAGGTTATTCTGCCTCTTTGACGCGAGGCTTACAGACGTCCTGTTGGGGGCAGAAACCAGGTTGCTGGTTGTAGCTTGCTGTACATATTCTTGGACTGCCTGATTCAGAGAACTACCTTTCCTTCCTGTTCCTTCTTGTGATATATGCATTTATGTGTTAAGCTGGCCTGCAGTGGGATGCAGAGAGTCACCCTGCAGAAGGATGGTTTTCAACTCTAGGGAAACAAACCTTCTCCTCCTACTCCACAAGCGCGTTACTGTACCAGCAAGGCAGTTGTACGACTCCTGCCTTCACGTCTTTCTCTGAGGCTGAACAGAGAGGGCTGGAGTCCTGCCTCACACCCTACCACACTTCCCTCTTCTCTGTAATATCTATAAAACCATTAAAACTGTGAGGGGGAGGAGGTTAACCTAAGCTTGTTATATGTTCATATTGCTTTCATGCTAGCTTAAATACTCTCCTTAGAAAGACACCTGTCCCAGCTGCTAGAGTAGATGGGGGAGCCGCAATGCATGCGGGCTGAGCACTGCCCTCCCTGCAGATCGCTCCTCTCTCCTGCTCCTGCTCATCCCTTTGGTACCATTTCCTGGGTGGTGCCGCTTGTGCCCAGGGGAATCACTGTGTTAATGCCCGCAACTCTGTCAGCGTTGCACAGGTGCTAGAAGCAGTTTTGAGAGCCTGAGAAACCATGCAGAAATACACATTAAAGGCCAAAAATCCTGAGGTGCAGCAGGTGTGGCGCACAACTTGTTTTCTCTCAAGAAAATCCAATCCATGCTAATAGTTTGTTCCCTTGGGAGAGGAAAACGTCCCTGGAGCTGTATCCCTTTGGCTTGCCGGAGCCCTTTCTGGTAACGTTGCAAGATTTATTTGACTTTGCAAATGAAGCATGTTTTCTCATGGGGATTATACCAAAATAAATGGGCCTGTAATCCTGAAAGGATAGCATAGTTCCCTGAGGAATGTGTATCTAATTAAGTTTGGAGAGGTCAGACCTGATACAAAGGAAACAGAAATAAAGTCTTGCAAAGATGCATCCATTTGACAAAAAGGAGGATTTTTTGTTTTCTGACTCTCCTTTAGAGAAGCAGCAGAAATGAGATATTCTGAGCAAAGATGTTATGGTTTTCTGCCAATCTAGTATTGTTTACAAAGCATTTCAGCCTGTTTTATGAACCTGTGGTAAACAGGGGTAACAGAAGCTAGTACTCCACTTACAGTCCAGACTGGCAAACTAAACTGCAGTGCAGAGAGTTAGGGCAAAGTCCGGTGAAAAATCTGGTCTTAGGATCTCGGCTCCTACGGGCGGCTGGTTTAACCCTTGTTCCCGGCACCCAGGCTCTGACTGAGTTTCATGTCCTTTGCTGTTGAACTCTGTTGGAGGTAGTCCAGTAATTTGATTAAGAAAAGGACTTCATTTCTGGTTACCTGTTTCCAGTTATCAGAGAAACTCATCCATTTTTGTTTCTAGGGATCTTGTGGTTCATGGGAGCTTTAAGGAGGTTCTTCTGTCTTGTCCTGTTTCAAATAACCTGTGTACCAAATGTGTTGGCCTGTGTATGTTCTTTGGGGAGTTGGAGGCCAGCTTTCTCAAAGTAGGTCGAATCTGTGACCTTGCCAAGTCAAATACCGCAGCATGGAAGAAAGCCAGGCTTTGAGGTGACAAAGATACGTGAACAAAACATTTCAGTCTCTTGGGATAACTGCATTCCTAGTTATTGGTGAAAAATTTCTTTTCCTTCAGCTTTGACAATTTCATATGAAACAACTGTTGCTTTGGGGGGGGTCTCTGTAAACAGGGATTTGTGTGTATATAAATATGATAAATTTTGAGATACCTTCTGAAAGTGTGTAACTTTCATTTTCAGGTGCTAACTTTGGACTCTGCTTCATAATTCTAAGTAGATGAGAAGGAGTAGTGCATGGGTCAGGACAGTAGGAACATTGGTTTACATGTTGCAATATTCGGTCCCTTGTGTGTTGTCTCTGTGAAACTCGTGGAGAGTTTCTCAACCTTTAGCTAGTCCTCATAACACCCTGATAAAATCAATAAGCGTAGCACTAGCCTTAGTTTAGCAAGTCAAAAATACTGAAGCTGAGAAATTAAAAAAAATAGTACCAAAGTTTCATTGCCAGAATTTGGTTTTGAATTCAGGGAGCTCCTGGCTGTGTGTGTTCATTCTTTCCCCACAGCAACTTTATCACAGAGTTAGGGAAGAAAAAATGTAATGCATTAAGAAACATTTCTGATGTTACTTGGCTTCTGCTCATTGATTGATAGGATTAAAATGAATAAATATTTGCATTTTTTGGATAGTCATGAGCCAAGCCCATTAACTGTTTTTCAACCTTAATTTTCTTTGCAACTTGCACAGATTTTTTTTTTTAATTTTTCCTTCCAAATTTCACTTCAAGCTGCTGTACACTAATTGGATAAGCAGCTTATTTTCATAGGGCAAATTAATTTTTTTTCTTTTCCGAAGGGCGAATGGAAATGGTATATAGCTGCACTGAACCTCAGTGCTGATTTTAGTGTACCTATTCCGCCTTTTTGGGAAACCTGGTTATTTTTAGTTTAGTAGAAAAATATAGCCACTTCGAAGTGCTTGTTTACTTTCTGCTGCGTTTGATAAATCTTCCTTTAAAACTCCCGTTCTTAACATATCCAAAAATGTTTGAAATGAAGAGGAAAATTGAGTGGGTTTGAGCATGCTTTAGAGCTGTTCTGCTGTCTGGCATGAAGTGCTGAGGACACTCAATATCTCAGTGACAAATGTCAGAGTTAGGTACTGATATAGATACTGATAGTACCCAACTGGAGAGGTTCTGTTTATTTAAAAAAAAAAAAAAAAAAAGGTTGTAATCTCAAATTAGTATCCAAATAATGTCCCTTTTTAGAAGTTGGAATTGTGTTTTTAATTTAGTCATGTTACATCTTTGTGAGCACAGAGTTGCTTTTGAAGATACACTGCACTCACCATCCTTTAGCTTTTCTTGGTAAAAGGATTTGTGATTTAAGCATTTTGGGGAAAGGTGGGGGTGAGGGGACAGGCAAATAAAAAAGAAATCCAAAGCAGAGAATATATTATGTAGATTTAAAAAAAAAAACAAAACATATGAAGAAAACCATGAGATTTTGTAAAGTCACAGTGATGTTAGGTGATCTGGAAGATGCCAGTGGCTTCATTTTGCCATTCTTGTCATCCTTCTTATGAATGTTGTCAAATGACGAGTTGCGCATTAGAATGGACAGATCGTTACCTCTTGCCTTTATATCTGAACAAGATTCCTTTCTCTCCAACAGTCTGTTTTACTTGGAGCCTTGTATAGAGAAGGCACATGTCTGCAGCAGACATATCTGCGTTTCTTACTGTAGCTTTGGAAGCAAATGATTTATTATAGCCAAATGGATAAGTTGTATGGCTTTTGCAAAAGTAGCTTGGTAGTATTTGAGAAACTTTGAAGCATAGCTTTGATAATTCTTGGCTCATTCTTTGAAGATGGTTCTTGCTCCGAAAGCTCGTCTTGTTTTTGAGAAATGAAAACTCATACTAAGGAAAATAAAAAGTTTTTTTCCGTCCTGTGGAAAAATAGTTCTGAAATGTAAATACCGGATATTCCAGCAGGTGACCTGTTCTGCGGCAGTGGGGGGCACTGTTGTGTCTCTGTTAAAGCATGTGAGGATATATTTTATTTCCTTAGTGCTAGGGTAATGTGCCATTTGTTGACATTTTTTCTTGTTTGAGTAAACGTATTTATCTCATGTTCATTCGTTACTCATTAACCTATGTGATCGACGTTATAACCTTATGAAGGAAAATTACCCGCAGATTCGTTGGAGTTAGAACTCTTCATTAATTATTTTGAGTCTTTTTCCTGTCAATGTAAGACTTTTTCAAACAAAGACTTGATTAAGGAAGTTTCACACCAGGAAAGTGTGTCCGTATTAACTGTGTATGGAAAAACAGGTAGTTTGGCTTTCAAATGTTTGCTCGATTATTTTGTCGGTAGACTAATGTGTCCATTTGTATGCGTACGTGTGTAAGCGAGCACCGAAGAGGTAGCTGTTTTTGAAAACCACAGAAGGGATTTCCTTGTTCTGGCTTTGCCTGTTAACAGGAGAACGTGTGGAAGTACAGCAGCTAAATGCGCCTTGTTTGTGCTGTACTAGGAAATATATCCAGCATGTTTCTAAGAGAAATAAAGATGATACTAAAAGCTGACAAGCCTGTTGATTGCAAATGTCCTTTCTAAGGTTAGCTGTAGATTCTGTGGGGATCAGAAAAGTCTTTCGGAAGTTTGTTTTGTCTGGTTGGTGCAGTAAATTTTAAACCAGTGAATGAGGTATAGTCTATTTTCCATCTCTTCATTGATTTTTAGATTGAAATAACGTAATTTTGCTTTCCAGCTGTGTATTTTGCAGAAAGCTGAGGCTTAAGTCGTTAGGAGCGCAGCACAACTTACATTGAGGAAGAGAGAAGTATTGTATTGAAAAGACAAACTGAAAGCCATGCAGTTATAACAATGGTTTTGCCCAGGGTGGTATATTAATGTAACTTAGTATGTTAAAATTTGATGTATGCATGCTTCAGCTATTCTTAGTCTCTTATTTTAAATAAATTTCATACTTACATTTATATTTATTTTCATGTTTATGTGTTACAGCATTTTTGTTCCCTTCAGGCCCAGATGCCTACCCTATCTATGGGAAGAGATTTGGAAAGACTTAAAGGAGCTCTCGGGAGGAGCTTATCAGCCTTATCCTCATTTTACTGCTGTGAGAGCTGATGCATGATGTGAGGTGTTCAGAATTACACCCAGTGGGTTGCTGGCAGAGCAAGGATTTGGCCAGTCATTGAGTGGATGCTACTCTATCCACTAGGCAGTATTTACTTGCTGGCTATTTAAACACAGCTTTAGTATTGAGGAAGTTTTTCAAAAGAGTATTCTGAATTTAAAAAAAAAAAAAATCTGGAAAAAGCTGTGACTGGTAAGATGCAAGAAGTTAAAGCAGCATCTACCCTTAGCTGGAATATATTCATTTTTAAAAATAGCTAGATAAGGCTTACTCCCCCCTGCCTCCCCTTCTCTCAGTTCCTTTGCAAATACTCTTGGGTTTACAAACGTTTTAATAGTAATATATTGTTGTATTTCCCCCGCCCCACCATAAGCAGCAAAGGAAACAAACCTTTTTTCACTGAGAGACGCCTTATATAAATTAGGTTGATCAGTGGCTCCTCAGGATTTCCCTACGTGCTGGTTTGAACAAATCTCAGACCTTTACAGAGCAGGAAATAGAGTTAGGAGCACTCATATAACCCCCCAACTGTGGTCATCGGCCCTCGTGGGAGCTTCTCTCAGTTATCTGTGAACACGTCAGCTCCTTTGCTTTCAATCTGTGTCTGGATTCACAGTGGAAGAATTTGCTGAAACTGCTTTTGAGAGCTGAGGTGCACAGAGATTTGGGCTGTTTTTCTTCCTTGGGGAAGAGGTATATTGTCCGTGTACTTGGAGCCAGAGGAAAAAGTCTGTGCACCTCGAGGGATCCAGTAGGTCTTGCATCAAATTTTGTGGCTTGAAATCAGTAGCAGTAGGTGGGAATCATCGGCTGTGAATGGCGCATTTGAATAGTCTGTGTTTTAATGGCAGTAAGCAGGGCGAAGGGGTTGCTGTATGCACTAGAAATGGTGTTATGTGACTGCCTGGTAGGCCTACTACAGCAGTTTCTTTTTGGTGGCACGTCATCTAAATGCAACTGTTGACATTTGTGAAAGGAGGGAGCTGGTGCAAAATGCACACAATCAAAACGGAGCCTATTTGTGAAGCCACGTTACAATATAGGTATCACAGGCATACTGGAGGTCAGAGAAGAAAGAATTAAGGAAGTGTTAGTCCTAATGTGTGCCTTTTTTATTATTATTTTTCTTCTCTACGGCTCTGAGTTGTGGTGAACTGCCTGAATAAGATGCCACAGCTCTAACAAAGAAGATCGATAGATCTCTGAAATTCTTTTGCCAGTGGGTCTCCCTGGTGCTCTTGTGTCAAGAGAGAGAGGCTTTTTCTTTGCCTTAGACAGTGAGTCAGTTGTGATTAGCAAGGAGGTTACAACAGAGCACTGTTGTGGTTAGTCAAGGGAAAAGGAGGTGCTCGATTCCTGGAGAGCTGTAACAGCAGGGGGAAGAGAAAAAGCAGAGACGATACTTATGCTCTCTAGCGATGACAATTTTATTCTAGGATAGTTGCAGGTATTAAGTATGCGAGCATGTAGTATTAGATCATCTCTGCTTTTCCACTGTGCTGCCCAACGACCTTGTAAACTAATGGCTCCTTCCAGTGTCCATTCTCTCCTTTCTTCCTGCTATAGGTAGAGAGGAAAAAAATACTTCTTAAAATGTCTATCTTTATCTATTTTAAACGTAGCTGTTACTAGTGAGAACATTAATTAAAAGTTGATTTTTTAGTGCTTATAATCCAGTACGTGCTAGGTAGTCAGGTGGTCAGGACCCATGAGGAGGTATCTCTCTTTGCCAGGAGCAGGTGTGGGAGCCCCTGACGCTTGCGCACCCAGTGTCTCGAGCTGTTGTTGGTGACGTGGGATGCCGCATCAGTTCATTCTGCTGACTGCTCTGCCTGGTGGTTCGCCCCTTTGGCTGGAAAGGAGAGTTGGCTGTTACAACTGAAGGTGTGGTACTACGTTTTACGTGCTGTGTCAGGCAGGAGGTTAGAGAGACAGACGTTGTTTTTGCTTTCAGCAACAGGAATCTTAATCGTGATGGTTTTGTTAACATCTTCCACATGTTTAATATGGATGCTCAGTTGGATGGATTAGTGAGTCACCAGCAGCAGTTGTGAAACGAGCTGCAGAAATGCAGCACGTTAAGACCTTGGACTCACAAGCACAGTGTCGGTTGGGGGGAAGGACGCGCAGCAAGCAAATCTTGAGGGTTCATATCTGTCCTACTTTCTTTAGGGCTAATGTGGAGACCGTGGGGATGCTGGGGGAGGAACATAGCCATGTTACTTTTGTGTGTGTGTGTATGGTTTTTTCTTCTTAAACATGCCTTATGATTTGAAGAGAGCTGAGAATCAGAGATGCAACTTTCACAAACAAGGACCCAACTACTGAGGCAAATGCCAGCCCTCCCATGGTAATGGATAAAAGTTGTTTACAAGAGCTGAGATCTGAGCAGGTTGTTGTGGTGTAGCCAGGTCTACCTCTTTCCACCCATGCTGTGTATGTCACCAGATTTTTTTTTGTTCTTGCAGCTTGCTGTGTTGCATAGACTGGACCTCCCTTTTCTTTACCCTAAGGATTATAATTTACACATCAGGCTGCTTCTGCTCAGTAACCCACTCCATATACCGTGCCTTAAGAGCTGATAGGGCAGCTTACCAACAATTTCATAGAGAAAACACTTCCTCTGTAGCTCAGGTGTTGTCAGAGAGTTTCTGGCCTCTTTTTGTTGGCTGAAAGAGGAGTCTCCTGGAGAGTTGTAATTGTGAAGCTGGACACGTTAAACGAAACAGCTTTCATTGGGGTTAACCTCAAGGTGCTTGTTAAGGCGAGCCTGCATGCTGGTTATTACTGAGGCTCAGATGAGTTGAGTAACTTGGTGAACCACAGTCACTTGATTGTACATGTGAGGTCTGAGGGTGCCAGCTGTATAAGACTGTAGAAAGAAGTAACATTTGTTATTGCCGAGATCATTGTGTAATCAGAATTGGTCATGGTTTTCCTGGCTTTCTTAACATTTTGGTTTTTGAATATGCAAACCGTTTCGGGGGGGGAAGAGTTATATATGGAATATATAGTCCTTTAGTGTTTTAACTTCAGTTGACATACTTATTCACAGAAGCTAACTTGTTTTATATGCTGTATGAATGTAAATGTAATAATGCAGTCTTTCTTTGGGAGAGAAGGAATGTGATTTATTTTACTTGCCTTCTGGCAGAGATGGTTGCTTTCAATTTAATGCTCCTGAGTCTTTGGTTCCTTGTCTCTGAAATTAGGCGAGTCCACAGAACATCAGTTCTGCTTGCCACCATTGCACGCCCTGCTCGGCCCACACCGCATACCAAAGTCAAATTGATAATGATAAAATTGACGTCTGTAATCTGAGGACGATGGATGAGATGATGGGAATTGCCAAAGTTCTAGACTCCTTAAAGAGCAGAAGATTTATTTATCAAATAAAATTGAGATAATCTTAAAAGAATGCTGCCGAGGATCCTGGGAGGAGAAAGCCCCTTATGCTCCCCACTAGTGTGACGTGAAGGAAGGCATTACTCTTGAACCTGTTTCAATGATTAGAGCATGTGAGCAGGACTCATAGTATTTAATTATTCAGGCAACTGAGAAAAAGTAATGCTGCTGAGAGCAGCACTGGGCATTCAGATTCTGCACCTGATCTTGTTGGCACCCCTTTGACTCTGCCTGGATCTCATAGGATTTGAGGGAGCTCGTTCGATGGGAGTGGACTGTTTCAGAAAGAAGTATCTTTTTGCTTCATTTTACTTTATTTTTTATTCCAGGTGGTGACACCCTGCTTTCTTCCAAGCAATTACGAACTGGTAAGTACTGTTGGTACTATTAATATTCATCAGGTTTTATTAAGCTATTGATTAGGTTATTCTTCCTGTACTCTTGTTGTTTAAGTACTATGCCTTTCCCTTTCCAGAGTGAGCGCTTGGAAAATAAAGGGTCTAATCCTGAAGCTTCATACTGTCTCATCCCATGGAGTAATCTAGTTGATTTTTATTGAGCATTTTGCAAGGTTAAGGGTTTACAGCATGAAATATCGGGACTGTTTTTACACTGAACTGGACGGGAAGTCTGTAATAGAGCAACCATGTGCAGTTGACCATACTTACTTAGGTTATTTGCTTTCCTTTTAAAAGGAATGACCGTCATTGTTACAATGTATAGATGTCTCATATTAATTTGACAGTACAAATAGGGGACAGTTTGGTTGTGTGGGTGTTTGGAGGTGTTTTGGGGTGGGGTTTTTTTTTTTTTTTTTTTTTAATCCTAGTGGAAGAGGAGAGACTAACCCACGTTTGTTCAGGCTAGTCATTAAAAAGATGATAAAGCTTTTCAAGCTTAAGCAACTAACTTGGAGCCCTTTTAGCTCCAAGGGTAACATGGAATGATACCTAGAGGGATGGGGTGTAACTGTTATTTATTGAACCAGCACTACCACCTCCTAGTATCAGTATTAGAAATAATAGGTCAACAGCTGATGTCCCAGTGTTAGCTGAGAACGGTGTGTGGTGTGTATATATGTGATGCAGCGGGAGAATTAAGAATCCAGCATCTCATTTCTGCCTTGCTACGTGAATTGGGCAGATCACTTTGCATACTTCTGTGTCTTGATTTCCCTGTTGGCAAAAGGCAGGTAGTGATACTTGCTTGGCATGAGTCACAGAAGTAGAAGGTACTATGGAAGTGTTGGTTTATGCTTTTCTTAATTATTACCTTTAAAAGAAAGAGTGAAAGATTAAATCAGTGGTGTGTGTTATTATGAGGAATGTGAATGTGAACTCATGGAGGGTCTCTCCTAATTTTGGCCCAGTGATTTTATGAATTAACTCACGTCAGTGTCTGGGGATTCTGTATGACATCACTGCTAAAATTATACATAGAAGAGCAGTCCTTTATTTTGTCTGCAGCTCACAGTAGTAGATGCGCACTGGGAGCTGTGGTTGCTATTTCTTTTGTGTTGTATACACAACCTGCGTATTGATTCTGATATGGAAAATCTGTTGTCGTGATTCAGAACTTGCTTAAGCATGCAGCACCTAGGGGATAGGGTACCGGTCCTTACCAGCAATCGTCCTGGGTGAACCTGATTTGCAGTCAGGTTCTGCCAGAGTAAGCAGTAAGAGGCTCTCTTGTTTATTGCCATCTTCTATGCCCTGGCCCTTCCCAAAATCATCGAGCGAACCGTTAAACTAACTGGAGGTCGAGGCGAGACCTTTGTACAAGGCCTTAAATAGCATGCAGCTTCGTGATTCAGAAATCTGCTGCTGCGCAATTAGGGCTCGAATGTGTCCCTGAGTTTTCTGGGGCTTTCAAGCGATCTTTGCGCATGAGCAGTTTTACATGTTTTGGAAAAGAGGCCAAGAGATTTTTTTAATCTGAGTATTTTTCCCTTGTAGGGATTCTTGGGGCTTGCATTAAATCGTAGGCTACAAGTTGTGTAGAAATCCTCAATTTTTGCAGGGTGTATTTATGGGATTTGGAAGCAGTCTGAATGTTGAAGATGGCCTCCCTTGTTAGCAGAGACTGAAAGAAATGCTACAGGGTTTGGATTTATTTATTTATTTATTTATTTACTTTTTTCTCTTTTGTACTGGACACTGCTCATTGGCATTACAATGAGAGCCCCTCGTTCCCCTCCAGCTGTTTTTACTTTTGTTTTCCTTAGTCCACATCTCTTTAGGGCATGTCATGTTATCACCAACTTGTAAATTGGTATCACCCTGTTAGATTTTCATATCCTCTGGAAGCAGAGGTAGTATCTGTCAACCCACGTTTACCCTTCTGTTTCTGTGACGGGAGTTTGGATGGACTTCTGCGGCTGGAAAGCCGGGCCTCTGAAAGGTTCAGGCTTTGAGGTAAGGTAGTTCTTGGAGTCTGTGTGTTTTATACTGAACAGTTCCTCCTGGAACAGGCCTTCCCGGAAAGTCCCTGAAGGGCCTTGGGAAGTACCCTGGGTTATATAAGTGTATTTCCTTTACCCTTTCAGTCAAGTGACTTACTGAGGGAGAGCTGGAACCGATCTGTCCGTTCAGCCACCAGCCTGAGTTTTGTGTGGTGTAAGGCAACATCTGTACCAACAGAGAAATGGGTGAGGGCACCTGGCACAGCGCGGCTTGAGTCCAGGTAGTAGAAACAGCTGAACCCCCTGCAACCAGGGTGACCCCAACCCAACACCTCTTGGGAATGGTCCGGTGGCCCTCCAAAACCATGGCTGGGTAGGGCCATCCGGGCCAAGCTGCTCCAGGCCCGTGCTAATGGTTGGGCAGCGTGGACAACCGTGTGATGCTGGCCTAACCTACTTGCTTCACTAGCAGAGATGTAACCCACAGTTCAGTCCCTGAATAAAATGTTTACTAGGTTTAGGCAAGGAAGAAGATTACAATTCTGTATAGTTTTCTTGCAGGGAAAACTGTAGGTGAAATACTTAGATTAGATACTGTGCAATATCCTCTTATTACTGAGAGTGAGACTGAAGAGTGCGTTTTGCTTTTGATGTGGAATGTGGTGATGTTTGGTATTTTTTGAATAAGGTCTGCCTTGTGCACAGATAAATTTTACCTGAATAGGGAAGAGTTCTATTGTTCTGAACTAGAATTAAGTGTTACCATATTAGCCGTAGGCAATTTCTTTTATAATTATTTTGAGTGTAAAATATTGAGAACATCAAGGACAAGTAGTTGAGATCTTCAGCTAATAGGGAAGGACTCTACTCAAACCAGCCCAAGTTTTGTTGCATAGCAGTTTGGTACTCAAGCATGGATTGTCTCAATTCATTGCAAGTTAGGCAGCTTTTAGTTCTCACATAAGTAAATGATACATATGTCTGGTATAAATTACTGCTATGTATATGGTATAAATTACTGCTATGTATATTTAGCTAATGTAATGGTTGCCTGAATAGGTCTCCTAGTGGTTTATAGCAAGAACTGTAGTTAAACTCTGTGGCGTGTTTGCTGGAAGACAGTTGAAGCCTGATGAAATGTACAGATGCTCTTTTTCTTTAGAATGTGGATTTTTATTGAGTATTTTCAGCTTGGATGTCTGTTTCCAAAGAGGCCCTTTCTTCCCATATCTCATAAGCCGTGCATCTTGAAGCTTTGTAATGACATCAGGACCCTCATATATCAACCCAGTGCAGCTGTTTGGAGTTTCAGGTGCTAAAATATAAACCAGCTGCTGCTAAGTGTTCTAATGCTACTTACTTTATGTTGTCATGTACATTCCTCTGACTGGAGAAGAGGGACAATTTTAGTTCAGCCCCACTAATCAAAGTCAA
The DNA here is from genome assembly GCF_040807025.1 of Struthio camelus. Classification (NCBI taxonomy): domain Eukaryota; kingdom Metazoa; phylum Chordata; class Aves; order Struthioniformes; family Struthionidae; genus Struthio; species Struthio camelus. The sequence continues at coordinate 64,383,983 of NC_090943.1, read as the reverse complement.
ATGTTTAGTAAAACAAGATCTATTCTGATGTGCTTCATTTTATTTCATCAAGAGGCAAGGAGTTATTTGTGGCAGTAGACTGCAGAGATGTGTACCATGACCTAAATATAATAAAAATGCCATGGCCACTGGTCACTACTTTTGTATGTAAGAGCTGAATTAGCCTATGCAACGATTTTCTTAAAAGATTTGAGAAAAATCAAATATGGCAAATCTATTTAAACAGCATTTTCTTGAATTGTTGTATCATATTTTGAGAATTACTCAGTTGATGTCATTAAAAAAAAACCTACGTTTTTAATTGAAAAACAATTATTAACAAGCACACGTTTTCTTAAACAAATCTTGTCCCTTAACACGACAAGAAAGAAGGCTGAGTCCCTGACTTTGAATCTCCAAATGTTTTTCCATTCAGTTATTACTTTAGAAAGATAGAAGTAAAACTAGAGCCAAAGCAAGGATGTTATTTTGAGGTCACTTTCAGATTCTGGGAAGTATTCTAGGATCATTTAAGATCCATGAAGAAAGTAGCAAGTTTGTCCCCTTCACTCATTTTTTCATCCTTCATGGTACTGTATCTTTAAAAAGAATAAAGACTATGAAAGCTTACTCCCTCAGAGGCCCCTCATATATCCTGCTGCCTGTCTTGCATTAACAAAATGTGACTCAAAGGCTTCAACCTTGTGGCATACTTGCACTCTTATCTTAAAATGACTCCATCAGTTAAATGGTCCCTATCACTGCATGACTTGTCAGTTTTAAGGCACAATTTACTAGTCTAGTAATCTTTACCAGATACGTTTCTGATTTAACCTCTGCAACCTTTCTCCTTTTTTTTTTCAACTGGCTGCCGGAGAAGTCTGCATAGCTGTAGTGCTGCCATTTAAACATCGCATTTCATAACTGGCTGTTGTAGTGCTGGAAGATTAAGAGGACACTTACCCTCAGCTATTTATGTTTTGTTAAAACATCACTTCTTCCTGAACTTTATTTAGCTATTTTGCTGAGCCTGAGGTGGAAGCCTTACTCATTTTGATAGAAATTTGGCAGAGTTCTTTTTTATTTTGCTTAACTCGGTTTTCCTTAACTATACAAGCCTCTTGTCCACTTGTGAAGACAAAAATAAGATTCACATTCGGGCCTTTCCTAGCAAACCAAAAACGTAATTTTGAGCCAAACTGCTTGCTGGCCCATCTCAAAAGAGGAGGGGAACAGAGTCAGAATAATGAGGGAGAAAAGTTTTTGGTTTTGTTTTTGTTGTTTAAGGGACGGAGGGGCGGGGAGGAGAGAATACCTTGGGGAGAAAAAGAAAAGGGAAAGAAGCAAGTATTAAAGTCGCAAGACAGTTGGGTGCCTTCCTCCTAATTAGGTATCTGATTTTATTTGAAATGTATGGGAGTTTAGACACTTTACCTTGGTGTAGCTGACCGATGGAAACTAGTCCCAGGTATTTATCAGAAGAAACTGAATGTGACTTTTAGTGAAAACATTATGATACAGGAAAAAAGATATATATATATTATAAAAGACAAGTTCATGAGGGGAAAGAGAATAGGAGGAGAGGAAACCTTAAGAAAACTCAGTACTGCAGTAGCGATGGAGGAACGTTTGTTCTTTTTAGCAAAAACCCCTCTTGTTCCAGTATTCCATGATGACTGGTGAATGCAATTCTCCCCAGATGCTTTGGCTGAGAACAATCACTAGATATGGCAATATGTATTTTTATCCTCATTGCATTCATTTACTTTTTTTAATGCATCTTCCCAGAAAAAATGTGAAGCAGTCTGTCGTTCCCATGGAGTACAGTCCATCTGTTTCTAATGTGAGCCTGCAAGAGATTTTCTGAGAAATTTGAAGCTGAAATACCATTTGCGATGTTGGGAAGGCCTGAACATGTAGATGAAGGATTGCCTTCTCCAGTTTCATTTTAAGTGGAATACGAGTCCTAGAAGACAGAAGATGGTTAACTGGGGTTAATCAGATATGACCTTCGAATACCATGCAATATGATGACAATGACTAAGCTGAACTGGGAACGGACATATGCAACCCTTTCTCTCTGCCAGCTGTGATTTTGGTTTCCGGCTTAAATCAGTAAAAGCTTCACCAGAAAATTGCGTCAAGTGGGTTTGATTCATAATAAATTTCAGTCAGTTATCACTACTTCATTTCTTGCTGGTGGTGGTTGGTTCCCCGCCTTCCCCCCCCCCCCCCCCCCCCTTCTTCTTTAAAGCGAGAGAATGGAAATCCTAGATGTGGAGAACTAGAAAAATACCCAGTCATGTTACTTACAGGAACATACTTTCCCCCCACTGCAACTGCTACATGCAAAGCTTTAGCTAAAGGAATCCATCACCTGAGCTCGCAGGACCTTTGAGATGCACAGAAGTCAAGCATCAAATACACAAATTGAGCATGAATCGGAAGAGGCAAAAGGCATGCCAATTCTACCGGACCTCCCCGTTGCTACCATCTCTCCTGCCTTCTTTCCTCAGTCTAACCAGAGCCCCTCTGCCAGGGAGTGCTCCAGGCTATCACTGCCCATCTTCTGACCGAGGCTACACATGACAGAAAGGGAAATACAAAAGCGCAGTGGTGTTCTCCATTTTGTTTGCAAAGGGTGGGAATATCTAGCCGAGTTTTGTGTGTGCCTGTTCAGTTCCTGCTTTGTCATCATCCATAGTGCCAGTGCCTCCATGCAGAGATATCTGCTGACTTCGGAGAGAGTTGTATGGAAATGACTTTCTCCACTTTTGGTTCATAAAGCTTTCCTGCGCTGAAGAGGAAGCAAAAGTGCCCTGAAGGTCTTAAAGTTTTTTTTCCTAGCTATTCACTTTTGCTCTATTGAATTTTGAGCTGTACTTTTCTTCCTTTCCCTTTTCTCAGCTTCATCAGCCAATAATCTTTCTATTTTTCATGATTTCTTGATTTGTTAGAGCAATGCCTCTTTCTTCCACTGCTATAGATCAGCAGGGATGAGGACTCAGGGCTACAGCTTTTCGACAAAAGATTAAGCTGCTACCTGATCTGAAAACACCTGCCATGATTACTCTTCAACTTTCTTGAATTTGTGGATCCCCAGAAGGGAGCTGATGTGAGCCTCTATATAATGCGTTTGTAAGGGGTTTGCTTTTTGTTCTTACATTTCATATCCTTCTCAGAATAATGCCATGCACCCCATGGGTCTGCAGAGCAGAAATTAAAAACTATTGTTTTAAACTGCAGCCAGTACCTTGTTCATAAGTGTCTCTGACTCGGCCATGAAAGGGAGCAGAGAATCAAACTGTGTGATTTTTGTTTTTCTTCCATATTCAGTGTGATTTGAGTATAGTTCTCCCGAAATCAGCTGTGCAGTATATACTACATTCAAGGGCCCGTCATCCTTTGCCAGGAGGGAGAGCTCATGCTGTTTTAGGTATATCAGATAATTACAAGAGTTAAGAAAAGTTGAAATACAGCAACTATGAAGTTTTTATCTAATGCAAAATAAAATGAAAGTCAGACTTTCTTTGAACCAAAGCAGTCTTCAGAAATAAGAGATCTCATGTCCCTTGCAAGTATATTTTTAGTTAGTTTTTGAAACTATTTTCTTGACAGCAGAACACGTAGGAGGGAAGAAGGACCTCTCTAAAAAGTCCCATCTCTAAAAAGTCTGGCAGCTGAACATTAAAAAAAAAAAAAAAAAAATTCTCAGTTATTCTATCACTAAGTATTACAGTGCTGCCGAGGGCTGCTACCCATGTTTCAAGCAGAGAAGATTAATCCTATAACGGTAGTTTCGAAGTCAGCGTTTCCCATAGTCAGGATTAACTTCAATAAGCGTAGGTATCTGTGTGGCCCCTTCTCTTTCTACAAAACTGTGAAGCAAATGTATGTTCTAACTTCCTTAGTTGAAATAACAATATATGAGGGCGTATGATAATACTTTATTATATACCAGTGGATCACGTTTGCTCATTACTTAACTAACAACCCTCAGTCTACAAGGTTCCATTCAATGTTAGTTCTTCTAAGTCACTGTCATAGTAGGAATTATATGCGGCTATAATTTGCTTTAGATGTTTTTTTTTTCCATGTTGGCTCAATAATTTGGTAATATGTAAGTAGCAAAGTGTGTGTAGAATGTTTGCATGTAGACTTGCTTTTGACTCTTCTCGCTTCAAGTTATTAAAAGCTGGAGTGAGAGAGATTGGAACTCAAGGCTGTTTCCTGAAAAAATGTCATGGCACTAAATGGCAGATTTCAGGAAGGAAGAGAGGCAAGCAGTAGTTCCATTGTTTTCTGTTGTCTTTAAAGTGGAATTCAAATGAGAAGCTTTAAGGGCAAGATGGACTTAATCCCTGTTGATTAGCCAAATATTAACAACGTTGAAGAAACTGTGTGTCTTGAATGAACAAAGAGGTAGAGCCTCTCCTGACCCATTCATTTAAGAGCTGATGGATGTTCCTTGTTCTTAATTATTAAAAGGAAGATAAAGTGCGTGCGTGTGTTTTAAAATAGCAGTGGCATTTTATCTTTTGTTTTGATGGCTTTATCTTTATTCTTCCTCAGGTGGGGCTTTTTAAGGGAGTTGTTGGTAGGAATCTGTGATGACTTTTTTTTTGGCAGGAAGAGGAGGTGAGGTGGAAGTTATTCCTGAAGAAATCTCTGCTCTTTGAACAATTTTGCTTGTTCCACAGCAAAGCTTTTCTTACTTTTAACCACATGAATCTAATTTGCTTTGAACTGACTTTATGGGAAGGTAAGGAGAAGAATGCTTTGATATTTTTGAAATGCCGGGGTTGGTGAGGTACGCAGGCAATGCACGTTGTCTATAGCGTATTGTCATTGAAGTGTTTAGTACTTTCTATTGAATCAAAGTAGAGCGGCTGAATATTTCATGTTCTGCTTGATTTCTTGTTTTACAGTGAGCAAATCATTTCATTAATATAGGCCTCAGTTTCCCAATGGAAACTAGTAGCATTTGTCTTTTTACAGGCAATATTAGGAAAAACAACCCCAACACGGGATGTGATGGGATACTGTAACTTGCAATGATGCTTCCCTTGGGTGGTAGCAGGTCTCTTGCCTACTGCGCTGTCTCCCCCAACTTGGACAGAGGAGTGGGAGACACCTGAGGAAATGGAAACAGATGACAAGAGTTGAGTAGGACTGAGGCTCCCGTTTAAGGAGATGCAGAAAAATAGAGTAGGAAGATGTAAGAAGGCATAGAGGGGATGACAGATGACTTTCAGAGTTCGTAAGATCGGAAAATTTGGCTTTCCCCATAATATTTTTTTGTTTTTCTTTGCTTGCATATCCCATAGACTAATGTCAGCCTGGCTTCTTGCTGTCCCCTTTTCCCCACCCTTTCCTCCCCCAGGAAGAAGAGAGGAACAGTCTGATCCTGCTAGTTGAGATAGTTAATGCCAGCTCTGTGCTGCTCGCGCTCTGCGTCCCCTCTTTGAAGGAAAATGGAGAGAGCTGTCATTTCTAGCAGAGTGAGAGAATATGAGGCATCTTACCAGTAGCTCAACAAGGTAGAGAACCGTTTTAGAACAGTAAAAATTAATGAGGAGAAGAGGGTACTCTTGCTTCCTCTTCTCCTTCATGGCCATGCGTTAATTAGCCTGGAAAGCTTTCGTGCTGCACCAATCCAGTGCTAAGCTGAGCAACATAACAAAAAATATTCATCTGAACTGACAGACATTAGGTAAACCTGCTTTTTAATTTTATCTTATATAAAACCCTGCAAATAAGCTGCTTAGTTGTGCTGGAAGGACGGATACTGAGTTCAGCATGCCTGTTGGCTTTATATTGAAAAGAGCATGGTGTGCTTTCCCAAGCCCTCGACCTAGGGTACCCGTGAGGTCACTACTCTGCTCTCACAGAGAGTGCCGAGTAAATCCAAAAATTGCATTTAATGTTTTTTTGCCTTTTCCTATACGCGCCCAATTATTTCTGCTCGATTACAGTGCATATCTTAGGGAGACTGTGAAGCCATATTCCTAAAGGTTGCAGCGATGAAGGTGTGTGTTTTACATATCATCTTTCATTTGCTGGCAACTTTGAGGTTTCTCAATCAATTTGGGGTTTCTGGGCGGAATTAATAGTTCTCCTCAGTCTGTATGTTACTAATGGGATGTCATAGCGCGTTAACACAGTAGAGATTGGACAGTTGACGAGCTGTACCCGTTCTCTCCAATTGGTTTTTGCTAATACAATAAAGGAAGAGATTCTCTGCCTGGGTCTGTTGTGGGAGCACAAAGGGGCTCCACGCGGTCCGGACTTGCCTCACATAGAGCTTCCCGCAGTGCGTGGAAATCGGCAGCTAGCATGGAGGCAGCTAACTGCCTCCTGTGCAGCTTCTGGTAGGCACGACATAGAAAATGAGAACGGGATGAGGAGGGAGAGGTGGGAGAAGAAGTTTTTTTAAGAGAAAGAGGTGTGCCAGGTAGCCTGCTTAGCTATCCGTGCCCTTTCTGGTACGTGGGAGGAGCTGCCGCTGGGTCAGTGAGCTTGAGAATGGCAGACTTTGTTTAGGAGAGGAGGAAAATCAACGTACGTATTGATTTCAGATTCTGGCTTCTAAATAAGAGCTGTTCAGTCAACGCTCAGAGGAAAGATATTTTTGCTGTTGCGTGCACTTTGAATAAAATATAAAGCTCCTGCTTCAGCTGTGTGTTGGCCTTGATTAAATCAGGCTTAAATTAGGCTTAAATGGGAGATTTTTAGCTGAATCAGCGTTGAGCTGCTGTCATGAGAGTTCTCACAGTGATGACAACTGTGTTAGAGTTGGCTTTTTTTAAACTATTGGCTGATTGGTCACCTAAGCAGTAATTAAAAATGCATCAAAGTGTACCTTGTAAGTTATTTGACACCAGTTGAAATAACTATGCCTTACCAGTTAGCTAAATCATGATTTAAAACAAAAAATAAAACCACTCCGAGCCTATTTTCAAGGATTCAAGACAATCTCACAACTCGGTAAGGATCATGGTTAGTTCAGGATGTATGCCCTGTTAAAGGGCGTGCAGGCTCACTGAGTTAAGTAAGGTGTTGCTAGTATAATTTGTAGCCTGGAGATCTTTAACTGCATTTGCAGGTTAGATAAAATCTGAATGTGCAACAGGTGTGTGTTTTCTGTATTATGATGAAGTCTCTGCTAGTAAGAAACTGAACCTCAGTTCAGTGACCTGCCAAAACCAGAGTTGATAGTTACAAAGCTGTATCTCTGGGTCAAAGCATCTTCCACGTGGCAGGCTGTGGAGTCTGATTTTTTTTTTTCAGATCTCTCCCATACTGGTGCCTCTGGGACACAGTTCTGTGGAAATTTATGGTCGTGCAGGTACGCTGGGGTATTTGTAATCTGCCTTGGGCAGAGGCTGGTACTCCTAGCTTGGGCAAACACTGTGTCCCTGTGTGTGTACGTGCTGCTTTAGCCTTTATTAGTGCTACGATGCGGCGAGTTACTTCCCAGTCTCGAAGTTGCAGGAGGATCCAGCTGCAGTCAGCAAGGTGATTCAACAGGAGGAATTGGGTTTTCTTTTTTTGTGCCGTTTTAAGAAGGTCTGAATCAGAAAGCAGTTTCTTGAGACTTTTTCCCTCCGTCCCCTTTGGGTGCGCTCTCCAAATAAGTAAGTTTTAGTACCAGTCGCTCTTTACCTGTCACTTAGTCTGTGTGTGTTAGTGTAGCAGTGAAATCTATGAAGAGGAGAAACAAGGCTTCTCTATTTTTTCACCTCTTCCTTTCTTGCCCCTTTTAGTTTATGCTTTAATTGGATAAGATAAAGCTGAGGTTTCATTTGTGTAAGACACTGTTTTGCGCTTCTCTTCCTAAACTCTAGTGAAGTGTCACTGGGTGCTGGGTTAACAGCTGCTGGGTTTCACTCCGGAGGTGACTGTGTTTCAGGGATGGATGAAGGGATCCTTCGGTGTGAAACTTGCACATAAGATTTTCCAGCCTGTGTAATAATTTGAGAGTTCGTAGGATGGATTGTGATGAGAAAGCTGTTACTACAGGAGCAACGTGATCTGGCTATGATTTAGCTTTAATGTCTTCTGAGTAAAACCTAGTTGATTTTTGTGCAAAATTTGAAATTGTCTTCTGAAGCAATCTTTTTAGGCAGCTAAACATTAACTGTTGCACACAGTGGACTCTTCCCTCTTCTGCATATCTGTGAACATTGAAGTTTCATGCAGTCTCCTCTAACCTGTGGCAGCTATTTAGTTCTAGTGCTATTTAGTTCTGTCATTTTTATGAGGGTTTTTCAAGATCAAATGCTTCTGTTATTGTCCCACTATTTATCCCTAATGGTAAAATCCTTAATCTAGAGTGTATATTCTCTCCTAAAATACTGTCTTGCCCTTGTTGAAGTTTTAGGCAAAAATTTTGAGGCCTTTAAACCCTATTCCTCTACTGTTCTTCCCCACTATATTACCTTAATTTAATGCTGATTGTAGTCATCATTAGAGAAGCAGGTAGTGATGGAAGATTATACTTCTAGTGATTCAGGTTAGATTTTCATATTAATAGATTGGCAATTTTTTTAAAAAGGTTTCTTTTTAAACCCAGAGAGATACAACTTGGTGCATTTTAAAACCTTGAGCAGAGATTTCACACAGTGCTTGACGAATGATCTCAGACAGTTCTCTTTTACCAGTACCCATAAAAGCGTGTTTTTTTTTCCTGTTTGTTTGTTTTCATCAAGAAGTACGGAATGAGAGAAACCCAAGAGTAGTTGCACGGTTAACTAGCACACACCTCTCTGTGTGCCGTAGCTTGGAATGAACCACCCTCAGTAGCTGAATGCTGGCTTACAAGATCTGAGTTCACGAGATGATCATGTGAAATAAATTCCTTTTATGTATCTGTTTTGAAAGATGGTTTGGTGATTAGTGCTGTAGAATGTATGTATATTTCTGAATGATTGATTTTTGTCATATGTATACATTATGAGAGGATTTTTTTACAATATAGTTAACAAACTCTCTGGAAAAACAAAGTCAATTTTATTCATTGTTCTTCTTTTGCAGCCCAATAACTCTGAGGCCTTTAAAAGTCATGTAACCAGAACTGTAAGTAATTATATTTTATTTATTTCTTTTTCATTTACTTAACCGGATTTACTTTCCTATTTGTGATTGTTCATTTTCATTACATCTTCACAAAGCATTTGTTGCTAGACATTTTCAAAGCACATACTTTGGTTTCTGTACTGTGTGAAATGATACTTTCATTAAGGTAAATAGTGGGATCGCTCATTTTCCCCTCCCCAGAGTTTATGCAGGCACAATGAAATGAACTCTGAGTTTCACGTTTCTATTGAGCAAGAGAGAATTAAAGAGGAAAAAAAAAATAAAATTTTATAATCTGATCGTATTCAGAGTAGTTCAGAAATCCAAGGCAGTTTTTCAGCAGGAAGAACGTTGGTTCTTGCGTTGTGATCAATATGCAGTCCACCTTTCTGCCTTTATTTCCTTAAGTTACAGTGTCATGTTATTTACAAAAGAAAAGAAACATCCATTCGTAACCTTACGTTATTCTTATTGCTGCAGTACTACTGGTACAAGTAGTATTAAACACATTTACCGAAGTGCAGCAGAACCCAATCTTCCATGTATTGGGAAAAGTTCTTAGAATGGGAAGTGTGGCATATTTCAACGCTGGCAACACTTATTAGCGTATTTTAGGACAACTTCTGTGAAATAAAACAAACAAGGAAGAAAAATAGTGACAGATGCTGTGCAAGGTGTGAAGGCTTTTTTGAGATCCTTTTACTATTGGTTTTTATCAGAGGTGCCAAGTTTATTTGGTTTTTTTTTTTTTTTGGAAGTAAATCATGAGAGGTACCTGTGAGTAAGTATTGATCGATTATCCTAGGCAGTATCACAGTAGGCAGCAGTGATGATTCACCATTGTAAAGGTGAGGTTAACATTTCAAAACAGGCAGGGAGAAGGACTTGCCAGATGCGTACAGTCTTCACCAATTGATTGGTCAGTTCAAGACCGTCAGCTCTCTTTTGCAGTAAATGAGCATCTGTTTTACAGTGTCAGTTGTGTGTGTGTTGCCTTCACGTTGCAGTGCTGCCTGTGGCTCCGTGCTGCAGGCTTCTGCTGGCGTCGCTCATCCGGTCTGTGCGACACGTGAAGAGTTCTGGGCCTAGGCTACCCCATGTAGGTGGGAGACCTTTAAAGAAGATGCATCTGTATTAGCAACATAGGTTATTTACTTGGGGTGGCAGTAATGGTTTTAGTACAACCAAAATCAGCTTTATAGTTGCATCCATACTGCTATCCACGCTTTTCCAGTAAAGTTGCAATTATTTCTAAGTTACTGGAATGTGTTTAATTTTGAAAACAGCTGAACTGCTTCGTTACAAGATCATTTCTTCATTCGCTTCACCCTTAACTTCCTTAACTAGAGAAATGAACTAAAACAGAAGTCAGAATAGAGCAAACATCTCAGTTATCTGTATATGAATAATCAATTTTGACAGCTGCTTCTAGTGTAGCAAATGTGAAGCAAAATAATGAGATGTATTGTCTGAAAATAATTGCAGATAATTTTCTATTGTTAATTGGAAGTTGTTAGCTTCATTGTATTACGCCTGAAAACTTCTGAGGGTTTTCTGTTTGTCCTGGTTGCTTATTACACAGGCCAAGGTCATGTTTTTCTCCTCCACCCTTTTTCAGTACATGTGCTAGCTCATGCACAGCCAGCCATTTTGAAGCAAACTTAATGGCAAGCTGTGCCTTTTCAGCTGTGCCTTTTGTCCTACTCTGTATTGTGTTGGTTATTATTTGGCCATTAATGCAGCATCTGAAATGTTTGCTAGTTGCTTTCCACGGGACAGTACCCTGGGAGCAAAGGGATGGTGGGGATGGGATGGGGATTGGGAACCAGGAGAAAGTTCCCCACTGAAACACTCTAGTAGGAATACCATCCTTCTCTGGAAAAGTGAGGAGTATAACGCTGGAGATTCATAACCAAGTACTGTCTGCAGCAGTGGAGCTAGATGCAGCCAGGGCCTCGATGAGGCTGTCGCAACTCCGCTTGTGTGTCCCGTGACTGCAGCACACACCCCATGTTGTACAGCGCTAATGGGAGGTGCATTCCTTGTCACTCTGCCATCTCGTCCCGCTAAATTTGTGCCATGTTTGTTCTCTTTTTGTTTTATTATCTGACTAGAAAGAGAATGGATTAACATGCCTGACCCTTAACATGCTCTGGCTCTGGGATTTCTTCTCCCTTCCTCCCTCTCCATTCCATTTTGCTCATGGCATTGGGCTGTTCAGGAAAGAAAAACTCCCTTGCTTTTTCCCAGCAACGTGGCTGCTGAAAGAATGTTTTCAGCATCAGCCACTACAGCTTTGTAGGGGAACTGTGAACATCAACAAAGAGAGTTTGGCTTGAATTCAAGATAGTATCAGAATCAAAGTTTTACTAACTAATAATTCTGATGTTTGGGGTAGCTCTGAGACATGAATAATATTTCTTTACTCAGGAAGTCAGAATTGCATTTCCTTACATTTAGAGGTCTTCCTCATGCTGCTGTGGCCTAGAATCTTATTTTATTCTTAATATTAAAAAAAAAAAAAAAGTGAGGTTTCTTGTTTCTAACAGTGTACACAAACGGCTAGGAGAGGTGATTCTGTCACTTTCTTTCCGGGCTGCATGTTGGTACACATAATTTTCAGTTGGTAAGTAGGATCCTGAATTGGGGATGAGTGTTTCATTGCTTCAGGTGTGATCTCTTGCATCTTTGTCTAGGTCAGAGAAACTCAGGAGATAATTTTGAAGTCTTTCTGTCTGCCACCATGTTTTTGTCTTTTCCCGCGTAGTGTATATCACTATCTTTTTAGTTGCACAGTAGAGCACATGCACGCAGAAACGTTGAGTTAGGTACCATTGACTCCTGCTGTTTGGGACTTGCATTAAGACCTCCCTCCATCCTTACTATAGCAGGTGTGTATGTACAAGATTACAAGATCTCTTGTACTGAATTAGATTGTCTGTGGATGGTATTTATTCCGGAAGCTGTTCCAAACTTCTGGAGTAATTATGAAGCTATGCTCTAACCAGAGTGGGAGCACATTTATTCTTGTAGTCAGTTGAGGTAAACTCCTTATGTAATACTTAACATGGTCCTACTTAAATACAGACGTAATAAGTTTCCCTTAAGTTTGCAGTTGAGCCCTACTCTTTGGAGAGCAACATGCAACAGATGTCAGATGAGAACTGTGCCTCTGGCAGATGTTTACACTGTGGGCCAGGCCATGAAAAAGGGGTGGAAGCAGTATGTAAAGCTCACTTTGTGCCTCTTGTGTTAGCCTCAATTTGAGGAGAAGTGTTTGAAATCATAGCAGTGTGGTCTGTCTCTGTATAAAAATCTTCCCCAAGGCACCTCCCCTGGAACACAGATGGCTTTTTGTGTGTTTCTCCTGTCACACTGCCTCGGGGCAGGAGAGCAGTAAAACACTATGGTTGCTGGTTTGCTTCTGAACAGCTTTTCCCATCTGACTCCTTCAGTGGGAACTGACAGTGTCAAAGTGTTGGCGATTTCCCTTGCTGTCTCGTCTGGGTGATCTAGCCCCTTAGTTATTCCCCCTAAGTAACCTTATTGCACAGTTACCTTTGAGCAACTTTGTCACCTAGTGTTGTCCACTGTGAACAGAGACAATGCTCTACTTGTATTTTGCATCGCTTTTTCTATTTTAACTGACCTATAAAGAAGACCGAGGCAGGAATAACAGGATATAGCGCTGTGAATCCTGTCATTTTGACGTGATCCTGTGTGTTAAGGGAGATGGACACGTTCCTTTCCTGGCGAGTGATCAAACTCACCTGGGCTCACGCAATGAGCCGTTGCCATTTGGCTTGGGAGCAGCCGGCGGGCTGCCTCTGTGAGTCAGAACTGAGGTGCGCTAGCAAAGGTCATGGCTTACGTGGCCCAAATGTACTGTTCCTCTCTGGGACTAATGCAGAAAATCACAAAGAATAAAGCTAAATCAAAACCCTGAGACCATAGGAAGCACAACCCTTTCTCTGAGAGAAAGAGGGAAAAATGGGGAAACGAAGAGCAAGGGGTGAGATGACTAATGTCAGTCAGAAAGGAGCTCCATGTCTTGATTAGCTCTTAAAAGGAGAAAGCTCAGGGCTCTGTTGGTTTGAGTGACTGCGTAGTGTGTGACTGAGGGAGAAGAGCAGGAGCTTGAAAGAAGGGAAAAAGGAGAAAACAAGAGTTGGAGACCTGGAGAGGAATGGAAATATTTTGGATCTCACTTGGGACTTATTATTTCTTCAGATCTCCTAGATAGCATATGCTAACCACAGAAAGGAACTGTGTGTGTTATATGGTTAAGCACAAAGATCATCCCTACAGATAGTGAAAATAAATGCGTGTATTGTGGCTGACATGGTTCTGTGGCAAGGATGTCTGTAACTTTACCGTGGCTTGACTTTTAATTTGCATTTTGATTGTCCCTCTGCTGTTTAAAAACAAACAAGCAAACAAACAAATGAAGCAAACTTTGGAGGAGCTGCCTGTCAGCCTCAGCTGCTCAACCTTCACCTGAGCAGCAAGACACACAGTGCAGCTGTTGCCGTTTAACATTGGTAATAGGTTACTGTTGGCATAAAATAGAGGCATTTTTAAAGTGTCCCATATCTCTGCACTAAGTATGAACTAATTTGCTTTTATATGTATTTTTTCCACACTCTTTAAAGGTATCTGGCTGGTATAGACCAGGGGCTGAGCTTTACAGCTTTCAGTGAGGGCAGTAGGAAGACAGAGCAAGCAGTTCTGCAAATCCGCCGTGTTGAATCTGTGAAGTCCCTTCCTTTTACTCGTTCTGGTGCCAAGCAGTAGTTGTCAGTTGTTGAAATGTGCCTTGCGTGAATGTCTCCCACCACCTACTCAGAAGTACTCAGCTAGCCAGACTGTTTGAAAAGCCTCTCCTCCATAAAGGAATTGCCACCCCATTTTGTGGAACGTTTACAATAAGACATTGAGTGTTGTTTAAACCTTCTGAGTGTTTTTTTTTTTTTGCACATTTTCTTTCTTTAAATCAGCTGCATTCTCCGTTAGAACTGAAGGGGCCACCCTTCATATGGCAAGGCACGTGCAAATCAAAACAGTTTGAGATGGCATCAAAGAGCCTGCTGGGTACTCAGGCTGCATGTGGTGTTTCAGTGTTGACACTCTCAATTCTAGCTCACCTAAGTAGGTGGAGGTGGGTAGCTGTTCTGCACGTGCGAGAGAGAGACTGCGTATGCAGGCTCCCTGTGTGATGGTGGGGTGTTAAGCAGCATTGGCTAGCGCTGGTGGCTAGCTTCAGTGTGAATTCTTAGTCTGGAGACATTGCAGAGTTAAGGCCTCAGAACCTTTATTTTTCTGCAAATCTCGAATATGTACAGCAGTAATATTGTATACGAAGGAAAGCATCAGTTGTGCCTCATTCTTGCTTGAATGTGAACTTTTGGGTGCACTCAGTATTCTAGCCTGCAAAGCCATTAGTAGCAGAAGTTTGCTACGTGCTGTCTCCTTTGCTATGAATTTCTATCCTAAGAAAAGGAAAAGGGGTGGATGGAAGACCCAGGTGTCCCAGGAACTGTCAGGCTGTGGGTAGTGCTGCCCCTCTCAATCCAAGGGAGCTGGAAGATGATGCTCCTGCCCCCAGTTGATTTCCTTGTTGCCCCTTCCGTAGATGGAACTGCTTATCGGAGTGCCCGCAAACCCAATTTAGATGAGCTGAGTTACGAAGCCCTCTGCAGTTAAGCTGTATAGGGGAGCCAGGCCTGCCTTGGCTGAAGTGTGTTAAGAAGGACTCAGGCGATCAGCTTTGCCAGCAGCGGAGAGTCAGGGTAGTCTCTGGTAGAGAGAGAGCAAGCTGGGATTTATAACTTCTGCAGATACTGCTATTTGCAAGGGGCACATCTGTGTGGACTCCTGCTGTTACACTGCACTGGGAAACAAGATTGTTATTTTTACAGAACACAGTATACAGAACAAAAATAAAATGTACAGCCAAATGAACATCTATTTGCAACAGAAATAATGATAAATCTCTTCTGCAGAAGTCAACTGCAAAAGGGATTTTTTTTTCCTCAGTATTTACAGCAGGAATAGATACATAGTATCACAGAGACGTTTATATTCACAAGGCATTATTCACGTTAGGGATCATTCTAAAGCCAGAGGCCAAAAGATTATGAAAATTTTGATTCTCATCCAAGACATCCAAACATATGTTTCTCTGTAACTTCTAAAAGCGGCTACTGTGTCAGTAGGAATTATCATCATGGAGCATTCCAGCTATCAGTGTAGTTCATTGTCCTGTCTTTTCTGCAGTCTCCCGAAGTGTATAGAACGGTTACGCTGTGCCTTAGAATAGGTTAGAGAATTTCTTCTGATCTCTATCCAGGCTTGGGAAGTAAAAATAATCATCACAAGCTTGGTTAAAATGCATTCAGTTATTTCTCTGATCTATCTCACTGTTCATATTCTTATTTGTGAGTATGATGTTGCTGCTTCAGACAATCCTCTGGCAACAAGTTCCGTGAGCTAATTAAAAGCTGTATAAAATGCATATAATTTTATGTACAGAATAGCTAATCAAGTTTCCTGGTGCTTATATCAGCATTAAAAGTGGGCACAAATAAAATATTGATATCCCAAATAGATCTAAGTTGTTCTTCCTAAATATGTCTTCATCCTTCTGTCACAGATTACTCATTGACTTGCCTTCAGAAAGCAGTAGTTTCTGCTCATGGAGGTATCCCCTTGCACCTGTTAATGCTTACCTTCAGGAAGAGCCTGGGAGAGAAAGAGATGAGCTGTGTGAATGCATGTCAGATCCTGGGGCCACAAATCTTCTGTAGTGCCGTTACCAAGAAATGCATATAGTTGCTGTATGGCTGTCTCAGCTGTTTTAAAACAGCTCCATTCTTGAAATCAGTAATTCTTGTATTCTGCTCGGATTGCCTTTAAGTGGACACTGTGTTATTATATGATAATTTGATGCCAGGGACAGGGCCTTGGAAAAAGACCACTAAATGATTTTTCATTTGCATTCCTTAGCCTGTCTTTGATTCTAATCTCAAGAAGGGTAAGTCTTATTCTGCCTGGCATTTCTGAGCCTGTGTGTGTGGCTCACACGTCTAGTTTTGCTTGGGTATTGGAGACTAGCAGCTTGTAGACTGAATTTGACTTCTCAGAGCTGTTATATAAAAGGTAGTATAAAGTATCAGTGTACTGATATTATGCAAATGAATTTATCTGGGGCAAAAAATTTATCTCCCTTCCTCCTTTTCCCCTTCCCTGGACTTTCTGGTCTCTGTTCCTCCCACTAGAGAGGAATTCAGCCTATGAAGTAGGCAAGCCTTCCAGTTGTCATCCAAGTCCCCTTATTCAGGACTTAGAAAGGATGCAGCCCTCTTGCAGAGAAATGGTTTCTACAACCATAAGACTTGATTGTCCCCCTTTCTTTTATTGAGAAGCTATCTTTCTTTATGGGCCAGAGGGGATGCAGGCATAGCAGAGAGGCTCAAGTCTCAAGGCCCCCCTTCCAGCATGCCTCATACCTGTGTCAGATGGCCTGTACCATCTGTTAATATCTGTGTAATCTATTTTTCATCTGAAACCTAGAAGAGTTTGGGGGACTAGAAGAGAGATTGTAACTGTGTGAGCCACAATCTGCTACTTGGGACAGCACAAGCTTGTTACTTAAGGTAGACCAAGTAATCCATAAGCAGTTTAACCCCTGGTGGTAGTGTCAGAGGAAGGTGAATAAAGGGGACTGATCGCAAAAGCTTGTTACGTTTGGACCTGGTGGTGGAATAGCTTTTCTTTAACTGCTATGCAATAGTTTTCCTGCTTCCTGCCCTTTCATTGACAGCAAGTTGTGCTGGGACACTTACCTTCTAGCGGATGCTGTGCTCTAGTGGAAAGATGCAGAATTAAATATGGGTCTGTTTTTTAGCTTTGGCATCTCCCAGGACAAGCTTATTTTGTGCTGGACTCTGGAAGCAGCTCCTCCGAGGACCGCATTTTTGAGAGAAATGGGTTAGCACACTCTGCAGTGCGTCTGAGACTGGGTGCGTGAGCCAGCAGTAAAAAGAGCAGTAAGGACAACGTGAAGGAAAGAGTTGCATGGCTTGAGTTTTCGTTAGGAAAGGGTGATGGCTCAGGAACTAGGATGGAATGAATTTGCTCCTTAATATCCTCCTCCTGTGGCTGGAGAGAAGACTATTGTAATTTGAAAAGCAATTGCTTCCCCCTGCTGGCTTTTGTAAAAACAATTGCAGCTAAACTCTGACCAAAAGACTCTTTGCACTTACGTATCTAGGGATAGCTTTTATTTGTTACTGTTTGGGATTGATTTGCACATATGTATACAGAGATATATAAATAAAATTCCTAAAAGCAGAATGAATAGGTGAATTGGAGAAGTTGGTGATTTTTGTCTGTTTGTTTTTTGTTTGTTTTTGTTTGTTTTTCCAAATTGGAAATATCCAGACAGCATATAGGGTCTGCATATGCCAGGGACTTGCCTGGCAGTCCCAGGAAGTAGGGGATCAAGGGCCTTGGGGAGAAGCTCAAGGAAGAATAACCCCGGGAATGTGTAACCTCAGGATGGTCTGTTTTAATGAGCAACAAATCAAGCGCTGTCACCACTGGATCTGTCTTAGTTATTACTTACTGCTGCATTTTCAGCCGTGTTTGATTAAATACCTCATTTTGAACCATTACTTTTCATTCCCCTTCCTCTTCTCCACTGCCTTTGGTTGACACACAGTCAAAATCAGGTCTAATTTTTGCAATTTTTTCTATGTAACTGTCCATCCTGGGAGACGTTGGTCAGCCTTTCTGTTCTTGGAGAGTTAGATAAATGTTTTGCCATATACCTGCAGTGTGTGCAGCAAGGCAGAAACTGTTCTGATACATGGACTGAGATGATTTTACCTTTCTGGATGGTCTGCTGTGTTTCTTTGAATCCTGTGCTTGGTGAAACTCACATTCTGCTGGTAGATATGTATGGCTTAGTCCTGGAGAAAGAACTCTCATCCCTGAAATTACCCTAAAAGAACACGTGGAAAAAAGAAAAGTAGTTACGCAAGTTCCAAGTCTTGTTTTAATTGGCTTCTAAGGTTGAATTCAGTCAGGAGCATGGTGAGCAGATCTTGCTCACGTTTACAGCTTGCTTGTTGTGAGGAAACTCTGTAACTGCTTCCTCACCTGTTTGAGATCATGTTGTAGGATGGTGTGTGTGTTATTGCTGCATGTTTCTACAAATCTTTAAAAAGCTTTTTCAGTAAGTACTTTGTCTCTGTAGTACATGACTCTGAAATATATTCAAGGTCATGTGTTTTTCTTCATTAGGTTTCAGTTAACAGTGATGAAGCACCACGAAAGTGTTTGAGCTGTGAGGAGAAAAGTTAGTGGTTTACTTGTTGCTAGTTAGTAAACAAGAAATCAAAATGTAGAAAAAATGAAAAAAGAAGGATGTCTGAAAGATGATTAAATCATGGAAGAGTGTGGGAAGGAGCCAGGATTTGGAGGATATATAGAAAAAGGGAGGTGTGTCCTTGACTGACCATTTGTCAACAAGTCCCTGATTGTAGTCAGTATATAATGTACAAGGTGATCTTGACCTTATGAGTGGTTAGGTAAAATTTAGCTGTACAGTGCCATATGTAGACAATGGAAAGTTTCACATGCTAAATCAAAGTATCCTTTTGAAGACTTGTGTGGTTCTGTTGATTTTGGGAGCTCTCCAGATGTTTCTAATTTGTATAAAAGTGTATCCGTAATGACAGACTAAAGAATATTGCAGCTGAGATCATGGAATAAAACTTGATACCCAGGCCAGATTTAAGAAGTACTAGAGTCCTTTTAAATTTTTTATACTTTTATGCATTTATATTTTTATTTTTATATCTTTTAAAGAAGCAACCAATCAGATAAAGGTTTAAACCATGATTATATTCAGAGAGAATTTTATTTTTTCCAAATAGCGCTGAAAATTTATGTTTTAAGCGATACCAGCTGTTGAATTGTGGAAGTTGACAGGAATATCCAGTTTGGTGCACAGAGTGGTAAAAGGTAAACTACTGGGCATTTCAGTGGGTGACAGGGCATGCACACAAGTACAGATATCACTAACAGCTTATCCTTTTGTGCTAGTGGTTTGCCCTGGTCAGTTTATATGCTGTAATGACTTTCAATGAAGTATCATTTTATCACTTTTTCCTTGGCAGAGGAAGCCCCCAAATGACTGTTTATTGGGATTAAATGGAAGATTAAGAGTAAAATTTTTGAAAAATGGTAGGGATGTTCCTTAAGCAATAGATACATCTATGTAGCCAGCAGAACCTAAGCAAGTGGAAAGAGAGACATGCTCCCCTGACTCCTTTCTAGTTATTAAAACAAACAGGCAGACAAACCCATGCACCCAGACCCTCACCCAAAAACTTTGTTCTCAGTTTTGGGTACTAGTTGTTTAACTGTAGTAGCACGTGTCTTGTATTACCTATAGCTTTTGAAATCCTGGGAAAGGAATAACTTAAAAAGAAACTGAAAATAACATGCAATGGCATAAGCTTCCTCATCTTCTGTTTTTCTACGTTGGTAGAGGTAGGGATATTTAGTACGTCTCAGCAACTCATGAGACTGAGACCAAGCACATAGAAGTAGCACATCTTATGCCACCAGGTGTGCTGGCTTAAAATTTGCCAGAACAGCTCATCTCCAGAAGTTTTGGCAAGAGACACGTCAGGCACGTGTTTGCGTGGCCCTTAGTTTTTCCCAGCTTTTGATACGCAGCGTCCTGGTTTGGAACGTTCTAAGGCCTCTTCCGTTCTGGCATGAGTTACTCAGTTTGGGAATATTTGTCGTGTGCTGATCTAAAATAGATAGGTTTTATCAAGAGTTCCAGCCATTCATTACCCTTCCTTTATATAAACTTTTCCATGAGTTGTTTTTTTCTGTACGGTAAGTATAAATTTGGGACAGGAAGATGAACAAAGAGCTTTTATGGGGTTACTGATGCATGATATCGAAGTGCACTTCTGATTTTCTGTGTAAAAAGACACATCTGAAAATAAATCTTTTTTCTTTTTATGTTTATTCAATGGTAATATTGTAGTAGCTATCTTTTTTCTAAAAACAAACAAACAAACAAACAAAAAAACCCCCCAAAAACCCGTGTACGACTGTCTGGAAGGGATACTGTCCCCGCAGATGTCTCTGCTTCTCTCCGTTACATACAAAGGGAGCTTAGGTAACAATGGCACTGGTGCTCAATTGTGAGATGTCTAAATTAGGTGAGAGAATTTCCATCCCTCACGTTCTTGGGAGAGAAAATTTTGATGCTCTTTAATGCCTAATTACTATTATTCAGCAAATAGAACTACAAAAGACATCTGCTAAATTCTCACAAAGCAAAATCATTGCAGTTCAGGCTTTTGTTCAGACTCACAGGGCCAGCTTACAGGAATAAATTCATATAAGCTCTTACATTTTTCAATACAAGAGAATCCGTTGAGAGGACTTTTCTTTGCAGTCAGAGGTTTTATGCCGAAATCCAAGTTCCGTCTCCTCAGAAGTCCATTGGATGTCTTTTCTAATCTTAACACAGAATTACCAAGAAAAGCACAGGCTTCAACTGCATTAGACAGCTAGTCTTTTTCTGGCAGTAGTGAATCTACTTGTGTTCTGTATCAAGAGCTGAACATAATCTGATCCAAACATAGGGAGATTATGCTCTCTTATCCCATTGTTGGTGTAGTTTGCCACAGTAATATTATGCAATACATAGCTGTATCATGCAAACTTTGATAATTAACTTTCTTACCTACTTTTGGCCGTAGAGAACTGTAGGGAGAGCAAAAATATTAAAATACATTTAACTTTACTTCCAAAGGTGCATAAAAGGTTAGAAGCCCTCTAGTAAGCGGAGAGATGGAGAGGTAGTGAAAAATAACATTTTTGAAGAGTTTCATGTAGTTATGATCCCTAAAGCCACAGTCATTACGCTTTTCTAAGTCATGGTACTTCAAACTGTGATGAATTTTGCTAAAAAGGAGGGGAAAAATGGCAGCAAGGAAGCTACTGGATTGACCAGTCTGCTTTTGCTTGTTTCAGAATTCCAGCAGTTTTTCAAAAAGCTCATCTTTCTGTTGTGACAAAGTATCACGGTAAGTACTTTCTTAATGTTTTGTGTAGTAGTGTCACATAATGCTATGGTGCTTTTAGGTTTTGCTGTTTGTGCTTTGGATTTTTCTAAGATCAGTCTTGTGAAAGAAATGGCCTGTTATGCAAAGACCATTTTACAGTACCTGTCTGAGAAAACAACTAGGCATGTTTGCAGAGCTTACGCTTAACTTAATGACTCTGATCTCCTGATTATTGTGTCAGGAAGGACACTAGGTAAGGTGCCAGGTTCGGTCTTCAGCCTGAAGAAGAAGCCAGAATTAGAGTAGACAGTATCTATAGACTAACCTGTGAGATAAATTGCATTACACTGGTGTTTGTTGCAGTTTGAGGAGGAGTTTTGGATTCTCCTCAATTTTACTCGGGACGGATTTCAGCATGGTGTATATCTGCAATGTTTTAGAGACTAGTGGCGAGTCTACCAGATTGTAAAGCGTTTGCCAAGTTCTGCACAAGAATAGATTCACGCAGCTGTGGGTATCTATTTTTTGTTATTTAACTCCCACGTTTTTTGCACTGCTGTTTGACAAAGTTGCTTATATTCATATTATTGCTTTTCTACGTTACTGTTGTCGTTTTGAAGAACTCTGATTTTTGGCTAATTCAATTTTATAATAATAATATATAATTATATAATGTATAATTGGAGCTTTATAGGCATTTCATAAATTGTAATTTTAAAGAAAATATGGGGAACCGCAATGCTGACTGATTGCACTATTTGAGTCCAAGTTGCAGCAGCTTCTCACTAACGTGTTGTGTTTGTTCTCTGCTGCTCTGTTCTGAACTGCCGCATCTGATTTCTTCACAGGAGCGCAGACTTTGATCACATTATGGAGGAAGGTTATGAGCTTGACCTCACTTACATCACAGAGCGGATCATTGCTGTATCCTTCCCTGCCAGCTGTTCTGAGGAAACGTACCTGCACAATCTGCAAGATGTAACCCGAATGCTCAAATCCAAACATGGAGATAACTACCTGGTACGTGCAGGTTTATTTGTTTGTTCTGCCTCCTCCTCTATCCTGCAGGAGGATGACTTGTAGGTTCACTTATACCATTATAAATTAAACATCACTCATCTAATTTCTCCTTGGTCCATGTTTACAGCTTTGCAAGGAAGAGCAAGATTTCCAGTAGTGTTTTATGCTGTTAGTCAAGGACAGATACTAAAAGCACTTTCCTATTGGTGGCACTGCAGTCTCTATTTCGGTAGTGCCAAAAGTCAAATGCTGTAGATTACTTGTAAGGACTGTTTTCATTGAGCAAAGTATGCTCTTCAAACATCCACATGTCACACTATAGAATACACTCTTCTAGCAGTCAGTAACATCTGGATTTTCAGCTAGGTATCTGATGGTCTCTCACCATCAGGCCTTGGCTGTCTGCTGTTGTTTGTGAAACAGTGTATAAAGGTAGGGTTGCTGTTTATGTGTTCTGTCCAGCTCTTTCTTATAAACTTGATGTAGGTCCATTTTTTCCTGCTGTTTATTTTTCTACAGAGAATTAAGTCACAAGCAGATTTCTGATGAGCTTCATATACAGTATTGATTCTTTTTTTTTTTTTTTATGATGACCCAAACTATTATTTTCTTATGCTATTTTCTGCCTGATACATCTGATCCCTGTGGCATGGATCGTCTAATTTGTTCTCTGAATGGGAATTTAAAGCAGGGCCGTTATTTTTTTTAACTTGCTTCTGTTAAGTACGTTTTTAGTCAACATGTGTAAACTATTAGAATCAAATCCACAGCTTCAGGAACATAAACTTGAGTCATTACAGAAATTAGTTTCTGGAGTGATTTCACCTAACAATGAAAATATATTTTCCTTTGCTTACAGACAGAGATAAACACATAAACACATTATTCATCCTCAGGATGCCGTTGTAATACTTGTAATATTATTTTGCATCCTCAGCACACTCCCTTCTTGCCCTCTGCTTCTGTTCCATCAGACACTTGTAGCTTGTAAAACACAAGACAGTAATAGTTTGCAGGTGACCTGGACAGAAAGCTTTGAGTTTAAATTCACCTGCTGTCAGTAGCCTTTCCCATGCGATAGCACTATTTTGGTATTTGCGAAATAAGTTTGCAGTCTCTGTCCACTTAAACCTCATTAAGTAGCTGATGTGCTTATCTGACGTGCTTATGGTGAGGGCTGGTTGGTTGGTTGGTTTGTTTTTTAGGGTGAGAAGAAGCCCTCCCCCTAAGAGGGGTTGCAATCAATTTCTGTTGCAAAGTTTTGCTTTTTTATTTTTATTCTAGCCAGTGCTTTGGAAATCCATTTGCAAAGTATGCCTGATTCCCTGTGGCAAACCGCGGCCAAGTTGTAGAGCTGGAGAGCTCATTTTTAAACAATATCTTTTGTTTCTCTTGCTTCAAAGACCCCTTCAGTGTGTCCCAGAGGCGCTTGTATAGCATAAAAAAGGTACAAAGTGAGCAATTCTACTGAAATTGATGAGGAAGCTTTTACTCTTTTATTGGATTAGGACCTCAGCTGGCAGAGCATATGTATAAACCAGCATTTACTGTTTCGTACCTAGTTATTCTCCCTTTTGATTTTTCTATGTGTTAAGCTGTTGTCACTACAGTTGATAGCGAAGACAGAGAAGAGGAATGAAACAGCCAAAGAATTAAGTGGGCATGTTGTTGCCTGTTTTAGTCGCAGTAAGTTACAAAGAATATGATTTAAAAAAATCACAAATATTTACTTTACTCTAGCAGTAGGAGATTATACTTTGATAGTCAAAGAGCAGAGTCATTTATGGAGAGATAGAAGCCTCTCCGTAGCTTAAGCTATTCTTTGCTCTGCTTTGTTATCCTAAGAAAGAAAAAAATTTTTCTTTTTAACTTAAACGATTCTCAGAAGAACTCAGACTTTTCTCCAGCAGTGAAAACTTTCAAAATTGAATTTGTGTAATGTCTGTGTCATTTTTTGTGTTTGTATGTGTGTGGTCTTGGTCAGCAGAGGGAAGTCACATTGAAAAACCCAAGGTTTTTAACCAGAGTGATCCAGGTGATGTGTCTGTATTCATGCAGAGTTGTAAAAGAGCTATTCTTTAAATGCTAATAGCCTTTTATAAAAAGCTAGCTTTTGTATCAGAAACAGCAAAAGGTTTTTTTTTTTTTTTAATTTTATTGTTTTGCATTTATAATGAATTAAGAGTCTTTGAATTGGACAGAGAAAAGAAAGAACTGAGAGGGATAAAGTATTCCATAATAGCATTGTTAAAAAATAATCTTTATAGTGGCCAAGAAACAGTAGCGCATTGATATGTTTGCTTTCATGCAATGTATTTTCATTGACAGATCCTTTCTGCAACAAATACTTACTTGAAAACCCAAACTCTTCAAAGTAAGGAGAATTAAAGGATAGAATGAATCATCCTTTTATTCCCTACCTAATAAGATGGCCCGTCAGGTACAGAGGAATGCATATTTTATTGCAAGGAAAGATTCATAGGCTTGACTCCAAACAAGCTGTTTTCCAAAAGTACTTTCAAAATACACATAGTGCAAAAATCTCTCAAAAAAAAGAGAACAGCAGTGTGAAAGATTCAATTTGCATAAATAAATTTGCCATTATGTTAATGTTTTGAACAACTTCAGTAATGAATTTCTCCTGTAATATTGACTAAAAAGTCTGCTGTGCGTTACACTTGTAGGACAGAAGTAGTGCTCAATTGTTCAGATATTTTGAGCTCTTTAAAAAAAAAAAAAAATTCATTATCAGCTTATTAGTCTGATTTTTTTGCACTTGTTTCCTGAAAAAGAACGCTTTACTGTTTAAGGTCCATGACTACGTATACTTTTTTCACTATCTCTAACAGGTTTTATTTCAATGTTTATTATTT
The DNA here is from genome assembly GCF_040807025.1 of Struthio camelus. Taxonomy (NCBI): domain Eukaryota; kingdom Metazoa; phylum Chordata; class Aves; order Struthioniformes; family Struthionidae; genus Struthio; species Struthio camelus. The sequence continues at coordinate 64,358,932 of NC_090943.1, read as the reverse complement.
ATGGTTGCCAAAGCATTTCTCTTGATAGAGATTTAGAGCAATGATAAATAAACAAGTTATGTCTGTTGCTCTGTTGGTGAGCTCTGGTTACATTTTCTGTATCTACAGTAACTGAAAGGTAACAGAGTACTTTGAAGAGTAAAGTATTATAAATTAGCTCACTCTCGTTAGACAGGTACGAGCATGGGAGCGTACAGAGCAGCTGATGAGCAATAACTCATTTGTGTCACGGGCGTTCAGAATCTGCCTGTAAATACTATTCTCTAATTTTGTGGTTAGTTCTTTTCTTAAAAAGCAAAACAAACCTCAAACCCGCTACTACCGTTTATAAAAACATTTCAGTCATTACCTTAAAATTTTAACATACAGGTATTTGTTTTTGGATAGAATATCATAACATTGCTGTGCGTGTTCTTGGTCCTGCCTATGTAAATGATAGAGTCAAACTTGTATGCTGCTGTTGCTTGCTAGATGGAACTGTTTGGTAATTTTTGCTTAGGGTTCGTTTTGAACTACCTATGTAACAGAAACCCTCCGTTTGCCCTGCTCTTTTCTCAACTCGAGGCCTTCAACACTGATCTCCAGCAGGCAGGTGTGGTCCCACCCAGAACAGTGTTGCCTACCTGCTCTCCCAGCCTCTTCCCCTTATCGGAGCAGGCTGCAGGCTGGTGAGTTGTTCCCCACTCAGCCTGTGGTCTCGTAGGACCACAGGGACCTCCCTCGCTTCCCCAAATTGCCGCCATGTGCTCTTTGTTTTTGTTCTCTGGCACGTGATTTTGTACTTCTGGTCATCTGATTAAAGAGTAAGCCAAACGTCTCACTCTTCAGTGCCTTCATAAAGGTCTACTGGCCTTCTCCAGCTAAAAGGTCTCTTATTTTTGTTCTAAGGTGTTAGCGAACGTTCAGCAGAGTGAGAGAACTAATGTTACGTCCCTTGTAAAAGCTTCTTCTCGGGCCAGCATTGAATCATGTATGGGGGGGCTAGGGGAGTCTTCCTCTCTGCTGTGTACAAGAAGGAGGATATATTGCTGCTTTTTTATTTTTTAAAATGTTGATCTTAAAATTGAGGACAAAATCACTTAAATTTTAGAAAATTGAAGGCTGATGCTTCTCTTTGCTCTACAACATGCAAGTAGACAGACCTTGGATATATCAAGCAGCAGCTAAAAAGGATGCAATTGATCTTTGACTTGCATCTTTTTATAGCACGTACTTATGTTCAAAGCCTTCAGTGACCTCTTATTTTGTTTCCTTGCATGAAACGTTGGTTCCTCTAGCTTCTGATCTCCCTTCTGAGCAGACAGAACTCCTATAGTATCCCAGTCTGATCTCTGCTACTGCATAGCTTGGTAGAGACTTGAGTAACAGGACATCTTTGAGTTTGGCATCTGATGCAGCAGTGACAAATATCCACCATGAACACGGCCATATCCTGACACACAAGAATTTTAAACTGATCTTAAATATGAATATAGCAAGCTAATGAGTATAAATGAATAAAGAATGAAAGTTCTTGCAAAATTACCATAGCACTTTTCCTGTGGAAAAACTCTTAGGTAATTTATCTTACACACTCTTAAAGAAAATTTTAAGAATTCTGTATTGAGAATACAGCTTTCCATTAAATTGCTATAGTATATAGTAAATATTGAAGCTAATAGAAAAATCAGTTTTTCTTAGTCACTTACATAGAACACTCCCTCATCCAAACTGCTATGGAAGAAAACGCGCATGTAAGTTTTTGTCTGTGGTTTCTCTCTTCAGCAGTGATCTGTTTAAAATGCAAACAGGATATTGGAATAAAGACTATTTCCTAATCATATAGGGATGTTTTAAGCCTTCTTCTTATGGTTTGACTTTGGTGGAAGTGGTGTGTGCCATTTACGCTCCTGTGTATTTCCAGACACTTACGCAGTTTAAAATACAAGCTCTTTTTTTCTTATTGCTTGCTAATTTTCAGGATTTCTTCTTTCTTTGGGTGAATTTCTTGTTCAAAAAAAAGTGTCATTTTCCCTGAAGATGGTGTTACGGTTTCCTGTTTTTGCCGTCTCTATGAGGTGGCTGCATGGTAAGTTTCTTCAAGCTACCACCTCAGTGAGCACCAGGCGCTGGTTTCCAGAGACGAAATGATTTCACTTCTTTGACCTGTTTCGCTGTTAGGCTGCTTTGCTGAGACTGCTGATGAGAGTGCTAGCTAATTCCAGATGGGATGTACTTATTAGAAAAGGGTCCTTAACTTGTCCATAGGTAATAGTAAAGTATATAATGAACTTCTCTCTCATTTATGTTTGTGCCCTTTTTCTCCCATTCTGACAACATAATGAGACTTTTAAAATGATTATGAATATCATTTATGTTTAGCTCTGAGTGATATAAAAAGCCGTATTATGAATGAGAATCTGGCTCAGTGGCCCTATTTTAGTTGTTCAGTCCTAGTGTTATTGTTTGATACTGGTTAGAAGTACTTCCTAATGAAAGTGTCAAACATACTTGTATGCCCTGCTTTATGTTCGTTTATCAATCTGTCTCCTTGTTAAGCACTAACTGTATGATAGCTTACTGTCTGTAGGTTAACAGAAGAGTTGGGATATTTCACAGGCCAAGTTACAGCTAAATAGCTAGGCTATATCTTCCCTGTGAAGGTCTCATTGATGAACTTCATTCATGGCAGGCACTCAAATTCAAACATATGGGACTGTGCCACCCTCATACATGTATTTTTTATTTTTCCTGCTTAGTACAGCAATTTTGCATGATGCCCAAGGTCTTTCGTTATACCTTTGACTAAAGTAAAACAATAACAAATAATTAAAATGATGCAGGATTTTATTGTCATTTTTCAGTTTAATTTCATCCCTAATTTCGTCTTATAATTTCTGAACTTACTGTGGGGAGCACCTAAAATACATTTGCTTGCGTTACCTGACTTTAAATGTTAATTTGGTTCAGTAAAACAGCAGCCTGAAGCCCTACCACTATCATTTCTTCTAATTATCATGTGTTTCAAATACAGTGATTTACTGCATAAATTATGAAGCCTCAATGGTTATTTTTTTTCTTTCTTTCTGAACAGGTGTTAAACCTTTCTGAAAAGAGATATGACCTTGCCAAGCTTAACCCAAAGGTATTGGTTCTTTTCCATGACATACCTCTCCTGCTAGTGTTAAATGCAACTTAAATGGCCTGATAAGCCCTGAAGCTATACAAGCCCTGATGTACAGAGTAAGATAACAAGTTTTGGAAGACGTTAGAAAACCACATGTGCCTCCCTTTCAGTTTTTTTTTTCCCCCAAGTTCTGCTTTGTGCCTGTTAGATCTGTGCTTCACAAAGCTATTTCTATTTTTTTCTTTGACTTTGCACACTGGACCACAAGGAAAGCCTGCTGAGGCTACTGAAAAAATTCCTACTGAGTGAAGTCAATTTTACTCCAAGTGTACTTTCTTTGTATGCCTGTGGGATATTAAGGGTCATATATTGTAGTATATAGTCTGATGACTGAAGCTAGTGAACTCAGTTCAAATACAAACTTTGCTTTTGTATTAACTTTTCACAGTTACTTCTCTGCACAGTAGAGACTTAATCAAGCATTATAAAGCCAGAGGAGCACAGCTATGTATTTATAGCAGTAGCTTTACAGGGATGTAAGATGCCTGAGGAAAATATTAGTAATACTGTTAACATTGACACGTAGGCTATTTTCTTGAATGCTTGCAAGGAGCTTAAATAATTCATTATTACTGTTCTTGGTAGGGTTAAATATTGTAAACTGTTAAGTAGGCATATGTAACAATGGGTCGAATAAACAGTATTTTAAAGCAACTAAAGGTAAATGGAAACTATGAACAAAATTTTGATACATCAAATCTGTTGTGTGTGGAGAAAACCCGCCCACACAAGCTAATTAGAAACCATCACAAAATTGGACCGGCTCAGCCAAAGTTTTGTTGTAATTTTAACATCTAAATGTTTTTTGAAAATACCTGAATTTCTAATTTAAAAATCACTCGGAAATCAAGATCTTCAGAAATTTTATCTGACAAATCAGTGGGTTTTTTGGACAAAATTACTAGTCAATATTGGAGAGGAAAAAAAAAAAAAGAAACCTCTCAAGACAAGAACACCCGCTTCTCCCCACCAAGAGACCTGCAAAGATATTTTGCTTACATCATGGCATTAGAAAGTAATATAGTTGTGGCATGGTTCTCTTGCGCTGGAAGAAGTGAGGAGACTCTTTGTCATCATAATGTTTGAATCTAGAATTAGAATATGTAGTGCTACAGGGTATTTCTTGTGAAAGTTCTCTGTTTGATTGCAGATTATGGATGTGGGCTGGCCTGATCTCCATGCTCCACCTCTCGATAAGGTGTGCACCATCTGCAAGGCTATGGAGTCATGGCTGAACAGCGATCCCCAACATGTGGTGGTGATCCATTGCAGAGTAAGTGAGCTTTGTATGTACTTACTGCCTATCAGTCTGAATTCATATTCAAAGTTTGCCTTTTATTCTTACTCATATTTAAAAAAAAAAAAAACCCTCTGTTTTTAGTGTTGGAAACTGTGTAGTAAATTCTCAGTTGATTTAACTAGCCTTAAGTCCACTGACCGTGCATGCTTATGTTATCTACACCTCTTTACGATAGCTAAGGTTCCCGCATGTACTCTGGACATAGCATGCAGTGTGATGTTAGTTTATTTCCTTCAAAGGTCAATGCTACATCTGTGAGCATATTTAGAGGCTTGAGATTTTCCAACTCAATAGCAAACTCCTTAGAAGCCTTTCGTGTTCTGTGGCATTTACTGATTTTGTTGCTGTATGAGGTAGCAACATCTCACAGGCTTCACTTCAGTCAGTTGAGTCTAGCTCACAGATCAATAAAAGTAAGTGTCCAAACTGCCTTCAGTATGCAAAACTGGGTGTTCAGGCAGTTACTGTCACAACTGAATACCTTTCTTTGGACCTTGTTTTGGTGTCCATATTGAAAAACGTGGCTCAGAGTGTTGGGTATATAGGCCAGTGGCTACACTGGCTGCTAATCTCTTTCGAGTGGGCTGTGGTTGTAGTCAGTAGGAAACGAGGGCATTAAATACCTTCTGGGCTCAGACAGCTTCTAACTGTGTAATTGCAGTAGTGCAAGGTTTCACCTTCTGCTCACTTGCTCAAAATAAAGAGAAATAGAAAGAAATGTTAATAAAAATAGATAGTATGAATTCAGAACTGAGTTGGCAGCTGTGCTGGAGTGACACCATTGATTTCTTAACAACTGCAGGACTGCAGCCAGGAGAATGGCTCATATGTGGTGACACGATAGCAGGAAAATCCACAAAAGAAATGGCACAATGCAGAGAACATGATGCTTTTTTGGTCATAACTGCATTTTCAGTTTAAAAAAAAAAAAAAAAGTTGCTTGGCATTTTATATACAAAATGGTAACGTATAACTGTTGATTAATTCCTTTTGGTAATGACTTCAAAATTTCCCACCGGGATAGATGTAGCTGTCCTGTGTCAACTGAAAGTCTGAAAGCATCTTGAAACCAGTGAGAATTGCCACTCAATAATTTGTACTGAATTTAAGACACGTAAACTATTTAGTAGGGTTTTGAAACATTTTTGAAATACTCTATAGAAAAATAAGCAATAGTTATTATAAGTTTCAGGTGCTGAGGGGGAGGAGGAGGTTAAAAATGCCAAAACCTGTCAGAAATCATGTGCTTTCCAAAATCCGTATTTTGTAGTACATCATGCCAGAAATTGCAACATTGTCTAGACTTGTCTTGAATAATGATCTCTGGAAAGAGTAATACTAAATTAAAATAGCTGATAGAATGTTCCTGCTACTGTTCAAGATTTTTTTTCCTTTAATTTATAGCTTTGTTTTCGTATGAAAAGATACCAAGTATATAAAAAGTTTTCTATTTAAGAAATAATTCAAAGTTGAAAGAAAAGAAAGCGATGGATTCATAGATTTAAATTAAAAATGAAAAAGCTTAAATCTGTTAAACTTACTGAATCTTAAATTCAAAAGAAATAAGAAAATAATAATATGGCTAGTCATATATAAGATTTATTGTGTTTACTTAACACCTTTCTTGAATGTGAGTGAAGAATTGGGAGGTCATGAGCTGGGTGACTTTTTGAAGCGTATGCAAGGAATGGAGGCTCTGATATTAAAGATTCAGTAGGATATAGGGAAGTCATCTCTTAGTCTGCCCCATTAAACTTTTTTCCTCTGTGTTTGAGACTTCTCACCATAGAGGAGAAGGATTAATGCAAATTGCATGATGGGAAAAGGTCATCACTGCCAAAGAGCTAGATGTGGGCTTTGCTGAGTGTGTTGGGATCCCTTTGTGCAAGCCTTCCTCTCCGTCAGTAGGACCTGACTGGCATATCTGTAGAAATCCCACTTGGCACTTTTTATGTCACTTGTCAGCCACCTTGCGATGAAGAGGCAAGCCGCTGTCCATCATTACCACCTTTACAACAACATAGGAGATGCTTGACCAAAAGGAGTCTCTGGATCTTCCTGTCTAAGGTTTTGTTTAGTATGGGTCTTAATTAATGGCCAATAATGTGCAGTACATATTAAATAAGTTATCATTCCCTTTTTCCTAATACAGGGAGGAAAAGGAAGGATAGGCGTAGTCATATCATCGTATATGCACTTCACCAATGTGTCTGCAAGGTAAGGTGTGAGTAATGGAAAGAACTGTGTATTGTGTGTTTTTACAATCAGGGATCAGAAAATCAGAAAAAGATGCCTCTTAATGGCAGTGCTGTTCAATTACTCACTTAAGATTTGTCAGCTTGGTTTCTCAAGGGCCTTGGCGCATATATTAAAACAGCCTACTTCAATAACAGACTTTTCTCCTGATCCTGCTTTGAACAGGGGGTTGGACTAGCTGGTGTCCTGAGGTCTCTTCTAACCTGAGCTATTCTAGGATTCTATGGGAAAAATCTCTAAAGGGTCATTCTACATGAATGAAAAGACGTGCAAGAAACTTTTTTTATATACCGATGCCATCTTTATTCCATCAAAAGTATCAATTTCTGTAACTTATGTCACTCTTAAAGAGAAACACTCTTAAAGAGAAACTACAGTTATTAGAAACTGGAACATGCTAACTGAAATGGCTAGTTTCAACAGCCATTGAATAGGGGTTTCCCAGACATCGATCAAAATGCAGAATGCATTAACCTGGGCTTAATCTTGCAGGAGCAAGTTTCCATTCAGTTCAAGGAATAGGAGTCCAAATTCTTGATGTTTTTGTTTTGTTTTGCCACTGTTTCTTTTAGAATGCTCAGAACTTGAAATGACAGTCGACCGCTTGTGTCAATAAACAGGAAGTTTGATAAATGCTGTCAAAAGGATGGAACCTTCCTGTGATTAAATTCTATATTTTTCCTTTGGTCTCGTTTTTTTTTTTTTACTTATGTATGTAAAATTGCACTGTAAAGGCCATGGTTAAGTGATATTTTAATTTGAATTTACGCCAGCCTTTCAGTCATGGGTGTAATCCTGTGCTGCAGCAGATGAAATCTGTATCTCTTTATGTTAATTGCAAGTTTCTCATGGACTTCAGTGAAACCAGGTTCTCAGAAATTAGTTTACTTTTATTCTGATGAAACCTGATAGTTTCTGATAAACCTGATAGATAAATGTAGACTAAGCAGTTAAGTATTACACACACCAATATATGTTGGAAAAATAAAGTAATACGTTTGTTTTCAAGCAGTAATTGGGACTATGACTGCCACCATTTTATATTAATATTTTGTTGAGAAGTATTGTGAACAAAAGATCTGCTAAGTGAGGATACTGCAGCTCTGTATCGTCATCTGTGTTGCAGTATCGTATCATTCTTTAAAGGTGGTACCTTGCTTTAAATCGGTTTTAGTGATGTCAGAGCAGAATGTCTGATACAGTGGTGTAATGCCCAGTGATGAAAGATGCCATCTTTTACCTAAAATAAATTCTGGATTCCTCCAGCTAGGGTTGCAAGGGAGGAGAGAGAGAGTAGAAACCCTCATTTAAATTTCTGGTTGTCTGGTAGCTCCTATCCAAAACTTAACTTTCCTGTGTTTTGATGGGGTCTGAGGGGAAAAACATTTCCTGAGTAGGGTTTGTATGTCACTAGTTTTATCAGGGCTTTTTAGAATGGTACACAACAACAGCACGATAGCAAGAGTTCATGCAGATGCTGCTGCTGAGGGTGCTGGTTGCCCTGCCAGAAACAGTGCTCAGAGCAATGGGTCTGAGGATCCTTCACGCTAAAGAGTTCCCACTTGCCCCCATGCATATATCAAAGTCCAGGATTTAGAAACAAAGCCTTGTATTGTAAAGGCTGTGCGTGTATCAGTGTTGTGTGAGGTTTCTTAATGATTACTTTTATGAATATAATAAAAGCAGCTGCAACTTTTTTGTTTCAAGTGAATGCTTTTGATATTGGTAACAGTTCGATGTTAAGTAGTAAAACTTAAGTTTTAAGTGTTATGCTAAGTAACAGTTATGAAATATATTCTAAACATGGAGAAAATACTGCTCCTGTTTTTTTTTTTTTTTTTGGTAAACATATTTGTATAAGGGAAGATGGGGGGGAAAAATCTTTATAGCTACAAGTAACATGCCTGGTTGCCGTGCCTTTGGGTTTTATGTTATAAATATCTAATTTTCCCATTTAGGAAAGACTAATGTGCAGCCAAATTTAACTAGGGCAAAGCAAACTCTGGGTTATAGTTGTTAAACTTTGTTCTAACAAGTAAAGAACCAAAAATCTTTGGCCAGTTCAGTTAAGAGTGGGATGCTTAAATTGTGGGTGGTAGTGTGGGTGAAGGTATGTGATGCAAGACATTGAGATCATGTCACACCAGTTAATAAGAATATGAAATGCTGTAAGATAATAGTTTTTATCCTACAGCTTATTATTCTATGGCATCTATATAATACATACGTATGTAAAATAGTGTGTGCATGCAGGTTTACTTTGTATGTGTGCATATACACATATAATTTTTAGGTAAAAGACAGGAAGAACATAATTCAGCATTCAGTAATCATCTGAAGAAATGACACATCAATCAGCAGTTGAGAGATCTGGAAAGGGCAGATTTCTCCAACTAGGTCATTTTGAATGTTATTCTATGTGAAGTGGAATTTCAACTATTTTAAGCAGTGTTTAAAAAGCAGTGGAAAAACATGGGCAGTCTTTACTGAAGTGTAAAATGTTCAGTATTACTGCTCTTTTTTAATATTTGAGACTTAAAATAGTGCTGGTTATGTGCGTTTTGTATGTGTGCATTTGTGAAATTTAATGTCTTGTTTTATCCTGCAACATTTCATGCTACATGCATAGCACAGCAGTTACCAAATTTGTTTTGTGCCGGTACCGTCCTTATTAGCCTTGTACAACCACACCGCATACAAGTACATATGCGTGTATGTACAAGAGATTCTGATGTTTTCTGGGCTACATGTGAAGGAATATGTTCCTCTTTCAGAGCGATGGCTAAGGGGCTGGCAATACGCGTGTGTGTCATTTTGAGGTAAACTGTATATCTCTTAAATGCTACAGAAATTCCTCACAAAGAGGATTCCAATGAAATGATGCTCTCTTGTACAGCAGATGGATTGTTACACGAACATAGAGATAGTGAAGTGAATTTCTGGGAGAAAGCTAGTCTAGTCGCATACTATGGAATCTTCAAACACCCGTGAAGAAAAAACATGACTCTACAGTCTGATGCAGCACCATCAGGACAATCAGTAATTTCTGATTGATTTTGGAAAATCAGTAAATTCAATTTTTAGCCTGATATGTGTATGCTTTTTTTCTTTTTTTCTTTTTTTTTTTCTCTTGGAACTCCTTTAGATCGAACTAAGCCTGGAATTTAAAACTTGAGATTCTGGAGAGTTTAGTTATTTTGGAACATCTGCTTGTTTTATGTCCTGATGCTAGTTAATATTATCAACTACATCCATTAATAAACACATGGGTTTTTAAGGCAGTGTTGATACAGCAGAGTCAGCATAGTGTGTTACTTGGGATGTATAATTATTAGCATTCTCACAGATTTTTGGCACGTCTGTTTTTTTTTCTGTACCCTCTTGCCTTCTCCTACACAGATACAGAAGACCCACATCAGAGCCATTCCCATTCTGGATAGAGATTGGAAATATTTTGCTGAATATGTTGCTCCTTAGTTGTATGTTGGAAGAGTTTGTGGTTGCCTGACACAAAGCCTTTCTTTTTCAAAGACCAGTGTTTTTATTTAAAACATTCTCTCCCTTGGTGGCTCAGGGCACAGGAAACAAAGATTGAATAAATTGCTGGGCTGCTTAAAAGATCCTCTGCTCATATACTGTGCTACAACCAGAGCTGGGGAATGGCTTTCATCTCCATAATGTTATTACTTCTTGTTTAAAAAGAGAATAAATGTGCATTTCACAGAGAAAACTCCCCAAATGACACTATAAGGAAATGGCGGCAGGTATCCTTCTTTTACAGCCTGAGCTGCTTTGGCTTTGCTGAAATTTATTGCATTGTAACTTTAACATACTCATGTTGGGAATGTACAATCCAAATAATTGAATAAGGGAGTAGGTGCTTTGCCCCAGGAAGGAAACTGCCTTAAGGCATGGAATGAGAAGGTGTCAGTGGAAAAAACATTCCTGTCTGACCTGTAAGTTCTGGGGTTGCTAGTTACCTAGGTATTTTTTTTTCCTAGTATTTGTTGGCATATTTCAAGCTGTAACCTGCAGAATTTCCAAGATAACCCCAAGCTGGAATAACATGGTATCTGTGTCTCTGTTTTGACAGTGCTGATCAGGCTCTAGACAGATTTGCTATGAAGAAATTCTTTGATGATAAAGTTTCAGCATTAATGCAGCCATCCCAAAAAAGGTAATTAATTTCCTTTTAATTCATACCAACAAATAAGACATGTCAGTTATCTTCTGCCCCCATCCCTTACTCTCTCCCCCGCTGTGTGAAGGCTGTTTCCTCTAGATCCTCCAGTGATTCCTGAACTCTCAGCACTTTATCTAATATTAATCTTCCTTGATTGATGAGATCTCTGCTTCAGTTCCTGCACGTAGCCCAGCATAGATAAGACCTTTTGTACCACCCTGTTATCTGTATGCGTTCTTATTGCGTTGTTTGTTAGCAAAAGGAGATGTCACAATCCATTTGTTAATTGCTCTAAGATAATAATAAGCTCATTTTTCTGTAGCATAAATGTGTGTATGGAATGCATGTTGATTAGTGTACAATAAAGATCTTATTATCATGTGTTTGGAGGATCTGCAGATTATGCAGCCATCCCATGTCCACGCTAGTATATTTGTCAAAGCACATATTATGTATTCTGCCTATCTGGATGTCTTACATCCTCAGTCTCTCTGGATGGATGAGGTTGAGTTATGACTTAAAGCAAGCGATCTGAAAAGTGAATGGTTCTAGGGCTGGCTATTTACCTTACTCTGAAGTGAGGTAGTGAAGGATTCAGTACCAAAAGAGGGAAGCAGTCTTTGGTTATCCATCAAGACAACTCATTGTGGTATAGCTGAATCTTCTTTTAGAAACATAAAATATCCATTGGGTTTGATCTAGTACTATGGATTGCTTTTGGTTTTGATTAGCACGTATACATTAGTTTTTTAGAAATTGTTTAAAGGATAAGGCTTTGCTAGTAATCAAACTAGAAAAATATATAGTAGTAATGTGCAGATGGCATTTGATTCTGTTCCTGTCTAAATAAGAAAAGCTTTCCCATTGCCTCTTGAACCCATTTGGTGACCTGTACAGCTGTTTTTCACGTGAGAAATAACAACATGGTATCTCATTAGACTTTAAATAAACTTCTCATAAATAGAAGTTCATTGACCTCATTATTCTTTCAGTTTTATGCCTGCGTGTATGCACTTTGTATTTGAATAAAACAAGATTTGAGTGTGATGCCTACCAGATACAGAGGCACAAATAGTAGGAGCAAAAGGAAAGGGGTGGTCTTAGTGCACTTGTACATTAGTTCCGATTTTAAATGAACACCCCTGCGGCAGACACGTTTCTGTGGAAGGATTCTCACCACATCCTCTGTGACCTGTGCCTCGTGGCAGTTTTTACAGCCATGTTGACAGGAAGCTTCAGTAGCTACTGGCTTAGCTGAACTGTATGTGAGCCCTAAAGCTAGAGATAAAATAGGTGTAAACAGTGCTATCTTGGTTTGGCATCCCCTTCTAGGAGACTTGCGTAGTTCCTCTAGGGTCTCCAGGAGGGACTCGGTTTGTTTTCGGAGGGATGGAGTTAGCATCTTTGCTCAGCAATACTGAACTTGAGCTGACTGTCTTCCAAGCACGTATATGTGCATGTGCTTGGGAGCCTCTCTCCCCATGAGAACAGAGGATGGACTCCAAACCGTGTCCTGCCAAGCCTAGCCTTTGCTTCAGGCAGTGGCAGGTAATCTTTTTGCAGAGAAAGGTAAAACCAACTCTATAATGTTCCTGGCTAGTTCTGTAATCCTTTCTGACTCCAAGCTGATCAACTAATGGCCTGAATCACCTTTTTAATATGCTTTTCCACTGAAGTTGTTGCTGGATAATAAGAGTCATGTCCTTGTTAAAGGCCAGTTGATGTATAAATAGGTATAATTCAGGTGAAAGTTGATTTGGTCTCAAAGTTGATATCATGTGAAAATACACCATTATTGTATTTTGCAATTTTTTCTCCACTAAATTTTGTCCCCAGAATTAAATTGTGGTCATCAGATGCATCAGTCCAAAAATACCGCTTATCTTTTCCTCACTGCTGGTCAGATGCTCTAACAGTGGCAAGACAGCAACCATGCTATAGACTTCAGAACTCGTACTTTGAATCCATCTCCTGGAAATACTTAGTCAATACTGTTGGACGTTGCAGTTGAAGGGTTTCCCTGAGTAAGTGCAGATATGGAGCCTTCGTATATAAAACTTGTATACAAATCTTCAATTTACTTGAAAACACCTCTCAAAAAAAGTAAACTGCCCATAAGCATCTTAAATACACTATCTGAATAAGGTTCAAGAATTCAGATAAATTTTTGAAATAATTAAAAACAGGTGGTAATAAGGAGAGACTGTTCAGACTGGGTGATGGCTAACACGATGTTTTGCCCCAGTGTTTGCTGTTATGCAGGTGTGGGCAAGTTTTAAGCGGATGCTTTTGCTGCAGCGTTCTCAGACAGATTGAAGAGGGAAAAGGAAGAGCAGAGCTGACTTCTAACATTTCAAAATAAAGCACCCTTGCTAGCTGTGTATAAAGAGAAATCCCTTCAAAACCACCACAACCCCCGTTCTGGGGTAGTAGAGCTGTCATGGCTGGGCAGGGTATCTTTAATTGTGGTGATACCAGGAGTTGAGCAGTAAGGAACGGGTTAGTGAAATTTGTGTGTAAAGGGGGAAAGGGAGGTGATTTATTTTTTGTACGTACCTGAGAGTGAAGTTAAATGAAGGTTATGTCATAGGCATAGAAGAAAAACGGACTCAAAAACAGGAGAAAAATAAAAGGAGACTGATTTCTCTTGGTTATTTAAGGAGATAAGAGGATTTTTTTTTTTTTTTTAACACGCAGCAATGATGTCCTCCTGCATGTACTTGCTTGTGAGCTTATGACCAAAGCAGTTATTAAATAGCAGCAATACAAAGATCTTCACGTTGCTATGGCATTTTTCCTTTATTCAGCACTGGAAGAGATGACTTTGCAGTATAAAGGTGTTATTTGCCTACAGTGGCTTTTATGCTAAGACTTCTGACAAGGGCACTTGTTGCTCTTGTTTAAATGAAGTGCCCTTCACTGTAAATGGAGTGGAACGCGTTTCATGCTATTGTGAAAATAGTTCAAACCTTCATTGTAACTAGAAATGTGTATTGAACTGATTGGCTTTACTAGCTCTTTCTTATTTAGAGTAATGGTGTAAATAAGTAAAATAAAGACCTCTGCAATAGTAACGTAATAGCCATGGATTTTAAAATCTGGTAAATTAAAGTGTCTTTTCATGCCATTTTATGAAGATTATTCTTTTTGGAGTTGCATGTCATGACAAAATGCTAGTCATGATTCATGGGCTAGAAATATTAATGTGTAAAGAGTCTGTTTCCCTGGTATGATTACATTTCTGTTTTTATTTAATTTAGACAAATTTTATGTTTTTTAGATATGTCCAATTTCTAAGTGGCCTTCTATCTGGATCTGTGAAAATGAATACAACCCCTCTTTTCCTGCACTATGTTGTCCTTCATGGCATCCCAAGCTTCGATGCTGGAGGAGGTAAATTATCTAATTTTTCATATTCAAGCATAGGCTCAAAGTCTTGATTCACTTTCGAGCTTTCCAGAAATTGTGTCTGCATCTCAAAGTCAGAGTTTGATGCTCCTTGATATCAGTCCAAATCTTACCAATAAAAGAACTGGGAGAAGAGAAATACCCTAACAGTAAAAGAGCATGCAGGACATGCACGAGAAGGTCTAGCAAAATTTTTCTCCTCTGTTGAACGTATAGATGATGCTAGAGCAGTCTGCCTTGCTTCTGAACTGTTGGGCTCCCGGTTCCTCGAAAAGACCCGAGAACGTGCTCATGTTTCCTGGGCAAATGTCTTCCTGCTCACATCTTCTCCTTCCTGTTCTGAGATGGGGTTTTTTGTAGAAAAGCTGTTCAGATATGGTGGCCTTCTAAGGTGGCCTGCTGTAATCAGCAGCTTTAAAATTAAAATACTAAACCAAGACTGGAGCTTATCACACAGTGTAGTAGTACAGCATCTTCTCTATATCACCCAAGAGTTACATAGCACCTGTCTTTTGAAATGTCCTCGGTATGAGTCTATGATGCTCCATTGTCGTCATTGTTGTTTAGGCTGTGTTGTTTTTTTAAATAACTGTTTCAATAAAGACAAAGCATTGTTTACTGTAGTTGAGATTTAAGTCAGATTCTAGTTTTGGAATAAAATTGTGAAATAAGTTTTTCATTTAGTTTTTGAAAATGCTTTTTATGTTGTTTTTTGGGTTTTTTTTTTTGGCCATTCTCTTCCTTCCCTTGTTCATTTTATTTTCCTGTAGAAAAATGGGAAGGAAAAAAAAGGCATTTAATAATGACCAAAGTGTTCCCTGTCTTTTTTCTGATGGCATCTTCTAAGGTCCTCCCCTCACCCAATTCAGAAATAACCTGGAGAGCAGGGAAAAACTTGACTTTGTTTAGAAAATATAATGAAAAACTCTTTTGGGGGGAAATGAAGCTACCAAAATCCATTTTCCCTGGAAAGATGTTTTGACAGTCAACGTTGTGCCACTTGTATGCCCCCTTGCTCAGTCTGGATGTGCATGAAATTATAATATTAAGGAAAAGGAAAATATTTACAAAAATGGTCTGTTCTGTTAACTTCTTTTCAGTTTGTCGGCCTTTTCTGAAGATATACCAGGCTATGCAACCAGTTTATACATCAGGAATATAGTAAGTCTTAGCCATTTTCTTTATGTGTAAATCCAGTTTTTAATTCTTACAATTGCAGAATTACTTAATCTGTTTTCTTATTTGTTTCTTTAAAACATAAATTTTGTTTTTCTTTTTTCTTCTCTCCTGTTAAGTAGCGTAGGGCCAGAAAATCAAAGTCGCATCTGCATTGCTATAGAGCCAGCCCAGCTTTTGAAGGGAGACATTATGGTAAGTTAATTGTGTGGAATGAAAATCTAGTACTGTGCCTTTTAGATTATAGCCTCTATTCTGTTTTGCATTCTTGTAAAAGTAAATTGAGAAAATCGTTGCAGATATACTAACGAATAGGTTATTAAACGAATTTAATCATCCATCTGGTTTTTCTATGAATCAAAATTACCCTCAAAGTAGAAGGTTTGAAGGAGCCAAGACAGTTACTATCAGCATTCCCATTTCATAGCATCACTAACTGCAGTTATGTCTGTATTGCTATTTTCTTTATAAAAATTACCGTGGGAGGATTTGTAATGCAGCTTTCCAATATCCTTGCCCTGTAACTTGGCAGGCAAGATTCACAATCATGAAACTATGTGGTGTTAAGAAAACGCCTGATCGATTCCTAATTATTTTCGGACTCAAAAAGGTGCTAACGGATGAAAGCTTTCTGATTCTACTGGCACCTGTAGTGTCCAGAAAGCAATCTTTATCCACAACATAGTTTGTGTAATTTGCACCACTACCATTTTAAATCTCTCTGCCTTCTCTCGTTTGTCATTTGCAGTTACACCGGGAGAAAGTAAAGAGAGGTGGTTGCTGTGTCTTTCAATTGGTTAGACTAAGAAGCTAAAATAAGTAGAACGAACGGGGAGTATTATCAGGAAGAGTATGCCTGTGTATATTGCTAGTAGGTTTCAGAGTGCTTTTTTATTTACTTTTTGATTGAGAATGTTGCATCTCATTAAGGGAGTCCTTGGTATCAGATTCTTTTCTTTTTTAATTCACCTTGTGCATTATCTTCCTTCTTCTCTACACCCTTTCCTCCTTCCCGTTCTAGGTCAGTGTAGTACTTTGCTCTTATTTTTTTGTTTCGCTGAAAAATGGAGAAGCCTGCTATAAATTGTCTGGTATGCTCTAGAGGTTTGGAGCAGTTTCAGATTTGGCAAGACTGTTACTCATCAGAGGGCTTGTGGGTGCCTAAGCAAAAAGAAATCAGTCTGAGACAAACTTGATATCTCTCAAACGGTTGCTTAAAAGAAAAGGGTGCACATAGCTTTTCAGTAATGCTTTCCATCAGTTTGTTTTTACATCATTTTAAAAGAGGCCAGCTTCATTGGTCCCATATTATTACTGTGGGACATTTTCTGAACAAGCCTACATCTTATTCAATAGCGTAGTATTTCCTAAAGAAGACTTTGCTTCGGTTATGATTGTGTATTTTTTTTTTTTTTTTAAGCTATGGTTAGGCATAGCCATCAGTGGCTTCAGGAAAAATAAAAGTCTCCAAGTCCCCACTCCCTCAGCCCCACAGCATTTAACAACTTGAAGTGCAAGGATTTTTAAAAATAGAGATCTTCATAATCCTTGACTTATTGCCTTTGTTTCTTGCAGTTATTTTCTACAATTGTGTTTCTGAAGAAGCCCTGGAGAGAACTAGATACAGGTGTATTATTTACCCTTTTGGCACTACTTGCTTGTCTTGGGCTTACAGAATTCTTTAAGACAATGCAAATAGCATGTGGTGATGCAGCATAGCCACTGCTGTTGACAAGTTGCACTGACATCTGTAAATGCATGTAGGTATTCCCCAGCATATTACAGTGGCTCATATTACTCTTGAATATAGTATCAGAAGGAAATGGAGTCAGAATTCAAAGTTAGGCTCCACTGAAAAGCTCATAAAGTGCGCTGAGTGCTAAAAGATATTTTCAGTGTCTTAGGTATAGATGTACGGTAAGTGGATAGTAAGAGGGGCAGATTTTCGTAAACAATCACAATACCTTATAAATAAACATTTTAGGATATTCTGAGTTAAAATTCTTGAAAGCTATTACTTTGAATTAGAAAGTAGAAAGAAGCACTCTAGTAATTGCATAGTTATCTGAACTGACCTAGTTTTAGCATTTTTAGAAATATTACGTGAAAGATAATGGGTTCTGAGCAAGTCCTGCATCTATACAAAAGCAAAACTCTTACAGAAGCTGGAGGATTATAATATGTTTTTCAGTTATTCAGCCTTCTGCATCTTCAGTAACTCTCATGCATGACCTCCATATGAAAAAAATGCGACTGTTTAAACAGTGAAAAGAAAAAAGATAGCACTTCAACACAGAATTGTGGAGGAAGTTATATAACCGTAAAGAAGCTCTTCAATCTCTTCAAGCCTCTTTTTACTCACAGAATATAATTGAATAGGATGATAACGGTTATTTGCGGGCTGATTATAAACTTTGGAGACGGTTAGTTCGTCAGGAACTCTTACTACTGTTTTTCTGTCCATTTTTCACTGCTGGCCAAACTTGCAGTCGTTCCTTATGCAACGTCTGTCCTTCTTGACAGTGTTTTGCCTTTCCAGAAAACCGCTGGGTATAGCAGAGAGTGGGAGGTTATTTATTCCTGACCTCAAGCATTTTAACTGGTTTTCCTGCCTTATATTTTACCAACATACGGGACTGGCATATGGCCATAGTTCTAGCAAAATGAGTCTGGTAGTTACGCTGAACTAAAAGGGGATAGATCCCTTTTAATAGGGAGGGGTTTGTATGCTGTGTTTTTTTAAGTGGGTGTATACACCATTTAAAACAAGGAGCAAATATTATTTTTCCCGCTATTACTGCTGTATTGTAGGGGATTTTCTTTTAGAGAAAGAAAAAAACACCTCACTTTCAAATAAAATAAGGGTGCAAGATTCTCTAAGCAAGTAACCATTTGTAAAGGGGTCGAAATATGTGATTTGCAAAGAGAATACCTGCAAAGCCATCTTGGGTACAATCTGCTGTTGCTTATACTGCTGTATGTTTAATTTCTGATCGGATAATGAGATGTTTTGGCACCCCAGAGCTCCTTTGCACAAGACGTTGGTGTAATTCTAGCTGGTTTCTGGTTACATGGAGAGTAGGAGAGTATTACGTAACTGATTTCAATCTCCTGTTAGTTGAAATGAGTATCTGGTGGCATACAGAATTTGAAGACCTGAAGGAGCAACAGCAGCCCTCCAGATACTCCACTACTAGCACTAAAATGCAAGAGACCCATACAGTACTATATACTTTATCCTAGGCAGTGTGTGTTACAATGAAGCTGTGAAATCCCCTTGCCTCTTTCGAGGCAACAGCGGGATTCTCACTGACTTCCTTAAGGTCACAGTTTTACCCTGAGAATTTCTAAATAAAACCTCCAACCAAGTCTCAAGTGCTTTTTGCAATATCAGAATGATGCAATCCAAAGGCAGCAGTCAGACTGGAAAGCTTTCTGAAGGCCCCCAAACCACATACATTAGTTTCTTATCATCATCGTAAAGGTGCTTGATTAGAATAGTTGGTATCTCATTTCTTTATGGTTTAAGTGGATGTAACTTGAATTCACTCTCATTTAAAAGCCTTTTATTTTAATCCTACAAACTTTGTGTTGCTGTCTCCTGTAAACATACGTTTCTGTTCCCTTTCTAGCCTTGTAATTTATCCCATTTTACTGCGAATCAGCAAAATAGAAAATACTTCTTCATGCTGCTTGCTTGAAAAGCTGGTCCTGGAAATGCACTATTAAATGCCAATAAACTTGTAATGGTCATTCAAAGCATGTTTGGGCAGTTGCAGCACTTAAAATTTAAAATGGAAGCAAGTACTGAATATTAAGCACAATGTAGGCCTTGCAGTGTTTTGTCTGCAAATGAGTGACTTTAGAATGGAAAAAGTTACATGTCTTCAACATCCATAAAAGCCCCTGTGGGAAGGTTCTGAATCCTTACTCAAATGCATTTAATCTTTTCTTCCTGTCTTCTCTGTGTGTAACTCTAGATATTACGTGCCACTTATCTTTGTATTAGCTCAGTACCGCATAGTCATAAAATTGATTTTTCTTCAGAATATCCACAGAAGGTAGGGGTGGAGAAATAAAATACAGGCTAAGTAACTTGCCTGAGGCCATGCTGAAAATCCTTGTCAAAGTCGGGAACTGAACCTTATTGTTGTTTTAGTTCAGTGCCTAGTGCTGTGGTGTTGTGCATGTGCTGCTTTTTTGGCAGTAGGAAAACAAATGCAAGTACTGAAAATTATTTTTAAAGTTTAAGATTATTGTCTATTTTAGGAGTAATAATTGGTTTGAATTCAGATTCTCCTCTTGGTCTTTGGCATTTGATAAAACATGCTTATTTTTTGAGGCTTTTTGTTCTGTAAAGGAGAGCAGTTTAAGAAGAATGACCCAGTTGATAGAGACATAAGAGGAGTATATGTATCTACGACTGCCTGCCTGCAAATATCTGTTTAGCCTTTCTCATTTGAGAGCTGGATACTTGGTCGGTTTTCCGTTCTCCTTGTGTTTGTTGGCGTAGGTAGGAAGTGACTGTATGGGAATCACACGATAGCGGGTCAGTGTAGATGAGGGGAGGAATCAAGTCCATTGTGTTCTCTTAGTTCTCCGTTTGTCCAAAGATTGATTGGGTGGATTGTTAATAAGTATCCCTCAATAAATGCTAAAGGCTGGGTTGGTTTTGAAACAAGCTTGAATTGCCCAGATGAAATTCACAGTTCAAAGTGGTGTGCCAAATCCAGTCATTGTGCATTGCTTCTCCTGGTCCTCTTCCACTTTTCAGGTGGAATGAGAGTTTTTGGAGAAGTTGTTTCTTGGGTGGGTGTCTAATCTCTTAAATGAGAGGCAGAGGCAGGAGTGAAGTTTAAGCTTTTTTGTGAGATGGCCCCTTGGGCTGCTGTTGAAGAGACAAATACCTGCAGCAAAATGAATAATACAAAAAGAATGTGCTATCAAGTCAAATAAGTCTTTGGAGACTATTATCTCTATTTTTCATCTTGGGAAGAGCATGATGCTTCAGACTGAAGAAAAGCAAGGGGAGGGAGGGGCCTTCTAGTTCACCCAAGGCACCTGATGGCCAAACCCAAGCATGTTTTTTGACGATTGTTATCCGTGTCTTTGCTGCCCAATGCACCTGGTATTTGGGCTGAAATATATCACAAATTGTCCTGTGTGCCAAGTGTATGGTCAGCAGTGATGCTCATCTAGAATTTAAGGCATCGTGGGGTTACTATAATGGAGGATACTATAGAGCAAAAACTTTGGTTATATTTTCTAATCCTGTAGTAAGAACTGCATAACCGTGTTTTACCCTGACTTACAACAGTGTCTATCCTAAACCCCTACATCTTTCTTGTATTACATCCGTCACCTCCCTTCTGCTTGAATATCTGTTTGCTCTTCAGTTATTCAGAAGCTTCTGTCTAGAAACACTTTTCTCAATCTGACTTAAAAAGGGAAAATTTTTGTTCTCTCTTTGATGCATTTTAGTAACATCACTTCGTCATTAAATCTTGAGGTCCCTTTCAGTCCTATGACTATGATTACCAAAATTTTTATGTTTTCCTATAACTGTGCTTGAGTGGTCATATGTTGCCCTGAACTCCCCAAAGAATTGGTAGGTTAAAAGTCCGCAGGTCTGGTGTAAGGGAAAGTGGTGTTACACAGTGTTTGTGTTATTTTTAGCCACTGAAACTCATTTTTTGATAATTCTGTGTTGTTCTAGGCTAAGCAGCAAAACTACCACTAACTTCCCTCCACAGCATAAAAGAAGATCTTGTGACGTTTGTACTAGCAGAAGAGGTTAAAAAAAAAAATAGATATGATCAGCTTGCAAGTTTTCTGAGAAGGTTGCTCTACATATGCTTTAGTTATTTTGAAGTGGATGTGCTACCATTTAGTTTTATATTGTTTTGGTGCCATGAAAAAGTACTGATATAAGTCTGTGTTCCAACATTGTAATGACACACGTTATGATTCTGAATCATCATCTACTGGTCGGTGATTGATGGTGATGAAAGTAGTAATTATTATTTTTACACATCCAAAACTTGATCTTGCCTTGGGCCTGTATAATTTTAAAAAGATTGAGAAACCCATGTCCTGCTTGTTACAACATCAGTGGTGTCTGCAGTAAGTTGCACTGTGGCTGGTTTATTTAGACAACATACCCATTTGTGCAGAGTTTTAGAAATTGCTAACTGACATGTTTTGTTTTTATTTTTATTTTTTTAGCTAAAGTGTTATCACAAAAAATATCGGTCAGCTACTCGGGATGTCGTTTTTCGTCTTCAGTTTCACACTGGAGCTATTCAAGGACATGGCCTGGTGTTTGGCAAAGAGGACTTAGATAATGCCAACAAAGGTACTTGTCTTCTGTGGTTGGCTGGACGTCAGCGTGAGCAGGAGTGGATGTATGTGTCTGTGCATGAGGTTGTTACGTTCAACACGAGTACAAGTACATTTTCAAAGGGCTTTTCTATAATTTTTTTTATTATTTTTCAATTCCGATTCCTGTCTTTAGGAGATGGGAGTCTACTGTATGTTATTTATAACACCACAGCACAGCTAAACCCCTAATGAGGGATAAAGGTGGTCTTATGAGAGTTAGCTGATCAAAATAAGTCAGATACTCCTACGTAGCCCTTACCTCAACTTCTGACATGTGTAAAACAACAAACATTTATTTAAAATGGTGGCTTTCTTAGTCACTCTTGGAGGAAATAAGATGAGCTAGGAGCATCTCTTTTTAGCTGATGGAAACAGTGACAAAGTCTGATACTAAGTTTGTCTGAATATGGAACCCTTTTAATTTACTTCAGAATGGATGTCCAAAAATGGAGGCCAAGTTTTCAGACATATTTGAAAATCTGCATGGTGTTAGTCTGTACGTTTCAAAGGATTTCTTAATTTTTTTTTTTCAGTATTTATGTGTAGGATTGTATCTTACCTACCGTATATTACTGCCAAACTAAAACCAAACGTTTTTTCCTGCAGTGTGTGCCTATACAAAAGTTTGTGGTCAGGTATTGCAATTTAGCTAATATAGAAAGCAATTAGAGTTTGCTCCCAGGTATGTTTTCCTTTAACTGCCACGGACAGCCATGTCTGTTGAGAGGTACCTGTTTTTCTTCTTGGTTTTTGACTGTTCTTGGAAGCGAAAAACATTCCAGCTTACAGCTGTGTGGTCTTTTTTAGGGAATGTGGCTGTTCTAGAAGAATCTTGCTAGATTTAAATGAAAAGAAGTGTGACAAAAGTACCTGTATTAATAGCAATAGAAAATCTTGATTTCTGGGTGCCTTGCCACTGTTTTTGTGGGAAAGAGCTTGCTGAAATATCTTCCTTTGTTTTCAGATGACCGTTTCCCTGATTATGGGAAGGTAGAACTAGTGTTTTCAGGAACCCCAGAGAAAATTCAAGGTGAGTTTCTAGTATACTAAATAAATAAATAAATTTTGGAAGTGACCTCACTGGAATGTATTTAAAAAAAAAAAAAGTAAGTCATTTTTTTCTCTCTTAGAAAGTCTAGAGTTGAACTTCAGTGCTAAAGTACGCAATATAATTAATAATTTAAATATGAAGAGGTTAATGAAGCCCCTGCATTTACATCAGCATAAGAGTGATCCAACATTTTAAAAAGTATACCAGAGTGGTGGCTGACCATCGCTAGAGACCACTCCTGTATCTGTAGGAAACATGTTGCATTATAGGTAGCCTGCTTAAACGTAAGTGACAGCAGCCGTCCATCCCATAACATTTTTTTGGCTGTTGTTGTAAGTGATCGAGTTCCAGTAAGTGGGGAAGTTTGGACTGTCTTCACTTTAGCATAAAGAGAAATGGTTCCAGTTTTTCCTTGAGATGCTTCTGCTCTGAATCTGGTTTATAGAGTATATCCTGTATACCTCCAGAGTGTATTCTATTCTAATATT
The DNA here is from genome assembly GCF_040807025.1 of Struthio camelus. Taxonomy (NCBI): domain Eukaryota; kingdom Metazoa; phylum Chordata; class Aves; order Struthioniformes; family Struthionidae; genus Struthio; species Struthio camelus. Next base: position 64,335,523 of record NC_090943.1, on the reverse strand, counting down.
TCTAAATCATAAACAATTATTGACTGCAACAAGAAGGACTTGAATCATGCTTTATATTGCAGTTTAATTCTGTTAAGGATTTTGGTTTTATTTATTGCGTTACAAAAAGTATAGATTCTGCTCGAGACTGAATGAAAAACAAATACTCTGAACAGTCTGCATCTCATACATAATCCTGTTAGGTGTCCTGAGAATTGCATATTTTCCTCCTCTTTTTTCACCCGTTTGATTACTGAGAGACTTCTAGTAGCAGCAAGAAGTTGGTTTCTGTCCAGCTGAGCACAAAGATCTCACTTAGCCTGCTGGAAAGCCAAATAAGAAAAACAGTATAAATACATTTCACCAGCTTGATCTAAACGCTTCCTGGATAGTAAATCCCGTATTATGCTTGAAGAGAGGCCAGCTGACGTGTCTGAAAAAGGTTCAAAATTTGTTCAAACCCCCCTCCCTAGAGGGAAAATCAAATTTGTGTTTTTAGCAAGCTTTAAATTGTTGGAAAGTAAGGTTCTCATTAGCTGGAAATTAGTGCTCAATTTCTTTCTCAGGGGTTAACAGTCTGGGAAGAAGGGTTCGCCATGAAGTATTTATTTACAATTTCTGCAGAATTATATCCTAGAATAATTGAAGTTAGAGTAAACTGCAGAGAGTCTCTGGTCCGACCTCCTGGGCAGAACAGGAGCAGCCATGAGATCGGACCAGGTTGCCCGGGGCTTTGTCCAGTTGTGTCTAGAAAACCTCGAGGATGGAGGCAGCACAACCTTGCTGGAGAGCCTGTTGCACTGTCTCTCTGTCCTTGCAGTGAAAGTCATCTTCCCCTGTGTTGAGTCTAAAGCTCTCCTGTTTCAATTTATGCCTGCTCTTCCTCGTCCTCCCACCTTGCACCCCAGTAAAGAGCCTGGCCCCATCTCTTCGGTAAACGCCCCATAGGTCCTGGGGGGGCTGCTGTTGGGTTCCCCCGAAACCGCCCCTTCCCCAGGCTAAACAAGCTCTAGTCCCTTGGCCTCTCTGCGCAGGGTAAGCGCTCCAGCCCTCAGCCCTGGTGACCCTCTGCTGAACTGGCTCCAGTTTATTAATGCCTTTCATATATTGCATTGCCCCAAACTGGACATGCTGTTCTAGAAAATAACCTGCTGGGATACAGTTAGTAAGAAAGGGTGTACTTGCCAAGAAGATTAAATATTTCGGTAACAAACTTCCTAAATGTACTTTGTGATAAACCTGAGCATACAGACTCTGTACAGGTGGCTTTTTCTGCCTGCATACAAGGTTTCGGGGCCATGGTATTCTTGTCCTTCCGATTTTAATTATCCATGTTTTGAAAGGGGCACTAATCACAGCACATGCACCACACAGCAGTGCAGCAAAAAAGCACAGCACTGTGCTGCTTTAGACCAGTTTACAATAGGACCTACTTCTCAAGACACAGGTGAAAAATTGGTAACTAAGGATATATATATATTTTTTTTTTTAAACTCCCCGTCCTAGATGGAGGCAGAAAGCTGATTTGATCTGTATTGTGTATCTGTATTAAATCGGTGTCAAAGCCAAGTCCACGGTCATGAGTTCTTGACATTCATGCTTTGCTTTTGAATCACTGGACCACACCTAAATTCCTCGTGGTATACATTTAAAAGCTGAACATTATCTTTGCCTTGTTAAGGGCAGAAAAATGTGTGTTGCTGCTATAAATTCCAGGTATGTTTGGCAGAGCGTACTTCTGTGCAGCCAGACACATAAGGCAAACGGCCTGATCTCGGGCTCTGCCGGGAGGTTAGAGAACGGATGGAGCAACGCAGTCGGCACCTGGAGGGAATTGGCAGGGAAACGGAGTGGCAGCTTAGAGCTCTCCCTGTGTGCCTTTAGTGAGGTACTTCTCTGGTATCAGACGGGTAGCCTATAGCAAAATCTTACTTTATCATCCCTTTGTTACCATGTCTTTAGAAACACTTGCAGATTCGTTCTGAAACGTTCTTTGCTTTAACGTGCCTGACTGCAGATCTCGGCAGATCATCTGTGTGAGGGGCTGATTCAAGTTCAGAGCTACAGCATAATCAAGACGCTCACGATGAAATTCTTTGATGGTTCCTACTATAATGAAATGTAAATTAAGCTTTCATAGTTGCTTTATGTAATCTTTCTTCCCTTAGTGTTTCCTCTTACGTTTCGGAACATGGTGTTACAGTGGGGGTAGGAAGCTTCTATCGGAGGGGCACACAGACACGTGTGTGTATGTCATTACAAATGTGGCTATGATACCTTTTTTTCTCAAACAGATGTTAATTTTTTAGGATATGAACACCTTCAGAACGACCATGGAGTGATAGTTGATTACAATACCTCAGATCCACTGATACGCTGGGACTCCTATGAAAATATGAGCCCTGATGGGGAAGGTGAGTAATTTATCGCAAGGGACCAAGGCTGAACCTTTGGCAACTGTGCCAGTGTTTGAATAGGAGGAAGGAGAGCTCATTTGCTTGAACCTAATGAAGTTTTACTAATGTGGGAGTTAAGCAGCTGTTCGCTCTTGCCTGTTCAGCCACAGTGGCTCTAATGGAGAGGAAGCTGTACTAGAGAGATTCTTGTTAATATGTTGAATTGGACTGAGAGGCAGCAGATTGGTATAAGTTACTTAGTACTTGTAAATTTGCTACGAGGGGTTTTTGTTCTAAAGCTTCTAGTTTGAATTGTGATATGGAACTTCACGAGCAACAAAGTGATTGGTTTTGCAGTATAATGCAGTAATGACTGTATTATCTGGAACGTTGCAGGAGGTGCATTAGACTGTCAAGTCACAGGTAACCAAACAGCAAAGGGTATCCGTATTTGTGTATTTCTCCTCCTAAATGTATGCACTTCTGAATTGTCCTTTCACTACTTAGATTATTTTCTATATCTGCTGGTGCGTGCAAGGGATGAAAGCCTCCATTAGCAGCTTTCAGTTCTGACTCCAATGTGAATATTTTCCTGGTGCTTTGCTCGAGTGAATGGCGAAAAGAGCAGTTGTGCTTTTAATGGATGTATTTTTTGTGTGAGGACTCAGAATGTCACACCTGTGCGCGCACACTTCGGCACGCACACAAGCCGGACATTGTTACACGTAAAAACAAGAGAGAAGGTACTGAATGGATGCCAAAGTTCTTGTTTTTACAACTCTCCTATTACGAAATGAGAGAGATACACAGCTAGGATACTCAGTTAGCCACTCTCTGGGGTCAGTTTCCATCTATTTTTATAATCTTCTAGAATCACTGTTGGCCATCTAATAACTACAGCAGTGAGGGTTTTGGGAGCAGAGACAGACTGGGACCCCAGTATGAGGGCTCGTTAAGACTGTGCAGGATCTTTACAAGGAGTAGTATCAAAGAGACTGAATTTTGGCTGGAACAGAGTTCTCGATTTCTGTCTAGGATGTTTCCAGACCATGTGTGGGTTTTTCATTGTTGTTATGTGGTGCGGGTAAGGGTTTTTTGTTTGCTTTTTAGAGCTGTAACATGTGTAAACATAACCCGCAACAAGCAATGCATTGATGTCATAAATATTTTTGACTGCTAAGTTTGATTGGATAGATAAGTGTGACCTTCCCACCCTCATGCATTATATTATAGGTGGCTATATCAGTACAGGAAATTAAAAGCAGAGATAAATGTGTAGGCAACACACTGTGGGAAGTTATGTAATTGTATGTTGCTCATATCTCGAAGGCTTGATCACAGACCATTCACAAGTGCAATTAACTTGGCTTCCTGATGTTCAGAAGTCACATGTGCTACAAAATAGCCTTTTTGGGGGAGTATAATTTGTGTGTACGACAGGCTTTTAATTACCTGAGATGCACTGTAAATATAATGTGTTTGTCTGGATATTGAAATGTTTATTTTGTGTCTCTAGAGAAGTCACTACAGCAGAAGCGTTGCTAGAGAATACACCAGAAGCAAATGAGGTGTATCCAGATGTTCTCTTCTCAAGCAAGCATTTAAGAGACAACATAAGTGTGATCCCAGGGAGCACAACAAACGTTTCAGGCAGAGGATTTGTCTCTACAGAGCTTAGGCAAAGGATCAGGAGGGGCTAAAGCACATGCCTGGGGGTCGGTCAGTTTTTCTCTTAAGGCTGAGACCTGTACCCAGACTAAGCTTAGTCTGCTCTTTGGAGTAAATATAATCTGCTTAGGTCTTCCTTTACCTTGGTTTATAAACACTGGAACAGACTTCTTGTATATTGTGTTATATTGGTTCAATAACTGATGCTTTTGCATTAAAAAGACAGATTGGGTCCCGGTTTTCACCACAGGTGGGATACACTGAGTGAGATGCTAGTTTCACCCCAAACAGTGAGCAGTGTCAAAAACCTTTGAGTCTGAAGCCTCTGGCTATAACCTTGAAGACACGATGTTTTCTAAACCTCAGACAAGATTAAGGCGCAAGATCTGGTACAATTGGAAGGCTGTATAACAGTGGTGGTACGCTTAAGATGCAGAAGAGACTCGTACAGAGAGCCTGTTTCAGGTCTATTCCACGTAAGCTCCAGTTCTTGCCTTATGGAGGGACCAATCTTCTCAGCTGTGCTTGTTTTCAACAGGGATTTCAATAGGAATAATCTGAGAATTGAGTGCAATAGGGGATTTCTGTATTAGAGTTATACACCTTTTCATTTAAAAAAATCTGTGCCTGTGAAATTCCAGATCAAGATGGTCAGGAAGGCTACAGCAGAGCTTTGTGAAATGGACAGGATTGCCTTTGTAGGTATGTGTGTGTGTGGAATGACTGTTTCCAAACTGATGGGTTAAAATGGAAAAACAGAGATGAACAAGAAAGCAGTATCTCTCTTTTGAAATCCTACACCTATTTGGCCTTGTTACCAAAAGAACAAAAGATGAAAGGACATGATAAAAGAAAAATGTACCCAGAGAATCTTGATTTGTTGGCATGATACAGTGTTGCAGAAAGAAACCATTGCCTTTTAAATGATCTTGAACTCTTTGATGGTGGATGGTAGTGGTAGAGCTATTTACATCTGTACTGAGTAGGGGCAGACTGTGGACACTTCTCTCCCTGGATTTCGTTCCTTGTCCCTCATTCTTAACAGCATAGAGATTTTGACAATTGGGAAGGAAAACAATTATTTGAATTTCTTCTCAAAAATGCTGTTTCTCTTCAGATACCTTGGGAAATGTCTGGTTGTGTATTGCATTAATAGCCCTCCATAATAGATTGAAGCTTTTATTAGTTTCTGAGTTTGTATCAGATTTCCTTCTCCTCAAGTGGTACATTTGCACAGAGACTTCTATTATGCAGTTTGAAAAGCCTGCAGTTGAATGCAATATTTGGAACCACAAGACTCAGGTCTTCAGAGTGCCATGTAAAAGTCTGTGATGGTTACCATTATTTTTCTTGTGGGTTTAAAACTCATGCTACTCATCAAGTCTTATGCATGTTGTGGGCAGGAAAGGACAGAAATGACTTTTGATCTTGTTGAGCACGGTTTTATTTTTCAGCCTTAAGGCAGCAGTACCATACGATAGAGGTATGGGGATTTACAAAAGGTTGCTCATTTGCTGCAAAACAGCAGGTTGACCACAAAGATAGGCCACCTGTGGACACACATGGGTAATATCTTCTATTATTTCAAGAGATTGAAATATATCCCCTTTCCAGTTGATAATCATGTTTTTTCAGGACCTCATCCTTGGGTTTTGCAGCTCACATACTTTTATCTACGATTCATTATTACTCTTCCTTTTGATAGCTGAGGCCATATGCATCTCCTCTAGATTTAAACTGAACTTTGGGGATTTGGATCGTCCGTGATGATGTTTTGGGAATAGTATTAAGCAAAGTGGTGGACTACAGCAGTGAGGGTCCAGTAGCTATTGCTATGTTAAAAATTAGTAAAAGCAATTAATGTCCACAATTACAGCATTAGGAGTGGGGGGGAAGTGATGGTTCACGATAAACTGAAAAGAAATATTTCCTATGGGAACAGAAAGTTGAACGAAACTAGTAATATTTCCTCGCCCGCTTTGCAGACTTTTTTCATGTGCTTTATCAATTAAACTTACTAATACTTCTGTTTAAAACAAAACAAGAAAAAAAACCCCAAAATCCCAAGAGGATTACAGATGACAACTAGTTTTCAAAAATCCTTTCCCCCAACTGACGGTGGGGAGGGTAAATGGCAAAACTTTGACTTGAGACTTTTGGGTTGGGAGGGGGGATTAGCTCGGAATGGTAAGTTTGAGGATCGTTACTTGGCATAGTGGGCAAGAGACATTGTTACTAAAACAAACACTTCCAAACTGCTGAAAATGTAAAGCACCTTTTGGATAGGAACTGTAGGAACCAGCGGTTTGTATGGAATGTACAGGGGATCCTGGTATGGGCCTGGGCTCCCAAGTGTTGTGAAAATAAAATTATATGTATTAAAATAAAAACAAAATGTATTGTCAAAGAGCAGAAACCCTTTTTGGAAGGAAAATATGGCTGCTGTTACTCCTTTTGTGTTGTGTACAGCTGCTTTATCTCAGCTATGTTCTGAGTATCTGGCTAGTATATTTAGATTATTCTAAAGAGAGAATGAATCATCCATGAATAAACAAATCTGTCTTAAGGTGACAACTGTGGAGCGTGTGTGACTGGGATGCTGTTTTTGCCGTTTATACGTGTAGTATTCAGTTTGAGTTTTTTTTTCTTTATTAAAAAAGACAACTGTTAAGCATCAAAGATTAAAATTTGCCAAAATAGTATTTGTTTTAGATTGACTGAAGTCAGTGCGTTGGCTACAGGAATTACTTGATTCTTGTTCAATATGCCAGTTTAAGGCATTTCATTTATTTTAATGACTGCTGGATCCCTCTGCACTTTAGTCTGCCAGCTCTACAGACTGTGGGGGAAAAAAAGAACATGGGCATATGTTACAAATTGCTAAAAATGGCAAGAGGAAGACTTTCAGAAAGTTTTTACAAGGTGAGAACTTAAATGTCTTTCTCATTTGAATCTTGCTGTTCATTTCCTAGCAGAGTGGCTTTGCTTGCTAACAGCGTTTGATAATTGGAAAAGAAACAACTTTGGAAGGAAAAGGATGTTTTCATTCGAGGTAAATAAGAGTTGGACAGAATGAATCCAAATACCTGTATCTTGAGAGTGTTGGGTAACAAATTTTCTAGCCTGCCATAGCTATAATCAACACCAAATAGTCATAAATTGCTAAGTGTTTATAAACTGGCTTCCTGCTCTTTTCCCTTTTCTTAAGGAAAAATATCTAGAACTGTCTCCAGGTAGGCTATAGCCAATGTTCTGGTATGCACCCATGTCATGTGATTAGATGGGATGTTTGACTTTATTTGAATTTTTTTCCCCCTTTTCAACCCAAAGTAAATAGTTATTGAATAGGGAGGTGCCCTCTCATGTATTTAAACTTGTTTTCTCAGAGGGCCCCTTCAGTATTGCAAAACTCAAGGACTGAGACAAAACTGGTTGGCTTTGGTGCTTTAAAGGAATGCAAATGCTTACCAACGAAAACAGCAGGTTTGATGCCTTTTCTGGTGAGTGAAGCTGAAGAATAAATTAGTAGTGAATAAATGATAATTCTGGCTTTTAAACACCAGCTAGATGCAGTACTCTTGGAGACAAAGAGAGATTTGTTAGGAGGCTTTGGGGGTGGGGGGGGGGGAAGCAGGAGGAGATGTCCTGCAACAATTTCTCTCCTCCTGTTTGACAATGAAAATAGAAACAGCAAGCTATAAGATCTGCCATATAAAATGCTGCCAGCCTAAAACAGTATCTAAAGTACCTTGGAGTGTCTGCTTTAATTGATTCTATCTGAGGAAGCGTATCTTTTATTTCTTAATGTTTTGTTTGTTCTTGCTTGAATTTTTAAATGAATTCTAGTTACTGTTATTATCCCAGAGAGAGAGAGCGAATTGGTGATAAATTAGTGGAAAATGATTTACTTTGAATGCTAGTAATATTCATGGAGTTACAAGGTTTCATTTCTGGTTGTGCAGTAATATGTATCCGGGGGTTGTCCCTCTTCTCCTTTACTATAGCATTGATTGTAACAGTAAAGAAGTATGTTGCTAAAATATTCTCTTGGCTCCATTTGTACATCCATGCATTGGGGACTGAATACAGGTTCAGTCAAGCGGCTGTAGGACTGTGTTTGATTAACTAAGATAGCTTCAGTCTGTAATCTATAAATTCCGTAAGTTTTTTGGTTCTGTTTTGATTTTGGGGAGGGATAAACAAACCAAAAAAAAGTATTTAAATATTTTGGGCATGTCAGTTAGGAGCAGATATTGCTTTGCACCTCAAATTTTAGGGGTCAGACTTTCAAAGGACTTAAGGCTTCAAAGTGACTTTTTTTTTTTTTTTTTTAAGAGCATCTCTTATGGTATACCATGACTCCTTTTTCAAAGTTTAAGCATTTATTTAAGTGCGAAGCTGAGCTCTTGAGATGAGCCTGCCAGGCAATATATACATCAGAAATAAACGTATATTTTCCTCTTACCTCAGCCTGCAAGCATATCAATAAGGCAGCATCTGAAATGAGGAATTGTATGCATCTTACCCAGTGCGCTGCAACGTTTGATTTTGTTAGATACCATTTGTCAGTTCTTTTTTAGTTTGAATTTAGTCCAATTAAAAAAAAAAAAATCCCAATACAACTAGCCAGAGAGGGATGGTAACAGTTAAAATAAAATAAACAATTTGAAAAGTCTTGCATCTGAAAACAAGAACAGCTTACAAGCAGTTTCCCAGATTTTTACCCCAAGTCCCTGTTTTCTCCATTAGCCTCCTGCCTCTGAATATCCCTACTTTCCTTTCTCTTTTCTACGAACCCCTTTTGTGCTTAATTCTTTGTAGACTGCTATTTATACTCTGGTAGCTTCTCAGCCTTTCATTCTGTGAAGGTTATTTGAGGACATTTTTTTTTTCCCCTCCTAGTACCAATATCTTTAACAGTGCACAGGTTTATCTGAAGCACAGATTGCGTGTGTCACATACTTTCAAAGCTACTGCAGAGCTAATCATTTGATTTTTTTTTTTTTAATAGTGCTGTGTGTGTGGGTTTTTTTGGCTTTTTTTTAAATGGTCTCCAACTGGTTTCTGCCCTATTGCAATCATAGGCAGTGTTGTGTTGTTATCCCAAGGATGTATTCACTAGCCCTCTGTCAAAGGCCTTCAGTACCCTTTTTGACCCAAAGAACAAGAAGCAAAACTTTTTTGTGATTTTACGTTTAAGAGACATTCAAGGTGCTTTCAGATATATTTTGCAGTTCTCTTTTTATAACATTATGTGAAAGACCTCTCCCTTCGCCATCGGAGGATTCAGACAAACAGAATCTACGAGGAAGGCGATGCGTACGGCTGTGACTCACTTTCCCTCCTTCCCATGCTCTCTAAGTAGGCCGTTATCTCAGGGCCACATAACACAGCTTTTGCAGGCATAGTTGAAATTTCCTCCTGCCTCTCTCCCTGCCTCTCTCCCTGCCTCTCTCCCTGCCTCTCTCCCTGCCTCTCTCCCTGCCTCTCTCCCTGCCTCTCTCCCTGCCTCTCTCCCTGCCTCTCTCCCTGCCTCTCTCCCTGCCTCTCTCCCTGCCTCTCTCCCTGCCTCTCTCCCTGCCTCTCTCCCTGCCTCTCTCCCTGCCTCTCTCCCTCCCAGAATTTTCTCTGCTTCTTTGCCTGAACAGCTCAAAACGATACGTAGCAAATCTTTCTTCACCCAGTTTATTTCAGTTCTTGAGCAGACTTGCACTTGTAATATATGCTTCTTTCTTAGTCATATCAAATACAGGCTACGGTTCGTTGTTAATATTGTTAACTTAAACACTGATGTCCAAATCAATATCTCCTTCCATGTACAGGTACCACAGAAAGAAGCTTCCCTTCACCCATTCTTAAAATATATATACTGCCTCAGGTTGAATTTGAGTCCTTAAAGGCAGATGTGTGCCACGGGTGTGTGTCCCATTCCTGCAGCTGCTTCCTGCATGACGCCTCTCTCCCTCTCTCCCTCTCTCCCTCTCTCCCTCTCTCCCTCTCTCCCTCTCTCCCTCTCTCCCTCTCTCCCTCTCTCCCTCTCTCCCTCTCTCCCTCTCTCCCTCTCTCCCTCTCTCCCTCTCTCCCTCTCTCCCTCTCTCCCTCTCTCCCTCTCTCCCTCTCTCCCTCTCTCCCTCTCTCCCTCTCTCCCTCTCTCCCTCTCTCCCTCTCTCCCTCTCTCCCTCTCTCCCTCTCTCCCTCTCTCCCTCTCTCCCTCTCTCCCTCTCTCCCTCTCTCCCTCTCTCCCTCTCTCCCTCTCTCCCTCTCTCCCTCTCTCCCTCTCTCCCTCTCTCCCTCTCTCCCTCTCTCCCTCTCTCCCTCTCTCCCTCTCTCCCTCTCTCCCTCTCTCCCTCTCTCCCTCTCTCCCTCTCTCCCTCTCTCCCTCTCTCCCTCTCTCCCTCTCTCCCTCTCTCCCTCTCTCCCTCTCTCCCTCTCTCCCTCTCTCCCTCTCTCCCTCTCTCCCTCTCTCCCTCTCTCCCTCTCTCCCTCTCTCCCTCTCTCCCTCTCTCCCTCTCTCCCTCTCTCCCTCTCTCCCTCTCTCCCTCTCTCCCTCTCTCCCTCTCTCCCTCTCTCCCTCTCTCCCTCTCTCCCTCTCTCCCTCTCTCCCTCTCTCCCTCTCTCCCTCTCTCCCTCTCTCCCTCTCTCCCTCTCTCCCTCTCTCCCTCTCTCCCTCTCTCCCTCTCTCCCTCTCTCCCTCTCTCCCTCTCTCCCTCTCTCCCTCTCTCCCTCTCTCCCTCTCTCCCTCTCTCCCTCTCTCCCTCTCTCCCTCTCTCCCTCTCTCCCTCTCTCCCTCTCTCCCTCTCTCCCTCTCTCCCTCTCTCCCTCTCTCCCTCTCTCCCTCTCTCCCTCTCTCCCTCTCTCCCTCGGACATCCTGCCTGCTTACCTTCATTAGGCTAAAACAAAGCAAGAAAGAGTAACCTTAATTATGGTTTAGGTATCAGTATCTTTTTTTTTTTTTTTTTCCTGTAGCAGCTTGCTCACCTGGCAGTAGAGCTGTCGTGGCAGCAGCAGAGATGGAAACTGTAACTGAATAGAGCAAACTGAAAGCATCATAGCACACGTTAGGATTTGGTGCTTGTTTGTTCTATGACTTCCTAAGACCAGAAGGAGAAGCAAGCAAGTCCCCTTTGTCTGCATCTCAGCATACATACCCTGTCCTCCCCTTGCCTGTCTTCAGTCTAGCAAGAGTGGAAGTGTGAATAGAGGGCATCTTTTGCACTGGAAAAATAGGACATGCTATCTCTTCAATGAATGCATGTGCATGAGTGAAAATTCATGATAGTGTGCAAATGGCATATTTCTGAGGAGGACTTACTAAACAAAAGATAGACTTCAGTATAAAAGCAGTTGGGGGTTTCTTCCACTTTTTAAGCCACCATGAAGCAAGAGCTACCTTCTTTTGGTAAATACTTGCAGCAGTCCGGTTGTTCTGAATTAGTATTCCTGGGTTCAGATGTTATTACTGCCTAGTACTGATCTTGCTGAACCTCTATATGCATTGCCCTTTCTAGCTAGGTTCCTTTTCTGTGACACCATCCTCATGGTTCTACTTCAGGGTTTCAGTTAGCTGCTACACCACTCCTTTCGTAACAAAACTAACGACTTTGTGGTGCCGTAATCACCCTTCTCTCCCCATTAACAAGCATATTCTGATGAACACGAAGATCTGGTGACCTTCCACTTACAGATTGTGCATGGCTTTTATGTTTTTTGGGGAGGGAGTGAGGGGTTTTACTATGGAGGTGCTTTGGTCAGGAAAGCTGGATTCTAATTGCCATCAGTTTTTGAAGAAGGGTATTGGGCATGCGTTAGTGTTGGGATTGCCCTGGAACTGGCCATTTTCTTGTGACACAAACACGCTGATTAATGAGACATGTTAATTTCTGCCACTGAATACATGTAGCCAGTATTGAACTCTTCCCGGAAAGCTTTCTGCAGCAAGCATCTTCTGCAGGTATTGGTTCTCTTTAGAGAACCATAGAAAGATATGTAGCAGGATTTTTCCCCCTTGCATGTGTTTCCAAGGTGCTGTTAATACTTGCACAGGCGCTTCATACATGTATTGGTGGGTTTTTTCTTCTCTTTGTAAGAGAGTAGAATAAAGAATAGTCCTCCTGTGTCCTGAAACTTCTGATTTCAATGTCTCATTTTTAAGAGCGGTCTGTTATATTGGACAGTTTCTGCAGAATATAGCAGTCTGTTAGTGTCTCCTTTTAACACCATATTACCACAAGCATTTCTGATATTAAAATATAGTTGAATAACCTTCCAACCATGTGATCATAAAATTTTTGATGTGACCATGAGTGGAATTTTAGCTATATCAATAATAGTAGTGACGTTTAGTGCTGCCGGCTATGGTGTTTTGCTAGTTTTTCAGTGGTACCTGGCAGTTGCAAGTGGAGCTCTGCTAAACGGAGTCAACTTGTTACCCATGAATTGAATCAAGGAAAGAGTAAAGATTCCCTCTTTGAGATCAAGAGTTTTGACTTGTGAAGTCTTAAATGTTTACATATAGTTCCTTCTCGTTAAGGCCTATCTACGATCCGTTGCAAAGACTTCCGTTAACTTCGGGAGCTTTGGGTCAGATCGCTAATTATGATAGGAAATCAAGAGATGGGCCAGACTTCAGTTTTGCCTGAATATTGGTGATACCTCCCTCTAGATTTCCTTTTCAAACGTGGACGATATCTGAATGCCAAAGAAGAGCAGCCAGTTCAAACTCATTTCAGATTAAACAGGAGGAGGCAATTTTCAGTAAGCAGAAGAGAGGTGTTTTGTCAGAACCCAGGTCTACTTACTGTGGACATCTACTGATAGCGAAGGCAAAGGCTGCAGCGTTAGAGCTCTGTAAGTTATCATCTCTATTTCTGGAGTGTATCAATATACAGAAAATACACGTTGCCTGCCAAAAGGGGCCCTCCCTTTTTTTCGTACTAGGCACAGGCGGAAGCACTGTGGGACAGGCCTTCAACTTCAATAGGGAAAACATAATGTAGTTTCTGAGATGGCCCTGAGCACAGTACTATCTCCTAGGCAGTACCGGCTAGACTGCATCACATCGTTCTTTGTGTTCTGTATTGTTTCTCCCTCTTATTCTGGGTCAGGAAGAATGTTCCCTGATCTGTTAACCACTTAGGAGATCTGCTAAACTTTGGAAGTTTATATGATGCTTCTGGCATCAAGCGAAGTGTTCTTTTTAGTAAATATGCATAAAATATTCTTTGAAAGAATTTTGATTTCCAAGTCACTTAGGCACGTTTGAAACTTTCCACCAAAACTAAATATTGTGTAGTATATGCTTGCATTGAGCATGTTCAGATCATTTTCAGATATTCTCTTTGAGAAAGGTAAATATTGTCATTATTATCATAGACTATTATATGTTACTTCTACTATTGCTGTAATACCAAAAAAAAAAAAAAAAAAAAAGCCACAAGTCTCTTAATTTGGCTCAGTGCAATATCTTAGCAGTTTAGTTATTAACTCAGGTAATCAAAGAGTTATGCTAAATGTATCTGTACCCCTTTCTGGTAGATTTGTTTAGGAAACACCTGAAGATCAATTTATTGAAAGAGCCATGGAGTAATGAAGTGTTTTTATTAATTTTATTAATAACAATAATATTGCTTAATTACGCATTCCATACTCAACAGAAAGCATAAGTTTGGTATGTCAGCCTTCCCCCCCCCCCCCCCCCCCCCCCCCCCCGCACACCATGGTCCTATACTTTTTCAGAGGTGAGATCAGCAGCCATGTAGAGTTTGCTGCTTTGGATATGACTGTAAATAATTTTGCAGGAAGCCTAACAGTATAGCAAGAGAAAAGCTGTGACTCAAAGGTGAGTATGCTGTTTGAGCTGTAAGAAAGAATAATCATGAATTTTGAATCTCAGCATTTGCAATACATGCTTGGAGATTAATGAAATGTTCCTAAAGAGGGGCTTTGCTTTTGGAATGAATGAAAGAAAAGAGTTTCAAGTGGTTTGGTGATTTTATAATGCACTTAAACTTTGCTTAGTGTATTGTCCTTGTGGTGATGTTTCTATGCTATGACATCTTGTTATTCTTTTGCTGATTGTCCAAGTGCAAGTTAGGTTAGTTAAGTCCATGCTTAAATTACTGAGAAAAATTTGCGGAAGTAGAATCAAAATGGCGCAATAGATACTAGCTACTGTATACAAGGCTGCATTAATAAACCTATCGAGTCTTTTCTGTGTACTTTGGATCAATACACAAGATGTTATTTTCTTTTGATCCTTAATGGACAGAAGTCGGACAGTGTATTACAGCAGTGTGTCTGAGGGTGAATCCGTGCTGGCTTGCTCACACTCTGTTCCAAGCTGACTGGACAGATGCCAGTCTCTGGTCTAGAAGCTGTGCCTTGTGAAGCAGTTTCTTCTTACTCCAGAGTACTTGTAAAATCATTAAAGCACAAGTGTGATCCTTTTGAGTGGCTGGGCAATGTATATTAGCATTTGCATGGCATAAAGACATTGTAACCTGTTGATGTCCTCTCCTTTGCTTCTCAGAAAATTCAAGGTTTGAGGACCACCGCGTGTGACCTTGAGGCTCCTGCATGTTAGTGTTTTGCAGACACTACCCCCCTCCAAGTGGATTTCATTTTAAAATGTTCACTGCTTGTTTCTAGTACATGCCTCATTCTGTTTTTTTCAGCCTGCTTTATTTTTCTGTTAAAAGTTCAGGCACTTGAGAAGCATAGCAAACCAAACAGCTTCCTAATGACTTAGAGTCCAGTCCTAGTCTGTTGTTACTGCTGTTTAGTCATGCTGGAAAACTAGTCCTTTAAAATGGAATACTTTATTAAAATAAACATTTGCTTGGATGTCTTGGGTAGTCAGGGGAAGGAAAACCAGTAGTAGAAGAAGATTCCATACCTTTCTCCTTTCTTTCCAGGCCATTTTGTTATCTTCAAAAACTAATTCTCTAAAAATTTTCTAAAAACTGATTCTGTAATTGCCCGAGGAATGTTTATGAGCAAGGAACTGGACTTACAGTCTTGTACTAGTCTACTGAATCAGGACTTAGACCACAGTTTGAAAGTTCCAGTAATCCTAGTTTCAGGTCTCCAAATTCAAGAAAACACCATGACTGGACAATGCAAAGGTCTAAGCTGATGCGGATTCACAGTGCTGATCCACGTTTTTTTCCAAAACTTTTGATCGGTTGATGGTGAGCAGTTCATTTGTACAACCTTTATCTACAACTCTAACTATATGCCAAATTAAGTTTCGTCTGTACTCCAACAGTTAGTGTAAGCGCTCTGAGCTCTATACTGTAGGTCTCGCTTAGCAAATTTAAATGCCCCATGCCTGAGCTGGATCCGCTTGGCGTGCTGAGTAATCTGATAGTGTCTGCATCGCACTATGGATGTTCACAGAACCAGAAGTGCCCAGTACTGCAAGGAGTGGTCCAGTACTGCGAGGAGTTGCCCAGAAAGTCTGCAGTTGATTACAAACAAAGCATTAGCTAAACCAGTTGAGAGATACAGTTTGAGACCATTTTTCTGAACGTGTCCATGGCAATGTTTAACCTCTAGCTCTTTAAAGCTAGCTCAGAATCCCAAAGCATTCCTGCTGTGATTGTGTGGAGTACCGCTAAGGCTATCCAGAATACCAGAAGCAATGAAATTACAGCAGCGTGGTGCTCCGTCTGAATTAATCTGTGCTGCAGGGAAGCTGTCTACAGGATGAATGAATTTGTGCAAAGCTGATGTTACTTCATCCAGGTTTCTTCTGGTACCCCAGATAGCACAAATGTCTCAGTATTGCCCCTCAGTCTGCATTTGGGTATGCTGAATGCTAATGGCCTAAGATCACCAAAAACGTGCAGCATAGGCTTACCCAGTTTGCAAAGGAGCAGAAGTAGTGCAGTTCAAGTAAGGAATACAGCTCTTTTTCTCTCACAGTCCCAGTGAGTCCAAAACAAAAGTTGTTTCTTAGGTGAGACTCATCAATGTACACTGAGAGTGTTGAATATGCGCTTTGGTTTCTTTTCACATTTTTGAGACAGACGTTGCAGCTTTTAGCTTGCCAGCAATGTCAGCAGCATTCCACTTACCATCGCGGAGGAGAGAGCCTGTTCTCTGGTTGTCAGAAAGTAATGGCTGTGTAGCTTGTATGTGTGAATTTACTCATTTTATCAGAATCCTGATTCTAGTGTAATATGCAGTCTGTTACTGATGTGTAAGAGCAGCATCACTTGAGCAGATGTGTAGTGTATCTTTTTGAAGTAGGTTTGAACTTAGCTCCTTTATATAAACCACAGTGAACAGGTAAGATGTGCGCTATTTTCTGTTTTGTGAATGTGAGGGCACCTTTATTGCTTGTCCTAGTGAGAACTAATAAAGCTTTGACGCTCTCTGGAGTAAAAAAATGACTGTTGCCTAGTGGCATGGCCGCCTTGTGGGGATGTGTGCATACGTTTGTATTAATGTCCAGAGCAGAAGTTTGTGGGCTGCAGTGTGGTGAGATACAGCTGTTATTAAAGGCATAAGGGCTTGCGGGAGCTACCAGGCTCTCTCTCCCTGGTCTGAGCTGATTCATTGCAGAGACAGAAGGAGCCAAAGCCGGCTGTGGTTTGGGAGCTCGCGAGCAGCAGCCGCTACATAAAAATAAGCATTATCTCTGAAGGCTCTCAAGAAAGCTTTTTTTGCCTGAGAACTCTGATCATGCACAGTTTCTTGAAGACTTGGATGAGAGCGGCTAACGTGGTTGTTCAGTGCGGGAGAGCAACGTCTGTTAAGAGCTGTTTGTTTTAGGAAAAAGGCATCAAAAGCAGGCAATCATAAGTGCGTGGCTAAATAACCTGGGGGGGGAGGGGGGTGGGTTGAAACTCGCTCGGCTTCATTCGGGTATTGAAACAGACTGAGAAAAGGACCACTGTAAGGAAATAGCTTGTAGACTGAATTACCTTTTCAGCCAACACTTTTCCACTCCTCCTTGGCTCCAGGAGTTCAGATTTCATTGAACCTGATTGTCCCCTCAGGCTCCTCCCTTGTGTTTACATTTTCATTTGCTTTTTCTGGCTGATACAAGTCTCATGCTTCTGAGCAAGACCATTTACCTCCAGCAGCAGGAACAGCAGCTGTAGCTCGAACAGCAGGAGCAGAGAAATTTCGTGCCTTTTTAAGCTGGGGTGCTTGCCTTAACTCTGGCTTTCCTCTCTGCAGTCTTTCGCTTAAGGGAGCATTAGTTGATTTAAATAAGCCAATGATTGACTCCTGCAGAAAGTTCCTGAACGTGCTTAGTAAAGAGGTAAGAAGCTTTCTTATGGTTTAAGAGCTAGAAATACAGACCACATGTATTTCTGTATGAATTTTATAGGAATTATATGGGAAGAGTTTGCAAGGAATGAGGGCCTGTGCGTGTTAGGGAGAAAGGAAAAGACAAGCACACATAAATAGATTTAACTTTGAAGGAATGCAGCTCTGGACTTGTCCAGGTTTGCCTGAGGGTAGAAATATTTATTTCTGAGGTTGAAAGAAATAATCCTGATCTCCTGTAATGTTTCCTGCTGCAACACGATCAATGGTACGCTGTGCAAAAGCTCGTGCGTTTGCAGCTTTTCTCTGCTTTCTGTTCAGGTGGACTGGATCAGAATGGCTGTTGCCGGGCTCGCGGTGTACGTGTTTGCCTAGCTGGCTTGCGTTTGTGTGTGTTTTCACAAGTGGTGAATGGACAGGGGGGTGGCTGTGGGGGCAAGTCAAAAGGCTGAAAGACTGAAATGTCTTTTTACTCGCAAGCCTGCCCTCAGGTATTTGGATTTCGCGAAAGGAAGTGCCAGGAAACACAGGCTTGGAAGGAAGCCACTGCATTTGGTATGCGTTGGTATTTCGGCTTCTACTTTTTATATAAGTTGCTCTTTGTATGTTAGGTATGGGAATGAAAGTACACACATACCCTTTGCTCTGAGGCTTTCATTTATAAGGAGCTCCCTGATACTAGTGTGTCTGTAATTCAGAATCGGTGTGGGAATTTTGTCAGACTTGAGCCTGGGTAGTTCAGGGCCCCTTCAGTCTGGGCAGCTAAATTCCAGCGTTACTTAGGGCTCCACTGTTGGGCACTTCCCCTGTTTTTTTGACAGCTATGTTACTCCAGCGTTTTAGAGTGCTGCTTCCTTGGAAAAATTGAGAGCAGGGATTGAGTTGTGTATTGAGATGAGGTATTTAACACATGAGGCCTTTTGCAGTGCCACTGCTTAGCAAGGTGCACAGAATAAAATTTCGCTTTGCTAGTATATTTTCAAATTTCCTTTTGCCCCCAAGTGTTCCCTGCCTGCACGCATAGCTTCACATTTCTAATTAATTATTTTTTTAGGGGGAAAAAAAAAAAAAAGCATGCTGCCCAAAGCGAAGTGTGAAAGTGTTAGTGTAGAGATATTCCAAAACCATGCTTTAGAAAAAGGTAATGTACAAGATTAAATAGTTATTTATATAAGGAGGGGTTACTTCAAAGCCTTATATTTTCAAGGTTATAGTATTTGAATAATTCATTTCTCCTGGTATTGTGAACAAACAAGCAATAATAGAAAAAGCCTAAATCTTGTATTTCCTGTGACTGCTTCGATGTTCTCTACTTCCTTCGCGGTTGGATAGTGTTGAATCTTTGGAGATGTAGTTGTGGTAGTTGTTTCAATTTAGATAAGTCATATCTAAATATTCTGTGGATTGCTCCAGTGCAAAAACATTCCTCAGGCTGCCTAGTATATCGTTTAGGTAAAACCATTGACACAAATGTTGGCTCTGTGAGTAGAGCGTGGTACCCGTATATTTAATTCCTCCATAGCAGAAGTGCTACACTGTGAAATGTTTCTTCCTCTTACAGCATTTCATACCTTTGGAAACCAAGTTTGGGGTGGGAGGGAAGCTTTCGGCAAAGAGGCTTTTTACCTTAACAATGAATTGTATTTTTTCTGTTGATCTTGGAGTGGAAAAATCATACACAGATCTGAGGTAAAACTAAACCCTTAGTGCTGCTTAGGACGTGGGGCATGGTAAGAGAGATTTTTCAGTCATGGATTTCAAATGGCACGTGATTTCCATTTGCTTTCAGTGGGGGTTGTGTGCCTGGCTGCTGTTAGGGCCACCTATAACTCTCCCACCGCACCAGTCAGAGACATTAATTCTTAATATCAGTGCTGTCTACACTGGTTGAGTTTAGTTTGCACGACTGTTGTATCTGTGCTGAATGTTAAAAGAAAAATTGGGATGGATGGATGAGAGATACATTTCTAGAGAGAGAGAGAAATATTTGTTACCTAAGAATGACTGTCGTTCAGAGACATACCAACTGCAGTGCGTTTCCTGATTACTGATCAGTGCCAGACATAGGAATTTTTTAATAATTCTGGATAATTACATGTAAGTGTTCATGAGGGGGAAAAAATGAGGAGGAAATTAATCCAAGAATACTTTGGTACAACTGTGCAACTTTGAAAATAATTTTGGGTTTGTTACATGCAGTATATTTCACCAGTTTTCATGATCAGGAGCTGCAGATTTGAAGATTCAGACTGTTCAGGAGCAGCTGTTTAGCTCTGTGTCTAATTCTCTCTCATCCGTTTACTGGAATACAATGTGCAGTGACATAATTCTTCAGTGACTATTTGAGGTTTCCGAAAGGGCAGCTGCTTACTAGAGAAAAGTGGTTTAGGTGCAAGTAAATTGTTTTATCCCGTAGTCACAGATGTTTCCTTCTGAAGTCTAACAATATCGTATTTATCTTTAAGTTCACAACCTAAAGTCAACAGTTCCCAAACATTTTGCTTTGAGCTTCACTTTTAGACAGATAATGTAACGTGAGCCCTCAAGTTCTAGCATAAATATCAAAAACAGTGTATGTCAGGCTCACCATCCTACTTGTAATTGCTGCAACCTCTGTTTGGGGAACCACTGCTTTGAGAGGTTGCCTTAGGGATTTTGAAGCTTGGCCTACAATCAAAGCTTGGCAATGGACCAGGCTTTCAGAAATGGATACTTAAGTAGGACATCTAGATCCCACGCTTTACTGATTGCGTTTTCCTTTGCAGTTTAAATGCCTGTTTTGTATGGCTCAGTGCTCACTTAAATGATCAGTGCAGGATTGAGACTCCTGGTAAGTTCCTTGTTCACTTAGGAAAGTTGAGTTCTCATAGTCCCTCTCTCGCATATTTGTACTTACTTTCAATTTAGATAATATGCATCTCAGGTAGAGGGTAACGCAGAGTGCATGAAGTATTTCTAAGCTGTCTGCTTTTTTCATTGTGAACTTCTTAATAGATGGTGTACCTAGGTCTATTACTTGCTTACGAGTAGGCAGTTCTGCTGATGCTGAGTAAGATAGTACTCATTATGTCTACAGCTGTTCAGGTTTTTTAACGTCCTTGCATTCCACATACTGGCAATTTTGAGGTTAGAGGACAATTTTGGTTAGGCAATTTTGAATGCTAGAAAACTCAGCCGCCAGGTTTATGGTGGTGAAAAATGGCACAGAGATGGCAGTGTTCAGACGCCATCCCTTCTGTCGTGACGTTGAGTTCTCACAGGGCTGTGTTGATTAGTATATTTAGCAATTGGCCCCTCTGTAGGGTCTCCCAAGCAGCCCCCAATGTTCAATTGCTTATACATAGTGGTTCTAGTCTCCTTAGGGAGGATTTCAGATTTCAAAGACTTTAACAGGGACCGTAACATAACAAAAACCTAGTTTCCACTGTTGTTTGAGATCAGATTTACTAAGGTTTCCAGGTAAAAATGAGATGTTTCCAAATGCACAATTGGGAACAGTTATGGATATGAACGTTGAATTATTTATTTTAATCGGTGTAACATCATCACATACAAAAATGCTGCAGGCCCAACCCTACCCTTGGCCATGTTCTGTGTGTAAACGTTGTTCCTTTGGCAGTGAACCTTGCAATCTCATAAGCCGTGTTATCTCTGCTCCAACCAAATTTTGTATTTAGTGACCCTGAGCCAAAACCAATGAGAAGTCACAGAAAGACTCCTGTTGTGTCCGGTAGTATCTGTGTATCGGTCAGACTGCTACTGAGTACAGATGCCGTTCTTCAGTGTAGCAGTTTTTCTCAGGAGATACAAACTGAAAAGCTGTAATTGCAAAAAAGAAGAAATTTCCATCTACATGACAAGTAGGAGGAGGGAGAGACTCCTCTAGCACAATTTTTCTTCCTTTCATCTGATTTACTTGTCTGAACCATTCCTACACCCTTGCTTGATGCTTTCCAGTTAACACTAGCTATTCAGCGAAACCTGAAACTTGTCCAGCTTCTTAGTGTTCACTGCAAACTATAGCTCAGGTTAAAACTGTGATTTGAGTAGTCGTGAATTAAACATCTTAGCCAGCATTGGAGGTCACTTCAGAGTTCAAAGGCAGCCATTTAACTTCTTTAACTATCAGAAAAATACTTTTTCATTTAATACACCTCACCATCCTGAAGTAGGTTGGGCCTGAGCTTCGTGTTGTCACATAAAAGCAGTGTGTATAGGAACATTCTCTAAAAAATGAAAATAATTCAGTATTTGGAAAAAACAAGTTTTCAAATGTTGCCTCCAGTAGTCTATTGTATCCAATTTAAAGCCTAACGGAAAGAAGCAAAACTTGAGTATTCTAGTTTGTGTACTTAATATGTAAACAGGAAACAAGATGATAAGGTACAAAAAATCTACTCTATGTCAGAAAGTGTTTTCATGTTTATGCCTAGTGGTGCTAATTCTTAACACCATTAAAAATGCATTGAGGAATTGTACTGCTTAAAAATATTTAGCCCTAGTATTTAAAAATATTTAGAATCAGAATGTCTACTCAAGTGACTTTTTTTTTTTTTTCCTCTTTTGCCTGGTTGTTGGTGGGGATGGCTTCTTTCTCAAATGAAATGGTATAAAATCAGCTACTCAAATAAAAGAAGTGTTTTTGTATTTTTTTTTTTTTATTTTTTTCACTGAAAACTAACCACAAGAAAATTATTGCCGGCTACAAAATAATCACCCAAGAATTACTATTAACACTTTTTTTTCCATTATTTTTACAATTTATTGTGGTAGCTCTATTAAATAATTCCGCAGGAAAGTTTTTCTGTCCTTTCATGTGGAAACTCCAAGTGTGCATCATTGTCCTAGCAGCAATGAGAGCTTATGAGAAATTACAGTGTGCAAGAGGTTGTTGAAAAGCTGTCAATTGTCCATCTTTTCCTTATTTACAGTATTTCTCTTCACTAAACCATAAATACTGTTTTTAAATGTCTGTACACAGACATTTGACCTCTTGCATAGCAGCTTTTCTCACTGTGGGATTTACACAGCATAAACTTCAGCAAGCTTCTAACAGTTTGCGTGTAGAGAAGTTCTGTGGCAAGGGGAATTGTTTTTTGTTTTTTTCCTAGCCTGATGCCTTGTTCTAAAAGGGAACGTTTTTGGCCTTTGGCATGTGCTGTTTTTAAAAACAACAGCAGGCAGCAAATAGTACCTAGTCTTTAAAAAGGAAACGACTGTCCTTTAATTATTGGCTAAAATCTGTTGAACCTATCGTATAACCTCTAGTGTATAACAGTGTTTTAACTGATGGAAACTTGGCAGTATGTTGCATAACGAATGCTTTTTCCAGCCAGACCACTTTTCTTGCCATTATAAACTGATGAATTCATTGCCATCATGGGTACAATTTATGAATAACGCTTTTTCTGAAATGCCATTGCCAGAAGGGCTAACTAGTAATGTTCTGAAGCTTCATGACCATGGTGCCATTTTAAATATAAATTGAAACTGTGTGATATAGTTGACTTTAAAATTTATTGGGCTGTTAGTGGATCTTTTGATTCTGGAATGCCAAAAATGGAGACTAAGCTGTTGGTTACCTTTGACAAAAATATCCCTGTTCATAAGTTTTAGTGGTCTAGTTTCCTTATTATCGAACAATTCTCAAACTATGCGTAGGGGAAAATTCTTCTCAAACTTCTGTTTAATATAGATGTTTTGGTAAATGAGCCTTAAAACCTTCCAAAATAGAACCACTCATTTTATTTTCTTGGCTTGGTGCACAGTAGGCGCAGTTAGTCATAAAGCCTTTTTATAAGACCAGAATTAGGAAACACATTCATTTTCAGTCTTGGGTAGGAGCCCAGTCGCCATACTCTATCTCTGGTTGATGGAACCTACTTGATGCCTCTGGGAGGTGAACGAACAAATCCAATAAAGGATTAGGCCATACATCATAAGAATGTGCCTCCCAGGGCTTAGTTTATTCTCCTGGGTATATAATGTCAAGAAGAGCTTTAAAGAACCCTGGTGGGCCAGAGGTAGGAAGAAGTGCTTTGGATAAAATAAGCTGGATTCAAGTAAACTCTTGAGCTTTTAAAATGTTCCAGAGGGAAAACGCTCTGCTCAGTGTTCTGTGGTTTTATCCGTTGCCGGTGCTGGTAGTACTGAAATAACATGGAAGAGGTGGTTTTCACAGTAGTATTTTCAACTCAAATGGATCGTGGTTTTTTTTACTTCCTAATCATATGAAAAAAATCTGCTCCAGTTTGTTTTGTTTGCAGAGCAAAAAACGTTTTGTCAACAACTTTAATTACCCATCTTGTATATATTTTGTTTGTTGTTGTCGAGTATACGTTTCATGTTACTCCTGTCAGCAGTGAGGTATAATATCTAAAATATTACATATTTGATAAACGTTTAGAAGTATTTGCATAGGAGACAGTCCTGAGGCTGAGTGCTTTATTTCTAACTTTTGATTCTCTTGATTGTCTGCTGTATCTTTTACACTAATCTTTTGTAGAAAAGAAATAATGAGGATGGATTACAAAGCAATGAGTGGTGGCTGTGGAATGAGGGCAAAAATCATTATTTAATCATCAGATTAAAAAATACATGATGGGTGCCTCTAGGTAGCAGAAGGCAGCAGCATCCACGAATGCCAGTAACATAGTTCTGAGATCAAAAACAATGTAGTCACTTCATTGAAGCCCTCCGCCTGAGTTTGTTAGCCCTGTAAGAAGGTGAAACTTGGCTCACCCAGCTCTTCTGTGCATTGCTAACTTCACTGAAGCATGCTAAGTTGTGTTCGTGTAATTGGAAGCAGGTATTTGCCTGTTTTCAACACCCAGCTGTAGCGAACTGGGTAGATGCACTTTCCTGCAAAATTGCTGTATTTCCCAGGGCACTGCAGCTGTAATTGAAAGCCTATTGTTTCCGTGCACCACCAAGAAAATGAGCAAATGATTCTTTGTAGTGTAGTTAGACCATCGAGTAGAAATGAATAAACTAATAATTGCATAATACATCTTCAAAGCAAGCACTGGTTGAAGGTTCCTACCGTTCTAGCTCTGAATAGAACACTTGGTAGCTGTCTTTCAAATTTCTGGCACTGTAATAGTGTGGTTGTTCAGATTGGTGTGAGGTGTTTGTAGAGCTGTGAACTTCCTTCCAAAAAAGCATAAAAGGAGAGAACTATGTTTAATCTTGGACTATGATGTCACGTTATGTTTTCATCAAGAATTTTGTTGTAGAATTTTTGCAGAAATGCAAAAGAAGATAATGCCATTGGTTGATGCTGGGTTTGTAGAGCCATTTTAGTTTTGCAGAAACAATGTCATTAACATTAGCAGTATTTCTAAAATGTGATATGATATGTGTCAGAGCCCTTATGTAATACCCTGTCCTTTTCTTTCCCTTTGTTTGTTACTTGTGTCTTCTCAGTGCTGCATACCCAAGGTCCCATTGATGGCAGTCTGTATGCAAAAGTGAGAAAGAAGAGCTCTTCAGACACCAGCATCCCTGGTGTTGCTCAGGGTGTTCCTGTGACCAGCAGTCCCGATCACAGTGATCATACCCTCTCTGTCAGCAGTGATTCGGGACATTCAACAGCTTCCGTCAGGACAGACAAGACTGAGGAGCGCCTTGCGCCGGGAGGCAAACGGGGTCTCAGCCCGCAAGAGAAGGCAGAGCTGGACCAGCTACTCAGTGGCTTTGGTCTGGAGGATTCTGTCAGCACCGCCAAGGATATGACTGATGCCCGAAGCAAGTACAGTGGGACTCGCCACATAGTGCCAGCTCAAGTTCACGTGAATGGAGACACCAAGCTTAAGGACAGGGAGACCGATATTCTGGATGATGAAATGCCCAATCACGACCTTCACAGTGTGGACAGCATTGGGACTTTGTCCTCCTCAGAAGGCCAGCACTCCACCCACCTTGGGAACTTCAGTTGCCATAAGAGTAGTCAGAACTCCCTTCTCTCAGATGGCTTTGGAAGTAACACTGGGGAAGACCACCACAGTGCTCTTGCCCCAGACCTGGGAATTGGTGTGGATCCCCTCTATGAGAGATCGTTTGGAAGCAGTGAGCCAAAGCCAGCTCAGCAGCTGCAAAGGAATCCTTCTGTCTCACCTCAGCCTCAAGCCTATGGCCCAAGTAACTACTCTACACAGACCTGGGTACGCCAGCAGCAGATGGTCACTGCTCACCAGTACAGTTTTGCCCCGGAGAGTGAAGTGAGGGTTGGCATTCATAACACTGTAGAGAATTCAGGCAGTGTCCAGAGCCAGTCCCGGGTCCCGGACACCCCGACGCGGGGCTCCAGCAGCAGAGATGCTGTGCAGAGAGGGCTCGGAAATGTGCCAGGTGTCAGCGAAGCTGCAGAACGCTCCAGCGGCGAGAGTTTTAAGCCAAGACTAGTGCCTCAGAGGGACACAAACGGTCTGGATCTAGGACTGAATACAGGGGGCTTGCCAGCTTCTCCAACTTTGGATATTGATCAGTCCATTGAGCAGCTGAACAGGCTGATCTTGGAATTAGACCCTACATTTGAACCTATCCCAACCCGCATTAACACTGTCACCAGGGACCCAAATCAAGTAAATGGCTTCATCAGTCCTGATGCAGGCATGGAAGGGCTTGGCAGGAGCCCTGGCTTCCATGAGAAAGGAGAGATCACAAACAGGAATCCCTCTCGGCATGGTAAGTTGTTACAATACTGTTTGAATATAATGCTTTTCCCGGTATTTGCATGCTCTTGATGCGGTACAGCAGGGCCTCAGGTCACTGCTTACTGCTGTCAGGATGATTGTCAAGGAGGGATTATTTCAGGTACCCTCTTTATCTAAAAATGTAAGAAATTATGAAATCACACTGAACTCATTAGCTTTTTTTAAAATGTTTTGCAGATTTTTAAATGCCCTTGGATACGTGTATTCTGACTTGAACAAAATACTGTTCAACAAATTCTTATCCATTACAAATCATCAGTTGTAATTTTTTTATTGCTATAAGTTTAGGTGATGGAGGACAGAATTCTTACTACATTACTACATGAAGCAGGTTTTAGAAAGCATCTGTAGTGAAATTTTTTGATTTCACTTTGATTAAAGTCAAGAAACGTCTAACTTAATTATGTCATCAAATTCAGTATAATGCTTCTATGTTAAATTTCTGTGCCATGTTTTTGTTAACAGAGTAATCCTTGCCAATGAAGTATTTTAAAACATTTTCTTTCAGAAGCTTTGTTCTCTTTGCAATTCAGAAGTCACAGTGCTTGTTTGTTATCACAGAATCACAGAATGGCCAAGGTTGGAAGGGACCTCTGGAGATCTAACCCTCCTGCAAGGGTCCTCCCTCCTCAAGCAGAGTCATTTAGAGCACATAATCAGAGTTATCTCTGACTCTGATGTGATTGCAGAAATCCACTTGTGGAATAAAATACACAACACTTCTCTGGCTCACTGTATTGCCAAAGTAATGCTACTAGAACTAGCAGCTTTGTAAAAGCATGAGTACTCTAGCTCTGCTTAAAGTCAGCTGATGTCTTTCATTTACGCTGTAACTAAAATTTGTGACGAACAAGCTCTTGTTAATCTTGCTGTGATGGTTGAAAATCCTGTCTGGTTTTACTCCTCCAGCAGAACATATACCCTTCCCTTTTATTTTCCTCTTCCTTTTCTTATTCCAATATCGGCACCATGAAACGTTTGCCTGCATCTCCAGGGCGTGACTGCAGTATCTGCTAGCGTGCCAGATCATCTGTCTGTGGCCTCATGGACACAAATGAGCTGCTTCAGCTCAAGCCCAGTTGGATGTGCCAGACCATTAGATGATGACTATGCCTAACCACAGCATGTGGTTTCAGTTAAGAATTATGTATTTTATATGGGCGTGCAGGCGTGTGTGATCAAGGATGGTGATCTAATGCAGAGAAGGTGCAATCACAATTTTGCGTTCGAAAGGGTAACTGAGGGGCTAAAAAAAAGTGAAAGATGTAGTAGAGAGTTTAGTTGAGCTGCTTTGCTGTATTTGATGTTGTTGTTTTAATGTGGAATGTGTTTTCTGTGGTTCTTACAGGATTAAAATCATTAGTTCATAATTGTCCTGAGTCTTTGCAAATGATTATCTGATGGACAAATTGAAAATGAAACTTTTTTTCCAGCAGGAGAGAACTTTTCTTTTTGGCATACAGTAAAGTTAGTGAAGGGGAAAAGAAGGTAATGTAAAATAAGCTAGCCTTTACTGTTCCTTGTTTAAAGATTTTAATCTGAAAAGAGGTGTTTGAATTTTTCTCACAGCCTCTGGTCCTCTCCCAAGGGAAGCGGGAGTCACTGTCATTCCATTGCGTTTGTAAAGCCAGGTAAACTTTCTGCCCTGATAAGGACTAGGGAGAATGCAAGTCCTTGGGGCATGTACCGGGAGAGGATTTGTATCGAAAGATAATGATTAAACAGACGAAACAGGAGTTAAATCTGACTATATGAACAACATTTATGATCCTGGGTAATTTCTGAGCAGCAATGTGGTATAATAGAACAAGGAAAAAGTTTAATAGCTGGGAAGCTCCTTCAAATTTCTCTCTGTGCAAATTTCTCTCTCCTTCATCAGTCTGAACAAGGAAAAGGAGGGCATTTATGGGGTGGTTTTTTTTTTTTTTTTTTTTAAACCTGTCTCTCAGAAATATTGAACATCCTAAC
Organism: Struthio camelus; assembly: GCF_040807025.1. Taxonomy (NCBI): domain Eukaryota; kingdom Metazoa; phylum Chordata; class Aves; order Struthioniformes; family Struthionidae; genus Struthio; species Struthio camelus. The sequence continues at coordinate 64,307,516 of NC_090943.1, read as the reverse complement.
AGGATGTTTACATCATACTGAGCTTCAAACATAGACGTATGCATGCTGATTCCCAAACCACTTCCCACTCAAGTCAATAGAAAAGCTCTTCTGATTGATTTAATTAGGCAGAGTATGTCCCTCTAAAAGTGAGCTGGTAAGCACAATTTATATGCTGAAAGGAAAGTGGTATGTAAGTGCTAATTATCATTACAGTAAATCTGTTTTTGACATTAATTGATTTTTTTTCCCCATACACTCTAATGCTCCAAAGGAAAACTTGTTTCCACTGAAATACACTTGCATTTGATCAACGGTGTATAGGTAAAGTGCCATCCAGGATTTTGTGGACAGTTCTGCACTCTACCAAACTCTGAACAAGTCAGCTACTGAAAATTTATCACACTATCAGATTTTTGTCTGGTTTTGTTCCTTTCATGGAGAAAAGGTTATTGTACAAGGACTTTTGGCATTTAAAAACAAAAAAATTATTGGTATGGAAACATTCAAGTATACTATTTAGAAATGAACTTTCTTTGAGAAGGTCAAAATAAGGGAGAGAAATAATTAGAGTATATGTTCAAAAATTAAGTAGCATTTCTTTTAGCCCTAGCTCTCAATACATGCATCCAGTCATTTCTCTCCCCTATCTTCAGTGTTTCCCCTCCTCTCTTCTTTCCCACTCTGTATCCCAGTATTTGAAGTCTTTTTGAAATTGCTGTGTTTTTTTGCAGCAGCAAAGATACTTCCCAACTTAATTTTCCAAACCCTTTAAATCTCCATTTCAGAGATATTTCATTTTCATGTTTTGAAACGTGTCTATGTCTTTGAGGCAATGGAGTCTCTTGGAACAAGAGGTATTTCCCTCAAAACAGTATTTCACAAGACTACAGTAATCCTTTAAGACGGACTTTGCCATGCTTGCAAGCAGCTGCAAGTAGTGTTGAGAAGTTCCTTGAGCAAGGGACCATCAGTGCATGAGTGGGCCCCTGCCCTGTTTGTTGCTCACTGTCTCCTTGAAGTCACTTCTCCTCACCATTGCTCCATCTTCTTTTGCTGTTCCTCTAATGGTTCCTTTCCTGCCCCGTCTCAGATGTAGTTGGCTCCGCTCCCGGGTGGTGTCCTCCTCCAGAGCCTTTCCCCGCTTTACAGTGGCCATGTTCTTCAGTATGAGACCTGCCACTCCTGGAAGTCATTGACGTCCCTGATGAGCTCCACTAGAAATGAGTGCTAGAGTTCAATATATAAAACGTTATAGAAAATCAATTAATTAAATTTCATCTAGAAAACCACTGCTGTTTGTGGTGCACGTGTGAAATGCAACTATGCGTAGAGCCATGGGAAGTGAACGTTCTCCAAAGCTGAGTGCGAACTGAAATACTTGCATGCGCTCTGGGAGTGTATGAAAGTTCCTTTTTGTCTTCAGGGCTAAGAAAGCGTGCAAGATGTAGTACCAAACTGCAAGTATCGACTTTATTTTCTGGAAAAGCTAGAATCTCTCTTGTTCATATTCTCTTACTTGAAAGAAACTGTGTCGTGGAGTTTTCATCTGGTAAGGCAAACGGAGTTAAGGTTAAAGGTTTGTGAGCAGTTGAGGCTTCAAGGTCTATAAGGCTAGTTCCTTAATGCTTTCCCTTCCTTAATGGTTTCGTAAGAATTCTTCCTCAGGTTTGTATAATTTAATACCAGTAAATTCTCAACTCTTCCTTTACCACTAAATAGAAAAGATATTCAAAATCTGGCATTCCACTCAGTTTTTTTAAAAGGTCTCTCTGTCTCTCTCTCTCTGTCTCTCTCTCTCTGTCTCTCTCTCTCTGTCTCTCTCTCTCTGTCTCTCTCTCTCTGTCTCTCTCTCTCTGTCTCTCTCTCTCTGTCTCTCTCTCTCTGTCTCTCTCTCTCTGTCTCTCTCTCTCTGTCTCTCTCTCTCTGTCTCTCTCTCTCTGTCTCTCTCTCTCTGTCTCTCTCTCTCTGTCTCTCTCTCTCTGTCTCTCTCTCTCTGTCTCTCTCTCTCTGTCTCTCTCTCTCTGTCTCTCTCTCTCTGTCTCTCTCTCTCTGTCTCTCTCTCTCTGTCTCTCTCTCTCTGTCTCTCTTATTTTTTTTTTTTTAAAGATAATAAGTCATTAGGCCGAATATTTCACATTCATTGCTCCTGGCAGTGAGGTCTTCCAAAAATATAACCAACAGTATCTGGTATGGAGTGCATCCAGTATATTGGTTGTGGAATCCTTGGAAGTTGGCTTTAATTCAGTCACATTAAAGAATGGCTGGAAAATAGCTTTTCTACATCTATGAAAGGAGTTCGCTACCTCAGTGCATTCCACGTTGGCAAAAATTACTTTTTGTTGGTAGCTTTGTCTGCAAGTGTGATATCTCAGCCTGACACAGTTCTGGTGTCTCTGTGGTTTCTTATCCCAAACACCAAAACTGTACAGCCATGTCAAACTTCTTGAGCTTTGCTGAGCACAAGAAGTGCTTCTTGAATACTTCTGTGTGATGTTTCATTTCAGCATGTTAGGCATACATCATCTGGCAAAAAGACATGATGTTTAAGGGACCAGGAGTGAATGAACTGTTATTTGTCTCTTTAAGCCTTTTGCTAAATATTTGGTTGGAGGAAGCATTTACTCCTTCACGTTTTTACTCTCTGGAAGACAGATTAATACAAAGCCTTCCATCGGCAATGGAGGCATAAGGAGGAAGGCAGCAAGTAAAGGGTTACTCTCATATTTTTAGGGCCGGAAATGAATGACCTGCATCTAGAGTTTAAGTGCTGCAGAGAGCCTGCAATGTGTGGAATCTAGGATGTAGGATGCAACAGTGAAGGCTTAGGTTGGCCTCTCTTGCTAGATTTACATGATCAAGATTTATGGTCCTCATTCTAGTCATATTTCCTGTCACTTAAGATATTTATGTTTGGGAAAATTTCCTTTAGGAATTTAACCCTCAAAGTGCTCTTCCTTCATTTTACCTTGTATTTCTCAGGGTCTTATGCTCTCGGCGTTCTTACTTTGAGGTAGCATCTTCTAGTCTTAGTCTCTTTGAAACAGGGTGCTAATATAAACATTTTAAGACTTCGACCCATAAGATCTAGTGGATGCGGCTCCAAGTAGTATGAGATATCCTGAAATAAGATCTGTTGTGGTCGTTGGTCAGAGGTTTTAGTTGCTGTCATCAAAAGCAGCAAAACCTAATGGGTGCTGGTTTCTCCTTTGCTGCAGCTCCTAATTCAGCATTTTAGTTTACACTACTGGGATTTTAAGCTAGGATTTTAAGCTAAAACATCCTCACTGTCAACAGCTGTCATTTCAGAGGGTGGAAGCTTTTGGTAGAGGAAGCAGAGAGCTAGAGGTAGGATGGATTTAGGTACTGGAATGTAATTAGGGTTTTTAGGCAGCCAAGTGCATTCGAGTGCCCTGAAGATGAAAGATTTCTGCTTGTGATTGTAGGTAGTGTCTTGAGAAGTTTCCCTCATCTAACAATCACATGCTTTGCTCTGGAGTGATAAGCAGCAATTTCAGCTGTGTGCGTTGGGACCTTTACCTGCCCCTTGAGCATTTTCGCTGTGATTAATGGTGCAATTTCCTATTGCACCTAATCCAGTTTAAATGAAACAGTTCCCCAGAGACGTGGCCTTACTCTGCCTCCCTGATCCATGGATATGCGTTAGCACATTCACCTTTGTGTCAGATCTGGTAGCTGTGCAGTGGTGGCATGTATTGCATTGGCTTGTTGATCTAGTGGATTGAGGATTTTCTCATGGTTTAGTTCTCTGTGGAATCAAAGAGGGAGCTCTTACTTGCACTGTGGGCAGGTGATCAGTAATTGCAATGTGCAAAGGGAGTGCTGAGGGCACATGACTGGAGGCAGGTGAAGAAGTAGAACTGCACTTCCAGCTGCTGTTATGCTAATAGGACAGGTCTGTCATGAAACTGCATACAGATATTTTTGTGATAGGGCTTGATCTCTAGGAACTTCATGGTGAGGAACACTGTTATTTTGTATTTCTAAACACCTTTAAGATATTATGATTAATACTGGGACAAAGCTAGGAGAAAGGTCAATCCGGTATTTTTAGGGTATTAGCTCCTAGACTAAGATGGGGAAGATCAGGATTCCCTGGTCATTTTTTGTGTGTGCTTCAGCATGTCAGGCTGGAGCAAGTCATATTGGCCCAAGACTACAAAAAGATTTTGGCATTTTTTCATGATTTCTGTTTGGTGGCAATGGTATTGGACACCTAGATACCTTGCAGGATCTGATTCTTTCTAGTCCTTCTTCTTTGATAAATTCTACTTTTGCAAAAAAGGAATAATAGTATTCCCTAGGGATATTGTGAGGGTATGTAGCAATTTTAAAAAATATGCTAATACTATTAGATTATCATTAAAAAAAACATAGATGTTCATTCATTTCATAAATGTATGTCTGATTTCATCACAGCACCTTTAAAGGATAGCATTCAATTAAAATAGTTTTTTTTTTTGTTAAGGAAGGAATTCTTCCTTTATATAACTTTAGCACAATAAAAATAATAACTTTTTAAATTTTGCCTTTATAGCAAGTTCTGTAATGTTATAGTTTGATTTATGTGAATACTATTCGTTTTGTAATAGTACAAGCTTGACTTCAGTCTGCCCAGAGTCCCAAAGGGTAAAACAGTATGTGTATGTGGCTTGCTGCCATCTCTACTGGAGACTAGAAGGTCAGTAGCACATTCTACTTTTCTAAATGCTGTAGGGATTATTTGTTTACATATCTGAACTTGTCCTGTCTGCTCTATACTGAATCATTTATGCGTAGCGTGCACAAAAAAGGGAAAAAAGCAATTTTACTTATGACCACATATTCAAAGTTAATTAAAATAACTAAAACTCTTATGACTTCTAAATGAACTTCAAGATTGAGGAAGACCTGAAATGTTTTTCCCTTACTACATCATCTTTTGATTACAAAGAAGCTTTCCAACCGCAAAGCAAAAATACCAGTTGCATAGATCACACACAACCAACAGGAGTATAATTTCGTGTCTCATCTGAATCAAGACAATGTTGGCAGTCCTGAGCACTGAAACACAGATGCTCTGATATGTTCTTTCAAGTCCTGCACAGCACTTTGAAGTGGTAAATTCAGCAGTGTAGTTCAAACATCACACTATTGGCCAGCCAGATAACTGAATACAGAAGAAGACAACCTACTTTCTCAGGAGGCTCCCAACCACCTCCTAAGCCTCAGCTAAATGAGAAAGTGGATAGATAGCTTGAAACAGCAGAATCGGTTTGTTTTTGACAGTGGGTGGGAAAAGGAGTTGTAAGCTTCAAGTTTGGGAAACAGCTCAGCTTTATCAACTCTCTTCCTTTTTCAAGCATGCTTGACAGTTCTCTTGTCTTTGGGGATCATAGCTGTGCAGTACCAGGCTGTGAGGAGAGGAAGAGAAAGTGGCCTTAAGCTATGCAGGGGTCTCAAATGCTCTAGAGTTTCAATCTGCAAACCTAAGCACTTTAAATTAAAGTCTGTTTTCACATTCCTACTTGAGAATTAGTGCTTCTGTGGTACAATTAATAAATGCCAGATATATCCTCTGTACTTACCAGGGTAAATGGCAAGTGTTGAACTTGTAAAATAAAAAAGTTACTGAACAAAACATAACTCGCTGTGTTTGGTGAAGTCAAAAGCCTATTGCTGCATGCAAGAACAAAGAAATGTATAATGTCATGGGAAGTTCCTCTCCAAACTTATTAACGTTGCTCTCCCTCCTTAATGCTTAGCTGCAGTGTTCTTTTTTCCTGACCATCTTTTCCCACTCGTGCAGCCACATGCAAAAAAGCTGGGAATACTCCGCATGCTTGCAGCGAAAGGCTGTAAGGATGTTGCACTTAAGGAAAGACAACCTTATTTTAAGGCATGGTTTAGCTTAAGCTGTAATAACAATCTGTTGTTGATGTTGCTGTTTGTTACCAGTTTGTGGTAGCAGAGCCCAGGCCTCCTAGATGAGGCTTAGCTCACCTTTGAGTAGACTTGCAGAATTAGGGCAAGCAGGAGATTCTCCAAGGCAATTAGTCAGGCAATTAGCTGCTGCAGTGCAGAAGGTGTCATTGATAGCACAAACATATTCTGGCTGTCACAGGGTAAAGAAATAGCCATGAATAAAGATAACTGAAGTAGCCAGTTGTTCTCTGAGAAGTAGTGGTTGCTCTTACACGGTCAGGTTGTAGGGGGAGCTCTAGTCACTGTGCCACAAACAGTCCTGGACCTGAGTAGGGAGGGCTAAAAAGGTTTGGAGAGAGTTAATTAGTGTGTGATGGAGTTGGCAGGTCAGGGTTGAATGGCACTGAGTGAGGCTGAATGGAAGTATGAACTATTCAGAGTGAGTAGAAAGCAAACAGTGGTGGAAATGAATGGGACTGACAGGCTCTGTGTGTGCGCGTGCGTGACTTGAGGGTTGACTAATAAGAGGATGGCAGGGTTATCTTGTTTCTTGCATGTTTGAAAGAGGAGGAAGTGTGTGTAGAAAATGTATGCCTTAAGAAGACAAATGCATGTTTCAAATCCCCGCGAAGTTGAAGAACTAAGTGTACCTGGGTCACCTGGAAATGTATGTATGCTATCATACGTTCTTACCTCTGTTCATATGCTTTTGCATGGATTGACTGACAAGAAGGCAGGAACCTCCCTTCTTTCACACTTCTTCCCAGACCTTTTATACGTGCGTATCCTTTACATATGTTTATATTTCTACATCATGCTTTGCAGGATACTCGCTAGTTTTGCAAGTTCTTCAACCCATTTCTCATTCCAAGGAGTCTCCTTTTTATTTCGCTCCCCCCCGCCCCGCCCCCCTTTAGAACATTTCTTCATAAAATCTTATCCCTTCCGTAGACACAGTCGGCCCAGTTTTCACAGCTGGATACATATAATTGCACCTGGACCTGCACGTGGAGCTACCTTTTATACAATTGATGCATGCGCTTTTGGAATCTGTGTGAACTGTGGCACGTAACTATAAATAGTATGGTGCAAAGTACCAGCTGCCCAGGCAGTAGAGTTCTGGGTGCTATCCAAAACCGAGTCTTAGGTTAAGTGCTGATTGTTTTTGAGAATAGAAGGAAGCAGCCAGTGATACTCAAACACTTTTGGCTAAGATACCTTTTTTAGAACCGTGTAGAACAGTGGCTGATGACCTTTTTTCTCCTTCTGTGCTATGTACCTACCTTATCAGAGGTGAATCGGTGCACTCAAGATTTTCGAGGTTTTGCTTTTGCGTGAGCTGACTTCCACAGAGATGAGTGAGTTTTTTGGTAGTAAATGAAGTAGGCATTCACTACTAACACAGCGCTGTAGTAGTTCCTGACTTAAAATATCAGGCAAGTATGTAGCCTGCAGAAATTCTGATGTGTATATAGGGTTTTCTCTGCAGCTCCATCTTCCTCTCTTTACTTCACTCTATGTAAATTCTTTCATGCCTAATAACATATGACCTCAGTCCACTGTTAGAGATTGTTTGTAAGACTTATTTCCTCTTATTAGCCACCTGTTATCACAAAGGTTGTGGTTAATGTCTAAAGAAGGAAAGCTAGAACAAACTGTTTTGCTTGTAACTAGAAAACTGTAAAAGCAATTGTCTATTAATAAACAGAAAAGAACAGAAAGCTTTCTACTAATTTTCAGTAGCACGTTACATTCCCTTCACTCATGTCCCACTCCCCTCCATCTTTTCACTGTTGGATTGTTACAATTTCTGTTTATGTATAAAATCTTAAAAGCATGAGAAAAATTATGTGACCAAACTAAGACAAAGCATATGAAAACACTTACTCAACATTGGAAGAAAAGGGTAACCTGTTTTCATTGCCTTGGCTAAGAGATACATTTCTGTCTATATAGACAAGCATGAAGAGAGAGGGACTGTATTTTCTTAGAATTTGAAGCTCTGTTGTTGCTCCTGATTAATTCTAATCGTCTCCTTCAAGCAGGAGTTGTCATATTCCTTGAATATGTCATCTTAAACTATGTTTGGGTCACTTAACATGTATACTTCCTCCGTGTAGCAGAGAAAGCGAGGTAATATTTCCAGATTTGGGCTGAAGAAGCCTTAATGAAGCAAGAGAAAAGAAAGTTCCAGCTATAGAAAACAATTGGTGGTGACAACACAGGAATACTGTTGACAGACTCTTACGTTGTATAAGCAGAGCATACAGTTTTTCACCTCAGTAAATATTGAATTGGGCATTAGAGTAGCTGAAGTCATCTTCCTTCCCTCTCTTGAAAAAATCCAAGCGCTCTGGATGACATGCAAAAGGAATAAAAATGAGGTGTCTAAACATCTGATTACAAGTGTCTGGAACATCTTCAGAGGTCTTTGCTTTATGGAAAATAGATCTTTGAAGATGTTCCAAATTACAGTATCATAAATCATGAAACAGCGTATTTACAGTCAGAGGGGAAAGGGGAAGAAATCTTTTCTCATACTTTATTTAAAAAAAAGAAAAAGAAGACATTGAACTATTCCAAATGTTCACTCTGTTATATTCCATGGGAGAGCAAACTTAGCGCATCTGAAAGAAGTTGTAAAGTGACAGGAGAGCAAAGCTTGTCCAAATCCTCATGTCCCTTATTTGCATGCACTAGCAATACAGTGGAAGACCTGTTGTAGTGTCCATCACAAAGGTAAATTTTGGTGCCTCAGTTGGAGTTAATTTTGCAGTATTTAACTGCAAATCTCAATGGAGGTTTTTTTTTTTTTTTCCACATTTATGACAGAAGTAAATTTAAGGATTAGCATGGTCAGATAATAGTTGCTAGTTTACTTCTTCAGTATTATGCCCAACAGCACAAAACTAGTCTGTGCGTGAGCTATTATGAGATTATATGTATATGAGTAAAAGAAAAAAAATTACCAATGGTTTAAAAGTGCTATTTCCATTAATCATTGCTTCTTTTTTGTGCTGTACGTTACATAATATTATTGTTATCATGCATACCAGTTCATCTCAACAGTTCATAAATATTAGTTTAGTGTTGACCACATTTATGTGGCCTTTTTTCCTAGAGGAAAGCTATTCTAACTAAATTTAGCAGCATAGTAATTTCTAGTTAAATCTAAGAATCATGTACTTATTCTAGAAATTGTTACTAGGCCTGTAACTTTCAGGATCCGCGTCTGAGAGCAGAATGGTTATGACGTATCTTTATGAATCTTGAGGTAGAGGTTCAAATTTTCGAACAGGCTTCTGTTGAAGACTATCCACAATTGACCAAGTGTGAAACGGCTAAGAAGGTAAAGTGATGAGATGTGTGAAGCTGCTGTGTCCTACGCAGACAGTTTTTGGGGTGGAATGTTGACCTTTTCATTTGCCTGTTAGACTAATGGGTTGTCTGGAGTTTAGATCCTAGTCTGCTACCCGTTCTAGGTAGGTAAGAAAGAATATTTTGATTTGTAAATCATTATTAAATATATTTGGGGTATTTCTTCATGAGTTAAGAGATTTTTTCTGGCTCTTGTATGTATTCCTATGTTTTAGAAGGACTGAGGCGCTAAATATATCACAAACGCAGTTCAGTGGGCTTTTGTACCAAGTTCTGACTGATCCCTTTGAAGCAGTGTTTCTACAGAGATATGAATCTGGAAATTTCAGCTTAAACAGAATGTTTAATTAAAATAAAGTTTTAATGGTTATTTGTCTTAACCTTATAAATTCAGGTAGTCTGAGTTAGTTTTCAAACCATCTATAACCCTCACTATTTAATGGTGAATTGCCATAACTCTGCATGTAGATGAGGAGGTACGCTTTAGCTGTCTAATTATCATGATAGGAATTCTCTTTGGCTTAATAACAAGCTATTTCCTTCCTCATCTAAACAGGTAGAGTGCAGGATCGAATGTGCAAAAAGAACAGTTGTGGAAGGAAATGCCAGTGAACTCAACAGCACCTTTTTGGGGGAGCCCAGGAGACTGGCAACACTGATCTGCTGATATTTCTTGTCCAAGCAGAAAACTCCTAGTCGTTTGTGGACTTCAGAAACTCTATGCATTGTCTGCCTGGTAGCTCTCTGAAAGGATGCGACAAAGTAGCAAGCTGAATGAGAAGTTCATCCTTTATATGCTACTTCTCTAGGTAAAATTTAAAAGGGATTGGAGGCAGGAGACAAGTTCTCGTGTTCAGCCATGAGCTGGATGGACTTGATATTACATGTGTCATAAGGCAGGATACTCTGTTCATGCATCAGAAACCCATAATTTTATTTCAGCTGTATTTGCATTTACTTGTCCTTTTTCAACACAGCAGTGTTTAGCTTAAGCTTTGTCTTGCTATTTTTGAAGATGTTATTTTTCCCCTTGAATTTTTAACAGTGATCATAAAACTGATTCTAAATTACTAAAATAGATGTGCTTGGTTTAATGATTTAAGCATGAAGCTGTCTTTTAAAGCTGATCGTTAAGTACCTCCTAGGAAAATCTTACGCTTTGTAGAAGATAAACGGTGCCAGAGAAGGAAATCACTTTTGATAAGGATAATGCTCTTGTAACATTTTGTTAATATGTGGGGCAGTCCCTGAAGGTTCCTACTCTTTAAGAGTTAACTTATGGACTTCTTTTTCTTGTTGAATTGTTAAACCTTCTGTTAGATTGAATCCCCATGCTTGATAGTAATGGGAGACAGAGTTATGCAGGTCTTCCTAAATTGCCGTGTAGGCAACAGCATCTGGAATTTCTGCAATGCTAACATGATTCTCCCCAGAGTCGTCTTTCAGCCTTCGTAGCTATGCAAGGTCTGTGAAGGGGGCACTGGGAAAACAGCCTCGTGGGAGTTTTCACAGTTCCTTGCTTGAGACAACCCAGAGTTTTATCAGTCTGTGGGTTGAACTGACAGACCCTCTTTTATATCACACCAGCTTTTCATACATAGCAGTGATTTCCAAGTGGTCTGTCTGCAGAGTCTGTTATTCCTTTGGGTATTTTTGTTTTTAATACAATATCTGTTAAGTTATACTAGCGGGTTAGCTGATCGAATATACATCCTCATCTTTCCTTTTTTTCTTCTAGTTCTGAAATTTTTTGTGTGTTTTTTTTTGTTTTATCAAACCGTGTGTTTTGTTGGGTAGTTCGCTTGTGTACATTTGACAGATTCTCTTAAACATACGGATGTTACCCTTTGCCTTCTGTGAAAGGGACGGTGTTGAAATGACTTTACTATTCCAAAAATACTGCTTGAGGAATAAAGGAAGTTAACTAAATGAGAAACCATCGGTGAAACAGTGGTTAACAGTATCTTCTCTGAGTAGAGCTTAAACAATCATAATTGTTATTTAAGTATTGATGATTAAAGTAGTTAAAAGTAGTTTGACAAGTTCTAAGATTTATATTTCAATATCATAACAGTTTACCACATCTGCACCATGTCTGGTAGGTTCAGCACAGAATTTCTCAGATTAGCATCTTGTAAAGAAGAGATAGCCAATTGCTTCCCTTTTGACTACAGCAATTGTTGTTTGCTAGATTATCAAAATGATAGAATTTTTCTAAGGATGTAAGGCCAATGTACAATGTGAATATTCAGTTAATAATACTAGGTTCAAAGCCTGATAACACCCTTTGATTTAGAAAAACAAATAGTAACCAAAAACAAGCTTGATCACCCTTCTCATTAAACACTGAAATGGATGCAGATCTATCCTAAGTTCCAAAAGATATTCTAAACCAAAACACGTTTGGACTTGCATTAGGATGTGAAAATTTTATGGTTACGGCTCCAGTTTGAAGTTAGTTCTTTCAGATTTGATACCATCAGGCATTGTCTAAACTGTTCTATGGTTTGGTTAAAGGCAGTGCTGGCAAATGAAACTACTCTATAAGGGCGTTAATCAGAGACTCTTTGGGGTTAGAAGGGACCTCAGAGGTCAAGTCTAACCTCCTACTTGAGGCTGATTCAGTTAGAGCAGCTGGGCGCAGCACCATGTCCAGTCCAGTTTTGAAAACCTCCAAGATGGGAGGTGTCACGGCATTTTGGGGACCTGCTCCACAGGTTGACCACTCTCCCTGTGAAATTATTTTTTCTTGTATCTGGTCAGAATTTGCCTTGCTGCAAAGTGTCTGTTGCCTCTCATCCTGTCACTGTGCACCTCCAAGAAGAGTCTGGCTCTGTCTTCTCCGTAATCCCTCCTTTAGATAGTTGAAGACAGTGATTAGCCCTTGCCCTTTACTGTCTCTTCCTGACTGCGCAAGCCCAGTTCCCTCAGCTCTTTTTTCATGTTGTGTACTGCAGTCCCCAACAATTTTGGTAATCCTTTGCTGGATTCACTCCAGTGTGTCAATATATTTTGTTTGTTTGTTTTTGTACTTTGCGGCCCAAAACTGGACACAGTGCTCTCGATGTGATCTCACAAATGCTGAATAGAGGGGAATAATCACTTATCCGGACCTGCTGGCTACCCTCCAACTAGTAGTCCAGGATGTAGTTGACCTCCTGCCACAAGGGCAGCTACCAGGATCTCGAGATCCTTTTCTGCAAAGCTGCCTTCTATCCAGTTGGTGCCCAGCCTGTAGTATTGCATGGGATTACTCCATCCCATTACTTAAGTATTCCCTACGGTTAAGAAAAAGCAGAGTATCTTGCAGATATGGTGTCTATAGACACTGATTAAAATACTTAACTTTTTCTAGCAGTTGATCATTGTAAGACAAGACAGATGGAGACTGAAATCAATTTTAGGATTAAAAGACATGTTAGAAAATGTTATTTGAAACTCTAACCTACAGTTATTAACACAGAGGGTAATCTAATTGAAACCATTTTTATCCCCTTGCCAAGCATGTGACGCACCTTTCTTGTGTACTTGTATGAGCACAAGCAGCTACTGCCAGTCGTAAGTTAAGAAAAGCACTGAAGAGGTTCTTGCTGTCTGAAACGATACGTATTCAAATCGTATCTGGAAGCATTTGCAGACACCAAGGGAAGTCTGTGTTGAAACTCTTTGAATGTGGGATTTATGCTATATCCATACAGTAGTCTTGACTCTTTTATAAAAAGTTCTGGATTCTCTTGATAATTGTAGCTAGGAGCTGTACTGTAAGAAGGTACTTAATGTAATGTAAGAGTGGTTGGTCTGCTGTGTTCTGTCAGGCCGTACAACTTCTCTGCCTGTACAAAGATATATTTAGTGATTCGTAAACTACGTAGAATTTTTGTAAACTTTTTTTAATCTAAGCCAGCAGTTTCGACATGTGGGGCCACTTGAGCTGTGTAGCCAGTAAGGACTTTTTGTGGCCAGCATCTGAAAGCTGACTGATATTTTGATTTTATAACTGAAGTCTGTGGGTACTTTGTGTATGCTGTGCCCATATATGTAGCCACAGCAAAATGTTATGAGGAGATCAAGTTAATGAGGTTTCTGTGGAGACACGTTATGATGGGATAAATTGGATTATGGAACAGAATGTTTAAAATTTCAAAGCATCGTGAGTCTTCAGGATTTTTTTTGTTTGTTTAATAGCATGATATTATGAGGCTAGTAGAATTTAAAAAAGGCAGAATTCATCCTGAAGTCTTGCTGTAGCTTAGCAGGGACTAGTATTGAAGTGGGACACTGGAGGCTGGAATTCTTCAATCATTTTTCCTATTCTGCCCATTGTTTTGTACATATTTTATGTTTTGACAAATTTTTTAACCGTTGTGCACCTCGGTATATTTAGTGAATGAGGATATACATCCTGCAGCATGACAACTACCCACAGTATATGGAAACGTAGGTTCCTGAGTGTATTATTTAGGAATGGCTCCCGATGCTCTGATCCCTGCTGAATGGACTTTTACAGCGCAAAGACATTTGAGGGAGGATGACAATTTATGGAATAAAAAGATCATAATCTGAGTTTCTAGAAACTCTGAAGTGGTTTGGACAAGATTCTTGCTTCAGTTATGGAATGGAGGATATATGTAAATCACTGATTCCTCACAAGTTCCTGTTAATCACCATTTACATGATTATGACGTCTCAGGTCTACTCTTTCTTGTGTCCTTACAATAGAAAAGACGTCAGTGAATTTCTGTCCAAAAAGAATTTATGTGAGGGGTCGAGTGAATGTTATTTCCCCTACTGAGTCATTTTTCTAGTTGTTAATAGATAAAAAAAAAAAAAAAAAGTTAAAAAAAAAAAATTTGCAGAGCCACAAAGCACCTGGAGGAGAAGTCAACTTCTATTTACATTTGTCTATTGAGAGAAATGTAGTAATACAAGATGATTATTTATTTTTAAACCTCTTCAGAGGTTTTAAATTTTCCTAGAAAGAATAACCTTACTTTTTCAGATTAAAAGAATTTTTTAGAGTTGATCTGAAACCTGTTGACACTACCATTTGCTTCGCTTGGCTTTGATGAGGCTCATGTTCCAAAACAGTAGGGCTTTTTGTTTTAACATTGGTAGCAATAATAGGCATTCAGTGACCTTTGCAACTAACTGCAAGCCCATGTATAGCCTTTTGTTGAAAGGGAGACTTTTTGGATCACTTTCTTTCAGTAAGTGAAGATAAGATAATCGCTTTAAAACCGAAGAATTGGCTGGATTTCTGAAATATAAGGCTCAGGCCCTGTTTTTTCATGTCACTCTTATTTCATGTTATGAAGTTCAGTGTCTTTAATCTTATTAAAAGATTGTCTCTCTAAAACCAGCAAAATAAGTTTTAGCCTTCTGAAGGTGAAATGACCTCAAGTTATGAATCTGTGGGATTAATGTACTGGTGACCTGTGTTCAGATGGATTAGATGAAATGTAGAATCAGATACTTATTGGTGGAACAGTACCTATTTAAGAAATATGTTTGACTGGAGGAACTTTCAGGTACTAACATCATGAAGTAGTTACGCCCTATCTGATCAGACAACATGACACGTGGAACGAAAGTAGTCTGAACCAAAAGCATCATATGCAATAGATACAGGAGGGAAAACACTGCGTGACTGGGAGCAAACCTCCGCTTATTCTGTAAGAGTGTTTAAATATTGGATTAAAGCCTTCTCATGCCTGTGCAGAAACACTAGTGTTGGTTTTCCTTGGCCTTGTCAGTTCCAGTTTCAGTGTGTGGTTTTATGTCATCAGTGGTATTTCTGTTGTCAAGAAGGACTAAATGGAATCCAGCAGTGCAATGTATAGGGCAAGTGGTGCTAAAGAAGAGGTTAAAAAAGATGAAAATATGGGGAGCAATCCATCTTTGCTTTCTTAAGACTATAAATTTAAAGATATTTGCCTAGTTGAGGGGCGACTACAAATCATGGAGAGTTATCAAACCTATAAAAACCTGACTTGTGATTGTTTTGTTTGTGATGGAATAGGAATGTAAGGGAGGTTTCTATATTATTTTTTTGCTTAATGTGAACTGTTTGTCATTCCACAGAGATGGCTATAAAAAGATTTTATCACTTACCATAAGGTTCATGCGACCAGCTTCTCCTTTTTATTCCCTCCTTAACCCTTGTGCATTTTAGGTTTTAAGGATAAACACAAAATTTATTTCATTTTTTTAGAATTTGAAACTTGTGTAATGCTATGTGTGTTTTGAAAGTTATAGATGATTTTGAAATGCCACTTAGATGCTTTTCTTAACTGGAAAATTATAGGGTGTTATTTGTAAATACAAGTGGGAGGAAGGACTCCGTAATCTGGTTTACAGAAATCCATAATAATGTAGTTTAATAGTCCTAGTTCCTCATTAGGATTCCTTAACACTGAAGGAGAGCAAAAAATAATTACTGTTTTAAGATGAAGGACGTTATTGGCCTGCAGATTACTTAAGTGCTGAATAACTGCTGAATATTTTTTATTTACTTGTATTAGTAACCAGGGTAACGTGAGTTTAGAGACTCTCAACATTTTTATGCTGTTGTGATTCAGTGCATCACTCTTCTTTGTCACAGCATTGAAAACCAGCTTGAACAAATTTGTCCATAAGGTTTATTTAACAGTCTTTCCTGTAATATTTTGCTTTTTGAAAATCTTTTTCAAGAAAAATGATGCTGAAGAATATTATAAAGAAAGACTATTGAGTGGTCTGCTGTAATATTCAAATTCTTGAAGGGGACTGTGCTGCTTTAGGTGTAAAAATAAATCCATGAGTAAAGCCATAATGTGATTTAGAGCCCTTCATAGAGAGGAATTTGGTAACAAGAGAATGAAACTTTCGTATTTCTTTTGAATTTTGTTTCCGTAATCATGTGTTATAACAGTTTTCCAATGTGACTGTAATTTGCAATTGGCTACAGTGTAAAATATAAAGAAGTTTAGGGAAGGTGTTCCAAGGATGGTGCTGGGTTTTGGAAAACACCATCAGTTAGTTATATTTTACAGAATCACAGACTCACAGAATGGTTGAGGTTGGAAGGGACCTCTGGAGATCATCTAGTCCAACCTCCCTGCTCAAGCAGGGCCACCTAGAGCATATTGCCCAGGATCACATCCAGACGGGTTTTGAATATCTCCAGGGAAGGAGACTCCCCAACCTCTCTGGGCAACCTGTTCCAATGCTCTGTCACCCTCACAGTGAAGAAGTTTTTTCTCAGCTTCAGGTGGAACTTCCTGTGGTTCAGTTTCTGCCCGTTGCCTCTTGTCCTGTTGCTGGGCACCACGGAGAAGAGGCTGGCCTCATCCTCTTGACACTCCCCCTTCAGATACTTGTACACGTTGATGAGATCGCCTCTCAATCTTCTCTTCTCCAGGCTGAACAGGCCCAGCTCTTGCAGTCTTTCTTCATAGGAGAAATGCTCCAGTCCCCTCATGATCTTGGTAGCCCTCCGCTGGACTCTCTCCAGTAGTGCCATGTCAAATGGCACATTACAAATGATAAGGATTCCTGGAATGGACAGAGCTAATGGAAAGAGCTTTTGGTCCCACTCATTCCTTCTCTTGGGCAAGCAAAGCTCTTCGTGGAGCGCCTCCCACACAGGCTGAGCTTGCCGTGCTGAGTAGAGCTGGGTTTGAGGCCTGCCCGTGAGCCTTGTGGGTCAAGTGGAGACGTGTAAGCATCGTCTTACTCTAGTTGTTGTGGTAACTGATAGTAAATGTGGACCTTTCTCATGTATCCTGTAAACACAAACATGCATAACACATGAAGAGTATGACACTAGATTTCTAATTAAAGGTTTTTGTAGTTTAGTCAGGGCAGCTACTAATACATAGAGCAGAGCGCTCTTGACGTGCCACTGCAGACGGCATTTTTAGCTTAGTTTTGTTTTCTTTCTAAGAGTTACAAATACCTTTCAAAAGTACTCCAGGAAAGCTCAGCAGCTAAAGAAACCAAACAAAGATTAACCTTTAACCACTAGCCATGCTCCTGCTAGCTATTCCTATGGCCCAGCGATAGCCATCTGACATGATAAATGTCTGATGCCGATCTGGAGGAATGTTATTATTTGTTCCTTAGGGAAACCAAAATTATATTTGTAGTTCACAAGGGAAAAGAGAAGTAAGAACATGGAAAATGCTTACAAAGAAGTAAACATGTGCTCCTTGGATTTTTATGAAGTTCTGCCAAAACTTTAAGCTAAGCTATAGGAACCAAACTAAATGAGCTTACTTCTAGTTAAGTCTTGGCTCATGATGCTTTACATTATTCATTGTAAAAGACAACTTTTTAATCAATACTTACTAAAGAAGCGTCTGTTGCCTTTAATGAGGAAGCTCTGAAATACATTCATGGAACTCGTAAACTAAGTAAAAGTCATTTTGTGCTGACTTCTTCACGTAGCTTTCCATCTTAGATGCAAGGTCTTTGCTTTAAGCTTTATTTCAATGTATCAGCTCAACTTTTCTTCTCTGTCGCCCAACATTTGCTGGGAGTTTGATAAGTAAAGCACTTCCAGGGTGTTTAAAGGAAATGCCCAGTTTTCCTGAGATACCCATTTGCAGCTTTCTGAGAACAATGTTATTAACTTCATAGAAATTTACAGTCTTCATGAGTGTATGAATACTACCGACCTGAATGTATAAATACTGTTGATGATGCAGCCGCCTTATTAATATTACGTGCAAAATCTGCAGTATGTCTTAATGTCTATTTTTAGTCATCTAAAAGTTAGGCATTCCATCTCAGAAAGTTGTCTTATATGGCTGTATGAAGTAGAAGGAGGAGAGGAAGCTTCAAGAAAAAAATGTCTGTACCTTTAAAACTTGGTTAAGAGTGAAACGAGTCTCTTTTGTGGAGTCTCTCTCTCACATTGCCTCTTATGGAGGAGCTGTGGAACTGGAAGCACCTAGTGTTGGATTGTCTTTTAGAAGTTTGAAATTATATACAATGATTCCCCCTCATTTTTTGGTTGCAAAAATTACAAAAAGAAAGAATTTCAATGAAAAAATCTCAGCAGTACTGTTACAGGCATGAGAGTAACTTCCTTCATTACTAGAAGTAGGTTCACAAATGTGAACTCTGCGGTCCTAAGTGTCTTCCGTTTTGATGTAAATTTTCAAGACCTTTCGGTATCATTCAAGAATAGTTTGCAAGATACTTGTGAATTCATGTCCTTTGCTGCCTTGAAGATTTTATGGGTTGTCTCTTGTTTCCTCGTGGTGTACTCAGAGGTTGTTCTTACCTGGAAGACCACAGATACAGTTTCTAGTCAGGAAAAAAAGAGGTTAAGTACATGTTTAAAATCTGGGTACTAAAAATGTGGATGCTATTTTAGTTTTGCAAAGTCATAACTTGAAAGCAAGATTTCAACTATGTCTTCTCCAGGAAGCTTCAGGTATATTTATGTTGACTAGGTGAAGTAAATAATTGGCCAAGTCTGGAATTTAATCCTATTGTGGGATTTCCAATTCTTATTTTATTATTGTTGTTTTTAAACTGACTTTAGTAGTAGATACTATCAGACTGGCTTTGATGGTAGCAGAGCTGGATTTTTGAAGTGTCTACTTTTATAGTTTTACAAGAGACTTATTAATGTTTTTAGAATTAATCACTGCTTGCCAGTGAATCCATGAAGAGGAGGCATATATATGTATGTCAGTGCAGAATCTCACACTAATTCTGTATGATTTGGACTGAAATCCCTGTCTGTCTTGAATAAAAATTGTTCTGCTGTACAGAAGCCTATATGAATATTGATGTACAATAGTTGTGCTATATTATCACGGTGAAATGTAAAGTCTACTGTAGTAAGGGCAGTTCTGCTGCATGCCAGAGTTCGCACCATGGTTAACGTCAGCTGCTTTGGGTGAGGAAAGGGACATACCTGGAAGGTGTATACTGTTGTCATTCTGGAGCAAAGGGATTGGTGCAGACCCGCTGCTGGTTTCGATGGAGGACAGCCTTTGGACTCCTTGTGTTACAGCTCTCTGGTTGGCGTAGATGGGCGACGTGCTTTACTTCAACCAACAAATACTTACGTTTTGAAATGCTAGTTTAGGTGACGCCAAGCAATGCAAATAAGTTCTATCGGAAATCCTCAGCCCTTTTAAGAGGAATAGCTAATTCTTAAAGATATTTTTGCACTTATAGACAATAAAAACTGTTATACAGAGGAGTATCTGAAATGCTGCCACACATTTGTGTGGTTTGTACCGTGATGTGGCTCAGTAATAAGGACTGCTGTGGAGTCCTTTTGTTGGTATCCTTTTTTGTTGACTTATTTTTACAAAAGGGGTGGAAAAAAGCGATTGCTACACAAATTTCCTGTAAGTGACAGCTGGTTGCAGTAGATGACTAAATATGATGTCCTGCTGTCTGACGACGCTATCTTAATAGAGGATTTGAAAACAAGTACCGCTTTATTCTCCTGAATATTTTGGATTGTTCTGCTGTCTCAGCTTACTCTTCTGTGCTCCGTTCCTCAGACTCCCAAAGGTTACAGCTTCCTTGCATACGTCATATCTAATTTCTGTGACTGAGTGCGATTCCCGTGTTTGCCCCAAAAGGTGTACAGTGAGCCAGGTTTGACCCCGAGTTCATAAGGACCAGAGGCTGCGTGAGCTAAACAAAGAAGCTGCTCTTTCTGGGGAAATGCAGTCCTGGAAAGCTGCTGTGGTTTTACTTCTGAGGCCTACTGGGTATTGGGGCTGGAAATACGGACAAGTTATGCCATTTGGCTGCCTGTAGCGGCCTCTGGTGGCAGCTCGCCCAGCACCATGGCTCTAACCTCTCTTTCCAAAGTGAGCATCACCAGCGGCACTGCTGTTTCCCTCCGCTGGAAATGAGTGTACTGCAAGTATGTTCTTCACCTGTGTCCACAAGGCTAATTGCTACTGCTTTCCCCTCCCTGACCCGTATGGTTTTATAAAGCAGTTCGGAAACCAGTTATCTCATTCCTGAACAGAGTCATTAAAAGTACAATAATAAAGTGTGTGTTTGCACCAGCTATAATACAAAAAATGATTAATTTACTAATTGGTTTATGTATTTGTTTTCAGCAACAGGTTTGCAAGATGATAATGCATCAGGAGGAAGGATCAGAAAGTTGAGTGTCGGACAGTATGACAACGATGTCCAAGGGCAGCCAACGTACACCAGGTGTGGATGGGTGAAGTCTCCTGCTGTTGACCAGGCTATAAATCCAGGATCGCTAATTGCTGCGGGGGAGACCAAAGAGGTAAACAATGAAGAACTATTCAGAAACATTTAATGAAGTGAACGGCCGGTGGGGCCCCACGTTCATGTTCAGTGTCCAAATCAATGTTGAGCAATTTGCATTTGATCCTGGCAGTAAGAATGAATGACCGTAGTTAGCTCAGAAACGTAATTCCGTGTTGCAGGCTGTCGTGCTGTTATCCTCTGTAGGTATTTTTGTGGTTTCAGTGTTCCAAGATCTCTCTGGGCAAGGGAATCAGAGTATTTGAAATCTTCTAAAATCTAATGAAAAATACCCCACTATGTTACCCCCACTAGGAGTAAGCGGGAATTTTCACACTATGATTTTGCTCTTTTGTGCCCTTCCTAGATGGCTGTGGCGTGTTACCAAGATGAAATAGATGGGGGAATCTTCTCCCCAGCCAACAATGGAAATGAAGCTGTCTCATCCACACCAGCTTTTCCACTGTCACCAGAGACACCATATGGTAAGGAAACATCCGCCTCATTTTTTTTTTTTCTTTTCGTAGTGCTATTAGCATTTTACCTGTCATTGAAAAGGAATTTTCCTTTTCCTTCCCTTCTAGTGAAAACACCTCCGCTATATCATCAACGGATTCCCTCTGGCCAAAAGGCCAGCAGCCCATCTGAGCTGTACAGAACTGGTCCTGGTAAGAGTCCCATACTTAAATAATTTGAAACTGAGCTGAGTATGAAGACAACTAACCAAACAGTAGTTATTCCTTTATAAACAGGGCATGTGCCTGCTGAATGCAGGTATGCGCAAGTCAGAGAAGTAGAATTTAGCCTTCGCACAGAGGCTTGTGTTGCTCTGCTATCAAAATAGCACTGCCAAAAGATTTGATTTCCTTGTAATTTTTATGTTGGTATTGGCTCCATCTGAGCAAGGAGTAATGAGCTCCATGGTGCCATCTTGCAGTGCTTGTGCAGCTAGCAATAGAGCTTGGCAATATCTGTGCTCAAGTCAAGCAAGTCAAGAAGTTTTTTAGTCAAAAGAATGAATGTTGTGGGGTTTTGTTATTGATTTTTTTTTTTTTTTTTTTTGGCCACAACACAGTTTGTAAACATGCAACCTGGAAAAGTAGTTGGTAATAGATAATTACTTAAGCAGAGTTTAAAGGGTTAGTGTGATCTAGCTATGAATTGCTAATAAAGAACTCTTCTTGTTGACCTTAACTTCCTGCTGCTAAAAATACGGTGATATGTCCTTCACCAGGTATCCCCTCTAACTCTGAGTCAAAATTCATGCATTATTTTTGCTGAGTGTACATTGATAAGTTATTTTGTTTTGTTATCATTTGACCATGTATGGAGAATTTCCAAATGTTTTATGTTGCCTCCATAGAAGTATATAAGCAGCTTAATGCAAAAAAAAGCTTTATATAGTGTAATGGCTTAGGTGAGGGTGGCTCAGGTCCCTACTATTCCAGTTCCATCTTTGTTCACCAGAGTGCCCTCTGCTGATCTGTTGCGCTTTGGGCAGATTGGAGAACATCATGATGGGTGTTAGCTGGCACACATAGGAAATTTGTCACCCTCTTTTCATCTGCTCTTCAAAGGTTCGTTCCTTGGGAGTTTTTCATAGTGAGGTTGTGTGATATTTGTAAGATTGCCTTTTTTTGTTTGTTTTTCCTGTAATACTTTTTTAAATTTTGTTGAAAAAGTATAAGAAAAATTGCTAGCTGTCACTTTTCTGGACAAATGATGAGTCTTGTTTTTGACAAATGATGAGTCAGTCTGGTGCAAACTGATTTTAAGACGGTAAGTTAAAAAATGAAGTAAATGTTTCATATGACTGCATCAGAAAATACTGGACATAGGAGAAAGCTCATATAATTTATTTAAAACCTTAATAAAAGTCTGAGACATTCATTTAACTTGTATGCATTAGAAGATGTTCAGATAATTATATATATATATATATATATATGTATGTATGCACACACAAACAGTATACACACGCAACACTCACATACACGCACATATATTTTTATACTTCATTAAAAAAAAAAAATAAAGTATAGTTATATTGCCTAGGCTGCAACTGTCGTTTCAGGTAGGCTCTTGAAAGTAGAGTTTCCAATAAGTTTGATACAGTTAATTTTGATGCAATAGCAGCTATAGTGTTGTGTTTTTAACTTTGGAAAAATGCCTTCTTTAATTTGTCTCATTTAATAGTTAGCAAAAGCAAATAAAATCATCACAGAATGAAATTTTCCTGGAATGAAATCTTTAGTAATAAAGCAATCTTCTGCAGGGTTCAGGACGTCTGTTTACGGTTCAGTTGCTGTGGCTTTGACCTTTACTCTCTCAGCTCTTAAACAATTTGAAGTGAATATACTCCTGAGGTCAGCTTCAGCAAATCAATTACAGTTTGCTTACCTTGAATTAGTCTAATGATTACTTTGATGTTGTTGTTGTTAGATGGTTTCCAGTGCTGTTCCTAACAGTTGGGACTCGCCATGGAAGAATTAAAGTGTTTCTCAGCATATTTCTCTTTATTTCGTTGGAATTCAGGAGGAGAATCACCAAGTGCTGTCCCCTCTTAAATGCTGGTTTCAGATGCTCAGTTAAGGTGGCCCCTGAAAGTAATGACTCTAGCTTAGAACAAAGCAGATAGATCTCTCTTGCAACATAAAAATGAGGATTGTTTTCTGTCCCTTTAAAAATGACTTTCAAGGCCTTCTGTGAGAGAGGTGGAAACTCTGAGCTGAGCCTCAATGACATAACAAGGCTTTTTCTGTCCCTTGTTGACAGTCTTCTTCCTCAGAGACATGACTAATAATATGAGCATTAGGATGGGTAGAAGAAGAGACCTGCAAGATGGATAGTTCTTCTAATAGGCTGTGTCTGCTTTCTGCTTGCAAATGATTGTGTGTTGATTTGAGATGTTTAGCAAAAGTAAATATCAAGTAGAGAGGGTCAAATCTTGGCCAATAGCATTTGGGCAGGAATATTAATATAACGTTAATAAATGGTGTGGCAGATGTGCTTGTTCCCTGATATTACTCAGTAGGCATTTTCAGGGCACAGACTGGATAGTATTAAATGGGTTATTTTATTTTAAATGCGCAGAGTGTTAAGGCCTTTGGTGCCTTGGTGCATACTCTCAAAAACAGACCTATAGCCGTGACTATTGGTATCTCAGTAGACTCTTGTGTGGCCTACAATTTTTGTAGTCGTTCAGTTCATGAATGGGCTGTCATTATATCTCCCTCCGATTAGCTGTATCCTACTCCTTTTTTCCTCATAAATTTCTTTAAGGCTTCCTGCCTGTGTCGACTAGAGGTGACCAAATTCCTGTTCAGCACTTGTTCTCAGAAGTGAGCAAGTTTCACCTTCGTCGCTCCGGGCTGAGGCATGCAGTTCCTTGCTATAAGCATTGCTCTTCCGATGCAGTTGCTTGCTACCATAATTGCTCTTTTCCTTGCTTTATGTAGCTTGCGCATAATACAGCACCTGTCTGAATGATCTTTTGAAAGACTCTTTTTTTTTTTTTTTGGAAGACAAACTTGAACCATCTATAAATTGGTTTGTTTCATAAATACCACATCCAAAAAAAGCTGGATCCAAATAGTGAGAAGACGGATACTGCCTTCCCAGTAACATAACAGCCATTATATATCTGATGGGAGAGTCCTATGCATCAGTGAAGGAACAGAAGCCCTGTTTGTAGGCCATTTTGAAGTTTATAAAGGCTCTCTTGTCTCGCACAGCATACAGCTGATTGAGGTCCCTTTGTATATAGAAGTACCGAGTAAAACCGTGGCGAGCTCTTTGCCAGAGAGCTGAACTCTGGCTCACCACCCTGTCCACATTCAGGGACTTCCTGCCTTCTGTCCCTCTGGCAGTCCGGGAAAAGTTGCCCCTTCCTCAGCCTTGGCCAAAGCATAAACGGAGCTTTGCATAAAATCTGCCTTCGCAAACAGGCAGTGTGCTGCCGCAGAAGCCGTGGCCCGTGGAACAAGGGAAGATTATCTATAATTCTTTGTCGATGCACTGTTTACGAGAAGACGTGGTGGCCTGCTTTCCATCTTCTCCGAACATAGCTTAAGTATAGTTATGCAGTTCAAGTCATGCGTGCAGGGGAATGATAGGCAGGGTGAGGAATCTCCAAGCCTTTAAGTGTGCGTAAGGCCCTCTCTTTTTATGCCTGCTAGTGAGGTTAGCCCAGGTGCTGCACTCCATGCTTGTACTATATGTACAAGCAGCATCTTTTCTAAAAATTGTCATGAGGAGAAAATACTTGCTATGTTTTCTCCTCCTGCCGTCATATTACCCCTCGAGTCCAGACACTGGTGCATTTCCTAATACAGTCTGTATTTCTATCTGACAGAGACACTGAAATCCTAAGTTCTACCCGTTGACTAATGTAAGCCTATTCTGTTACTTGACCCTGTAAAGTGATGAGTGTTTCATAAATCTCTTGGAAAACAAAAGCCTAACCTAATAGATTTCATTAGTGCAGAAATCTATTACTAATTGTAATTTCACACTGTAACTCCGTGATTGTCATTTCTTCCTGTTACTGTGTTTCAAAGGAAATGAGCCCTACTGCTTAGTTATTCAGTAACAAAAGTATCCAGGTTCTGAATTGAAAGCTTTTGTGTGTGTGTTAGAAGGGGTTAGCAGCATGGGGGATAGAAATGATGCTGTTTCCTGAGGGGGGAAAAAAATCAGCAGTTTATGATATGCAAAAGCATTCTTCACAATATGAAAGGTTTTATGTAATTTTTTTTTCTTACCTCTCTCTTCCCCTTGCCTGTGTACCTAAGATATATGTGTCCAAGGTAAAAGGAAGAGCAAGTTATGACAGGTATGGAACTTTTCCAGGCATCTGGGTTTATTTACATAGTACATCAGTGCATCCACTTCAGTGGATGCTGGTCGTAAGCTCGGTCCTCCTGGACACAAAGGTGTATTTTGTTTTTTGTTTTCCTTATTTTACAGCAAGGCTATTAAAGCGCAATAAAATCACAAGTAGAGACAAGAGATTTATGATGTTTGCTACAAGGTAGGTAGACAAGGTCTGTGTTATATTTTCCACTGTCCTGCAGTTGACCTTGCTCTGTGTATCTTACGGTTAAAATGCAGTACTTTCCTCCATGATATTTTTATAGTGAAACAGCTAACATTTCTTAATTATGATAAAGTATACCATTTACTAGTGTATGTTTAGCCTCCATAACTGAAAGGAATAACTATGAAAGGACTCGAGTCTCCAGTTGGGACTCTACCAACATGAATTTAATTAGGTCCTTGCAGAAACTTTGCAGAAAAGAAAGCCATTGCAGCAAAGCATTGTTAAGAACTTTAGGAACCAAATTCTTGACAAATGTAAATACTGAAGTCAATGCAGTATGTCACGAACTGTATCACTCCTTTTCTTATCTTCCCTGCATTACTTGTTTTGACACGTTCATCTCAGTAAAACTAATCTTTACGGAAATCTTTTGATGCACAAAGTTTGCAGGTGACTTGATGTATTTTCAGCAGTCTGTGTGGTTGCAGACTGACAGTAATTTTCAAAGACCATTTGCACTTTGCACCACTGATTATAGAGTCCTTAACATACCATTCAAATACAAACCCAGGAACTTTGTATCTTATCTGTCCTGCAGGGGAAATCATGCTCACTGCTTTGGAAAAACTTTTTTTTTTTCTGTTTTGTGCTATATGCTTCACCTTCTGTGAAAGTATTCACATTGCTGTCTATTTTTCTTTTTTTTACTGAATGACTTTTCAGTCCAGGAGAGGGAAGGTATTGACTGATAAGCAAATGGAAATACTGAGGTTGTCCATCTAAAAAGAAGGCGGCACTGTTCTCCAACAGGCTAGTGAGGTGCCTGTATTATCTGTTTGAACTGAGACGCTGCTGAAAAGTTAGATCGAATCCTCTGTCTAAAATAGTGAATGTAAATGGGATGTAACTTTTCACACTGAGAAGTGAGTAGCCAAATGGAGGGGTTGGTAGTGGGGGATCCTAAATGTGGAAGGAATCTTCTAACCTTTTCACCATCCAGTTTTGTGGTCAAGTCAAATGTTAGTGTTTGTTAAATGGATGGAAGATCTGATGAGGACAATGCTGTTCTACAGGAATTCAGATGTAATACTGTTTATGACTGGGGATATCTTTCAAATCTCTTACATGTTATAAGCTTCCATCAATGGTAGCTCAACAGGTCTGACTGCAGACACCTCCTCAGCTCCACACTTGCACCATTGAAGTAAATAAACTGTTGGTGATGGATAGATTCCCCTTCAGGTAGGCCCAGCCCGTGGGCTTGGTCCCTTATCTGGGACACTTTCATTTTAGTTCAGTCCATTTACCATTTCTTAGCTCTTGTCTCAGTTTTTTAATACCGTAGACTTAAAAATGAAACAACTGTCTCTTTTGAAAAGGAGTTTTTAACTAAAAAAAAACCCTGCAACCCAGCAGCAATGCAGGAAACACAGCACCATAGTGCATACTTGGCAACACAGTCCACAAAAAACTTATCACCTCGCTATTTCACTGTGTGTATTGGCAGTCGATCGCCACATCGTGTGAAGGCTTTGATCTCATTTTCAAAGCCTGCATTACGGTTGTCCTCCAGCTCTTGAGAAGGCATGGATCAGGTCTCATTGACCCTGAAGATGCCACATAGCTATGTTCTGCTGAAACGATGGAAGTGCTTACCACAAAAGTAAGACTAGTGAGGACTGAACACAAATTTTTCTCAACAGAAGGCCCCCTAGTGTGGAATTTACTAACGGTGCGTAACAGAACGACCACAAGCCTTAGCACCTTCTCAAAATGTTATAAAGCATGCTGCTTCTGCGTGATTTTCCTCTGTAACCATGCATTTAAATGAAAAAAACCCTTCCAACAATATAGGGGAAATCATGGGAGTAGGATATGAGCTCCTATGTGTATTTTTTTTCTAATATATTTCTCTGATGAAGTACTGCATTGGTGTCTGCACAGTAGACATGAGATAGATCAATAAATCCTCATAATTTGAATTAGCTGTCAGAAATATGTAGGCAATTTGAAGACTTACCGCCATTTCAAAATGACAAACAAAAAAGCTCTTCACTAGTAGAGAAGACTGTGTTGTGTTAATCTCTGTTCATTCTCCATTCATTGTGTTTTCAACATTGCCAATTAAAAGACATAAATATTTTATTGATAAGTGTACTAAATACATCTATGAGTTGCAATGAAAACTTTTCAAAATATAAATGACAGTTTTTCTGACTATTCAGAAAGCAAATGAAAAACGGTATGCTAGATTATTAAGAGAGTGTTGGTTGGTACATTTTAAGTGGTTATGCTTATGAAGTGATAAGTATCTAGCTTTTGGAGCATCATTATTATATTCTTGTTCCCTGTAAAAATAAAATTTTGCCTAAGATACTTGCTGTTATGGTTAGTAAATTGCACCAGAATTATGCGGTCAGCGCTCGCTTGCTTGCTCACTCTTTCATGCGTGCACTCAAGCTCTTATGTGCTTTCTCTTCCTCTCAATTTACCATTCAGCAAGAACAGTTGTGTGTTTGGGAAGATATAATCAACACTAAACCGTTTTCTTTGTAAATGGATGAAGTGGTGCTGTGACTTTTCTTAGTTAGTTACATCATAGGCATTTTGTCCAGTGAACAGAGAATTACCACATACCATTAAAATTTCTGGGTTAAGTATTGAGCATAAGGGCAATACTTATTGTCTGTATATTGTTTACTTTGGGAAAAGTCGTGACTCTCCAAAAACTATGCAGTTCCCTTAATAGCCTTTGCAATTGTCAGAATTGACTTTCATTTATTTTCACTGCCCGCTCCCTCTTCCCCTCTCCCCTTCCTATGCTCCTCTGAAAAATTGGTATGTGAGATTTCTCTAACTTTTCCAAGTGACTGTAGGATCCCTGAGGGGCCACTTCCCACCCCTAGCCTGGAGGCTGGGCATGAGCTTTTAGTCTGTGATTTGGCATCTTCAATGTACTGTTTAAATTCTGAGGAAGGCTTGTGAACAATATCTTAGCAATTTTATTTTGTTTCCCCAACCAGGGATTTTTTCCACCTTTTATTGAGTACTTATATTGTCTTTTATTGTCTGATTTCAACTGCTCCTAGTTCAGATTTCAGTCAAACTATTTCATGCTAAGCAACCCTTTAAAATGCCTCTTTCACAACCTTTAAAATGCATCTTTCACTGAACTTCTGAAAAATGTAAAGCACAGAAAGCATGCAGATAATAGCAAGTACAGCACAAAAGTTTCCAAACCAGTATGGCAAAAAGAGTGAGCTGAATCGATATGATTCCTTGCTGTGGGTTCTTATTCAAATAACTGCTAAAGGAAAAGCAGGTACCTAAGTTCCACTCACCTGTATCTATCCTGAATGCCATTAAGTGTGCAGTCCCACCTTGTTGTATGTGATTGAGTTATTCTTTGTGTGGGTAGAAGATGGCAGAAGTGTCACTGGAGTGTAATCCAGACAACTGAACATCAACAGTGAATGCATCTGAAGTGGCATTTTTGCTCCTGAGGATGCCAGGTTGTGGGATCAAACCTTACAAGAATTTAAGCATGTGATATGCTGAGAGCTCAGCACTTGGAATGGGAAAAGTAAGTAAAACAGTTCCCAGAGAGGAAAAAAGTGTGTGTGTGTGTGTATGTTGCAGGGGGAAAGGAAGCTGGGGAGGAATACAATGACTGTAGTTATGATTGGGGGAAATGATGAAGGTATGGGAAGAAAAGCTAGTAGAGCTGAAAGGTGAGAAGATTCTTGCTTTTTTCCAGTTTTTCATCAAAAGTTATATTAAAGCACAAACCCTAGGGAGTAAATAAAATTAAGTGCGAATAGTTTTGCGTCTGTAGCATTTCACGGAAAAAAATATGAAGGCAGTCTCTGAGTGTTTCTAGCACACTATTAGTGCACATTATTGCTGTTGGATTTCCTGAATCTTACCAGTTTGTGTCACTGCTCTTGTGTTCTTTTTTTTTTTTAAAAAAAAAAAAAAAAAGGGTAGATGAAAATGAAATGCTTTGCTAGGAGACTGCAAAAACAGCTATGAAGATAGTGTAATACGAGCCTGCTAATGGGCAGAGACACTTGGGTTGTTCTGGGTCTGTGGGGCAGTCATTGGGATCCCTGAAATGTTCTGCATACCAGCTAAATTTTCCGGAAACAAAAAGAGTAATATGAAGGTTATATAGGTATTACAAAGAAGATAAAATTGCAGCATGTAAGTTTTATCACTTTTTAAAAGCCTGAAAGATTTTGTACATTCTGGTTGTTATTGTTTATTATATTCAGGTTTTTATTTACACCCTTCTTTTTTCTTGGAAGATTTTATGGGTAAACGAAGAACAAGTTAATGAAATCTCTAAGGTGAAAGGAACTTTCATTCAGATGTTTTTAATTATTGGAGCCATGCTAAACTTTCATTTACAAATATTTTACCACAATCAGAAAGTTGAGTCATGTAAATGAGAGAAAGGTTTATATTGTGTTTGTTGTTTTAATTAAAACTACTTAATGTAAAAATTTGAATAAATGATGTCAAGAAAAAGTTTTTCCTGAGCATTCAACAGCCCTACTATATAGCATGTGGTAAATAGACGCAGCTCATAGTTTCCCAAGAGAGCATACATGAGCTAATAAATTCTACATTTGGTCACAGAAAAGGTTATCCAGAGATTATCAAAATATTTTTATTCTGGAAAATGCTGAGAATATTTTAAAGCTAGCTTGAGATTATATATCAGTTGTGGCTTTTTTTTTTGTAATGTAATTTTGCTGCTTTCCTGTCTGGTCGCAAGAGAGTGTATTATTAATACCTTTCATTCAGTAGTTGTGAAGGGTGTTTGTCAGTTAGAATTCTCTGTAAACTAATTTGACTACCAGCTGGGAGATATCACTGAGAGCTGCTAAAATTGCCTACTAGTAAGGTATGCATAAACTGTACTTTTTAATGAAATCTGAGAACTGTGTAGGTAAGAAGGACCTCATCCTCCATCCACTTCTCTTGAAATGGTAAGAAGATGAAATTCAAAAAACTGTGTGAAATAGCAAGGTATATTATTAATGACAAAGCTTCAATTCTGCTGTTCTTAAAATTGTTTTTTTTTTTTTTAATCTTGCCATTTATTTCAATGCCAGAGTGGGAGCCTAGCAGTTTGAAAACTCTGCCTGCCTGCGCTCAGTTGCCACAAATATTTTGGCAGGGGAATTTTTTACGAAGAATGCTTGAAAAAGAAGACAAAGTTTAAGAAAACAGTAGAAAACAAAATAGAGAATGTTGAATATGTTCAAAATATGCCCTTCTCTATGCAATATTCGTTCTAGAAATTGTATTCCAATTTATACTTGCTCTGTCACGGAGCATGCAGTATAACCAATGTATTTGATCATTGCTGAGTACAAGAGTCATCCTACCAAGTAGTTGAACTAAAACGCACGCAAGTATCTGCATATCAAAGAACTGTTTTCAGAAGTCGTTCAGGGAATTGGTGTATTTTGGCAACTTTAGGTCAAATTACTCTGAATCTGGGGAGAAAAGCAGGTCAAAAAAATGCCCATTTGTAGGCAGAGGAGAAGTATGCTCATGAGCAGGAGTTTTTACCACAAAGGTCACAGCTCTGGGCACTTTGGCGCAAAGGGGAGAATCTGTAAACTGCTGCTCGGTTACAGCCCAGTGTGGAGGGGCTCTGAATTCAGTGGGCATCAAAACAGAAACAAGCAAAATAAACGTTATGACTTGAATGTAGTGACGTTTTTGTTGCCGGTTATGTCAAGTCTTGATATCTCTGAGCAGTGATGCTTCTAAACCCAGTGGGATTTACAGACTTGGATGTCCTCTGCATTTTCTGCCTTCTGGACCTAAATCTTGGACTTTTTCTAAGTCACATTTAGAAGGAGGAGGAGATTTTCCAATGCAAAGCTAATAACCAGTTGGTTGGAGTAATTTGTGTGATGTGCGAGGCCCGAGGTAGTCTTCCTCTTCTGCTTGATACTCACTCAGCAGGACTCAACCCCAGCTTTCCTGTGTAAGTGTGAAAACAGTGAGGCTTTTGAGCCAGATTTCTCTCTCTGGCTCAGTTAAGATACAGTACTATTTAATACAAGGCAGGGTAACAGTAGAGCAGTCTCCTCAAAAATAAAGACAGAGATGTTCCTCTCAATGCCCTTATACTACTGCAGGGTTTAGAGCAGACTTCACAAAGGAGAAAGAGTTGAATTCAAATGTGTGGGTTTTCAGAAGAAGTTCTCTGAATGGAGTGAAGGGCTAACTCTAATAGAGTAATTAACGTCTGTGAGTGCGAAGCTGGTGTAAAAATGCTCCTTTGGTCCAGAATTGTCAGCTAACTTTCTAAGGGAGTGTAAAATCTCCCCTCTACGGTGTTTATTACCTAGCCTCAGGTGACTGAATTAACCTGATTCTTCCAAAGCTAACATTTCCCATCTCTTACGTGGCAAATCCAGGCATGTACCTTGGGGCTTTGAATTCCACTCAGTACGTCTGAAAGCGTAATTGTGCAGTGTTCAACTTGCATCCTTCTTGTGGCTGTAGTCCAAAGGCCTTTTCTCTTGAGAGAAAGCGGTAGCATTATCTGGTATTTATTTATTTAAGTTTTTTATATTTGCTATGCAGGATAACTGTTAGCACTTGAAATAAGCACCTATGAGGTAGAAAGACTATGGCGTTTCCAAAGGTGCTGAACACACCATTTTTCATTATCTTCACGGGAATCTGTGAGAGCTCATCGCTTCTGTAATGCAGGTGATAAACAGTGTAATTCTGCAGTTTTAAATGCCAAAGAAATGTTGTTTATGTAAGCAAATTACTATGATACAGGAAAAAACGTGTTTAAACAGCCTTCTGTATTGTAGTTCCTAATCATGGTCTCAGAACAGATATGCCTCTTCAGTTAAACTTGAAATACACCTGGAAAATACACTGGTGGATTTTTTTCCTCTTTTAAGAATGAGTGAGCAATGGATCACTGCACAAAAGAAAGATTTGAAGCACTCCGATTTAAAGAGTTTAGTTTCTATTTTTCCATTTCAGTGAGAATATATGTGCATTTCCCCACAGATAGGTCTGTCATTTGACCAATAACTAGCTACGTATGTAGTCTTGAAAGTGCGTTTGGGTACAATCTTACCCTTATATAAAAAAGGGAAGAAGAATCTGAGTATAAGAAAAGGTCCACCTCTAATTACTGCTTGTTCTGAAGATGCAAGAGGTAAACCATAGGCAGAAATTTATCAGCCGTTTGATAGAAATACAAGATTGGATGCGCAGGCAGTGTGTGGCATATGTACGTTGTTTTTACATGCACCTGTTGGTGATAATTAGCAGGGCACATGGGTAACATACATTTTTTCTATGAGATATTACTAGTCCTTTTGACTGAAAAGGCTTAAATTAACAAAAATTCATGGAAACAACTGCTTCCCTTGCTGTGGTTGCATGAAACAAGCTTTTTCAAGTTTTCCGGAGTGAGGCCTATTGCCGTGACGTGGTTCTAAGCGACTGTGACGTGCTAGAGTAGCTCGTATAGTTTGAGGGAAAGCTGAAGGCAAAGAAAGCTCCAAAAATGAAAGTATAGCTGTGAGCACACCTCTTCAAAACACGTAACTGCTTAAAATGATGCCTTGATTAAATGCCTGCGAACTTCTGGTTTGCTGCATTCCCAAGTCCAAGATACTTTGTAATTTCAGAATTACAGAGTATTAGGTCTGCCTGGTAATGTTGGGTAAGGATGCAGAGGGAGATATGCCTCCTCTCCCAGTAGGTGTTTATAGTCCAAGGGCCACGTTGCTCTGTGATTTTTAAGATGCTGTTCTCTGCTAACACACGCAACCTGAAAGGCACCATGAGCTTGACTCCCACATTTCCATAAATCTTAAGAGTAACAGGGAAATGCATACTATTCCTTTGCAAGTTGTGAGGTTTGCTGAATCTGCATCTGTGGGCTCTTGCATAGCCACCCTCCTTTGAGGTTTCCTGTATGAGGAAGGTGTACTGAATTGCTGAGCACTAGGACCTGTGGGTCTAATGTCATAGTGATGGGCTGGAGCTGCACGCTGTGTATATGACTCAGGTAAGCTTTTATGGAAAAGTTTACATTACAGTTCAAGCCCTTCATTTTAAGTTACTGAGGCTAGACTTTGCAGTGTGATGGCTTTAATGAAACTGGGCAGCTGGTGCACTCTACCTAGGAGAATTGTCTGCAAGCTTGTTTTTTTCAGTAACTACTACCACTTAGTAGAGGGTAGAGTGGAGGAACTGCCCCTTGTGTGTGCGCTCTCTCTCTCTCTCTCTCTCTATATATATACCAGGCACAGCCCAATTGTCCTTGCCCAGTAACAGACCTCCCCTGGGAGGATGGCAGCATCGCGGAAACTGCACTCATCCAAACCTGAAAAGTTCCCCGCCGTAGACATCAATCTCTGTATTCTTATTTATACAATAAAATGTCGATCTGTTCCTTTACACCCCAGCTTTAGAGTTTTGAGTGTTTGGTTGTTCTTTTCCTCCACCCTGGAACTCGTCTCAGGTGGTTGAAACATTGAGCGTGTGACAGAAAGCAAACCAAAACACAGCTTTTGTTTGTCATTTAGAGTTGTGCTATGTCAAAGAGGTTTCATTTATGAACAGCTCCATAAGTGTAACTAAGTCTGAATCCATAGAAAGTTCTATTCAAGTTATTTTAATCAACAGTGTATTTGATAAAACTTTTTAAATGAAGAATTTGGGGCTTTTTTGAAGCTCTTCAGCAAGGTAGTACAGTTAAATGCTTGTGGATTTAAGGTGATAATTTGTTATGGGCTTGTTGTTTAATGATGTCTTAGAAAAGTGAAATATTTTTCCTGCCACTTCAGAGTTTATTCCTGGAATATCTCATATAACTACAGGAAGATAATTATTGTATTACTTAAAGCTCCGCTTCCTTCTGTCGGCCCTTCCCCTCACCCTAAAGGTTTGAACTAGATTAACTATTTCACTTACCTGTTTTTTACTCATACTGCGTTCATTCATTACTTCAAAAATGAGCACTTTTCACCACACCAACCCAGCCTTCATTTGGTATCTGAGAAAATTATTATCTTCTCAGTCCAGATGTTATCATACATGATCTGTTCTAATTCAGTAAGTGTAAATAGCTGAACAGGCAAGGTTTCCAAGACTTGAAAACCAGGAAGGAAACAGGACATCCAAAGATTTCCTGTGAATACTGTGCTTTTTATGCAGAGCCAGGAATGCTTTCTATGGAGAGCAATTTTCACTAATAATTATTGTTTATAGGAATTTAAGGAGTGTGTTCAACTGCATTTGTCTTTGCCAGGAAACATCCAAGACAAAGAGAAAGCGCAGTTGTATAATAGATTAATCAAATTAATTGATGGCTGTTCTAGATTGCTGCATTAATCACCTATTCTGCCTCATGACAATGATTCTCTTTTACATATTTTTTACGTGTTAGTATGGTGTCCATCACAGTCAGTCCTTGATATCTAATTGGGTCTCCTGAGTGCTGTTATGAAATTGTGTAATAGGAATAGCTGCTATGAAAAAAAAAAAAAAATCAAACGGTAGGAGTGAATATCCTTGTAAAGGAATAGTTTGATTTAGTTTATCTTTTCGTCTATGGAAAAAAAGCAAAGTTCTACTTAATTTGCCAATATTCATCTCTGTACTGGAGCCAATTTGTGCTTTTTGAGAATATCAGAATGGCTTAACCTGCATATTGAAAAGATGTTGCTGTTAGAAAGCGATTGAGTAATTCATTACAGGAAAGCTTTAAATCATCGCATTTGTTTCTGTCCGTATCAAGTCATTTCCTATAGCCATCCTTTGAGAAAATCCGGTGCCCTGGGCTGCTGAGGAACAATCTGAGGAGGAAATGTGCTGCCCATCGTGGCGCTGCAGTGCTTCCACTCATCTTCCTGGCCTGTAAATAAAAACCGCTCTGAACAATAATAGGGCAACGGTGAATGCAACATGCCACGGCTGCACGTGGTGTTTTGTCAAAGAAATCTTGGGAAGTGAGTCAAACGTTATTCAGAGCTCTCAGTGCTAAATTTATCGACCAGTGTAGAGTCAGTCTGGCGTTGTAGAACAACTGGGCTTTGGTCTGCATTAAAAAGCACTCATAAGTACCAAATTTAATATCCTGCGCCTCTCTGGAAGAACCAAAGCGGTGCTGTCAAGTGAAGCGGTACGGGGAGCCAGCCATCAGCTTAATAAAGAGGGGAAAAGAAAGTTACGGTTTGTGTGGCAGGGGTCGGTGAAGAAAAGGGCATGGAGCATTTAATCCCCGTGGGTCCCTCCCTGTGCCACTGTGCTGGATGCTGACTGCAGCAAACAGATGGGGAAGCCGAGGAGCCGAGCCGTGCGGGTGTGAGCGAGAGCGAGCGAGTGAGCGCGAGAGCTGGGGGAGGGGAGAGGGGAGATTTTGGGAGGAAAGGGGGGGGAAAAAAAAGTCAAATTCAAATGAGGTGGAGTCACCAGAGCATGAATGCACTGAATGGGCAGTCTGGCTGCAGCAGCAAACAGCAAAGCGGACCCGAACAATCGGTGAATTCTTCTCCATCTGGATGGAGTGGGCTCTGACTGTCTTCAGCTGAATGACTTTATTTAGAGTCAGAGCCTGGTTTTCATTCAATGCAGGCATTGCAGTCGTCT
This sequence comes from Struthio camelus, assembly GCF_040807025.1. Lineage (NCBI taxonomy): Eukaryota > Metazoa > Chordata > Aves > Struthioniformes > Struthionidae > Struthio > Struthio camelus. The sequence goes on along the minus strand of NC_090943.1, from coordinate 64,271,296 downwards.
TTGCTATGAAGCTTTAATATGCTGGGGAAAGCCAACAGTACTGCTAGCTGATGTGGGAAGCAGCTTTTCTGCAGCCCCTCCGAAGTGGAGCAGCTAGCTTGGCGGCAGCGCTCTGTTAAACGGCAGAAAGAATGCAACGCGATTGGCTCGATAGAAGGAAGCTCATTTTTTTTCGGTCTCGAATAAAGTTTTTGCCCAGCCCGTACTCCATGAGAGAATTTCTGTCATGACGGCGTCCATAGGTAGGTTCTCGGTTTCCTGCTCTCTCTCTTTCTCCTGGGTTTTCCTTGGTCCGAAAATTCACTTTGTGGGGCTTCTCCGTTTCCTTGGCTCTATTCCTAGCCTGGCACAGGAGGCAGTGAAACGTGATCTACGCTGTGGTGCACGTCTGTGTGTGTGTGTGCGCGCAGTGGGGGGAAGAGAGGAGTTTTAAAAAAAAAAAAAAAAAAAAAAAAAAAAGGCACACACTTTGGCATTTCAGTGGTAGAGCTCTGCAGCAGCACAGTACGCTGTGCAGGCTTCCAGAGGTCGCCTGTGCAGGTTGCGCGGGGCTTAGTGCATGCCGTGTACTTAGGTGCTGGTAGCAAACTGTAAAGAAAAAAAAAAAGAAAAAACGAGGGAAAGAATTATGCCTTGTGTGGTTATGTGGCAATATTTGGAGTCCGCAGAGAGGTTGTGCTGTGAAGCTTTACAGACAAAAATGTGACTGTTTTGATCTGCGATCATCAGTGGCGTGACAGAGGGCACCAGGCAGGGCACGTGAGCTTTGTGCAGCTTTATTTCTTCTTTATTTCTTTAGGGAGACCTTTTTTTTTTCTTTTTCTTTTTCTTTTCTTTTCTTTTTTTTTTTTTTTTTGAAGTAGAAGAAATGGGGACTGCCTGGAACACACATAATTGCTGACTTCATCCAAAAACTTTGTCCAGACTGATTCTTATTCCTCCCCCGAGGGGTTCCTAGCAAGGTTACAGCAGCATTAAATTTCCTTTCAAAGGCATGAAAAATGAACTGATTTTGTAAACGCTACAAGTCTCTTCTGAGTGAGGAATATCACTTACTTTTCCTGCCTTCTTGCTTAATGAGAAGAACAGTGCATTGTGCCACTAGCACTGGCAGAATAATCCAGGCAGTACTCAGAATTGCATGTAAATTCAGGCAGTGCTCAGAGTTGCATGTAAAATACTCTTTATTTCATACTCCAGATCTGAATTTTCCATCAAAATATCATACAGTCTTTGAACAGGCAGCTATTGCATGGTATGATGTGCAGGATGCGCTGCGATAGTTTAAAGGGCCTGATTCTCATGGCCCAAATACAAACAAATTTTCTATTCAGTCAGTAGCAGCAGATGCTTGTGTAAGGACTGGAGGGATCCACCCAATGTGAACTCAAAAAGAAGAGAGTTGCTGAATCATATATTCTTAGAATTAGACCAAGAAAATACCAGATAGCTTCACCTCTCGGTCTTATGTTACACAGCTTAAACAACATTAAAAATTATCTGAACTCAGTTTGTTCTTTCCGGTTTCAATTCCAGAGTTTTAAAAGCAGGCTCTGAAAATCAGTTCTTCTTTTTGGGTTTCTAAGTTCTAAAATGAAAACGGTTCAGGTATTCTACTCCAAAACTAAAAAGCATCCCCCATTTTTGGCATTCAGACTGCAGTGAGCTGTGTTCAGCCATTTATTACAAGCAAGTGATCCCATTAAAGTGAACAGGTTGAATGGAGTCACATTTGGGCAGAATTTCTCTGGCAGAGGGGCAGGGCCATAGTGTGACATTTGGCATAAGGTCCAAATATCAGTTTGGTTGCTTCCACTCCTCGGACAAGGTAAGTACTCCCTGGACATCAAAAACTGCATCCTTGGGTCTCTCTGGGCAGCTGCAGGCACCAGGGAACTGGGCAGAAAAGGGGAGTTCAGACGCCCAGTCACTGTTCCCAGCTTTAGGTTGCTTTCCCTCTTTCCACCCCAGGAAAAGTAGATAGGATCATACTGTGAAATTGAAAATGTCACTGATGTGCCTTGGTTCTCATCTTCTGGCATGGCAGAAGGTCACTCCCAAGCTCGGTCACTCCCAAGCTCGGTCCCTCCTTTGCTCACTCAATATACTTGCTCTGCTTTTGTCCCTCCTTTGCATTGTCTTTGCAGTGGGTCTGTCAGTAGACATAAAGAATTGGATTTCTTTTCAGTTCAGCAGAGACCTGCATCTCCCACGCCTCAGGCAATTTCAGTAACTAATGAACTTTGGAGCACAAGGCAGACGTTTTTGTCTTTCCCCTGTCTTGGAGGGTGCTCAGTCTTTGAGAGCGTTCTGTCTGAAAAATGACAGTTCATTTTGAAGATCTCAGTACACATCCAATTCTTAAACATTTTTCCCTTAAAAGTATTGCAGTTTAACTTTATGGTTTGATGAGAATTGTCATATGAACTAATGCGAATATTTGAAATTTAAAGTATGAGATAAGCCAGGATAAGAATGGAATTGGCTATCTCTAATGGTACTTAACTATTTTGCTGTGAACATCTAGTGCAGGCATGTTAATAATTATATTCTATTTGTTTTGTTGGATTTTTTTTCCATCACTGCTCAAATAGGAATGATCTGCCTTTGCTTAAAAGGAGAATACTAGTGCTCTTGTTTATGCATTATGAACTGGCAGCTGTATTAGTGCCTCTCTGCTGAAGAAGAGTGGTTTTATAAACATCACATTTGATGTCTGCATGTGACCTGGATGACTGGAGGAGATGCCTTAGCAGCTGACTTGCATTCCTAAGACAGCAAAGCTATGCTTAAAGTCAATAGCAGAGCATCTGCAAGATCTTTTAAAATACATGAGAAGACATGTGCAACTGATTGCTTCAGCCTCTGGGGAGAGTTCTCTTTTTCTGGTACTGTTTGGGGAAATAAAGCTGAAATTGGTATAGAACTACTTCAGAAAAGTGTGATATGTCTCTTACTGCTTCGAGGATGCTCAATTCCAAATTCCATTCAGCAAATGCCACTTATATTTTTGGCGTTTTTGAATGAATCTGTGATTTGATGTGTCTAAACTGTGATTAGAAGGAGGTTAAACAGCGTAAGGGTAGTTTATTGTCTGTCAGTAGGATGTTTATTAGAACTAAGTTTGATTGTAAGATCTTCAGGGCAGGGACTGTGGGTGGGCAAAAGTGGGGTCTGGTAAATCATCCTTCTGATATTTTTCATCCCTGTGCAGACAGGGGCTGAGGGTGAGTGTAATTAATTCCCTGATGCTGGGGTTGCCTGGAGATAAGCAGACCCCTGGCACAGCTTCAGAGGCTGCATTTGTTTGTTTCTGGCTGGAACCTCTGTGGGCTGTACTGGGAGCTTGAAATTGCTGGGCCGTAGGAATGTCCCAGCACGCACCCACTAGTGCACTGAGTCTTCCCAGGCCAGAGTCTCCTGCAGAGGTGGCGCAGAGCCAGCCTTGCTCACCCTCTTGCCTGCTGGGGAGGGTCACTTTGCCACGGATGTTTCCTCAAGGGGCAGCGCGAGTGATTTACAGCACTCTAGGCATAAGGCAAGAATGGATTTTCTGTCTTTAAATACAGTTGGAAGGCTCCCAAAACACAGCGAGCGCTTTGTAAACACACATGATAAATAATTGCATGAAGTTAGAAGCCTTCAATACAGCAGGGTAACTTATCTTTAATTACTAGCGGTTTGGGTTCAGACTAACTGCTGAACATCTTATTTCTTCTGCAAAAGACGTGCCTCTTTCGGGGAGATCCTTTACCATCTCTCCAGATTTGCTGTTTTATTTCCCAGATTGCCAGCCACCGTTGCTGTGTTTTCTGTAAGAGCCAAGCACATAACACCTATTCCACTAAGTTCCTTTTCAGTACTGTTTAATGAGGTATCCAAAGCAGGCCTTGCTAGTGTGGAGAAGGTTAGTGTGAGGATGCTAGAGCTATCATCTTCATCACTTTGCTTATTCTCCACTTTCATCCCACTTGACTTGGTTGCTTACAGAAGGGAGTTGATCCGCTCACACAGAGTTGAGCAGAATCTCCAAGCACTAGAAGCTTTGTCCTTTCTTTCATCAGCATGAATGATGTTTTAGAAAGGGAAAGAAAACCTTGCTTTATTAGGTTTTTAATCTTTTATGCAGGAATCGCAATCTGATTGCTATTGGCTGCTTTTTGAAAAGTGGGGGAAAGATATTTTAAAAATAACTGCCCTAGGGGTGATAAGTGTTTTAGGCTTATGACATGTTCTCCCTGTGAAAGTAAGTAGGCAGCTGTGAAAAAGAGTTTATGGAAATGTATAAAAGTGAGCAGGTTCCAGGGCAACACAGGAACTGTCCCTTTTCCATCCATACCAAAACCAACCAAAAACCACTCCTTTATTCCCTTATAGCATATTCTCTGGTTCTGATGGTGCATTAGACTCTTCTGCACAGGGAAGGAATTAGTTTTATGATAGAAAGATAGAAATGCTTGTTGGAGGGGCCTCTGGGAGAGTCTGTAGTCCAACCTGTCGCTCAGGTACTGGATCTGGCTTTGTCTGAGTCATGAAAACCCCCACTGATGGATGGTCCACCACCTCTCTGGTAAACCTTGTCTTGAGCTGTACTTCCCCTTAGTGACAAAGCCTTTTCTGATGTCCAGAGTGCACTTACAAGCCTAGACTTGTGACTGGCACCCTTTTTATATCATCTGTTACTACTGAGAAGAGTTTGGCTCTGTTGTCTTTTAACTCCCCTTTCTAGTTGTTTTAGGCTGCTTTTAGATTCCCCGCTTAGTTGCTTCTTCTCCAGACTAGACAAGCCTAGCTCCCTCATCCTTTCTTCATAGGCCGTGTGCTTTAGGCCTTAGTAGTCTTCCACTGGTCCCCCTCCAGTTTCTCACGTTCCTCGTGAACTGGGGCGACAAAACTGGATGTAGTATTCCCAGTGCTGTTTCACCACACCAAGTACAGAGGGGTAGTGACTTCCTTTGGTCTGTTAGCCGTGCTCCTCCTGATGTAGCCCAGTACTCAGAATACCTTATTTGTGATGAGAGCAAACTGAGGACTCTATTTGAGCTTGATATGCACCATAACCTCCTGCAGGGGCTTCTCACCAGTCTGCTCCCAGCGTCTGCTGTAGTAAGGGGTTGTTCTGCCCCAGGTACAGAAATTTTTATTTCGTGCTGAGCTTGATGAGATTTCTCTTAGTCCAGTTCTCAAGTTCATCAAGGTTCCTCTAACCATTCAGTATGTGAACAACCCCCCTGTATGATCCACAAATTTGCTGACAATGTGTTGTCTCATCATCCAGGTCATCCATGCAAATACCGAACAATTTAAGGCCTGTTATCAGCCACTGGAGTACTCTGCTTGTTACTGTCCAGAAACTGGACCTCAAGCTATTAGTTGTAATCATTTGAGCCCAGCAATCCAGCCAATTTTCAACCCGTTTGTCTAGGCCATAATTCCTCAGGTTCTGAGTGAGAAAACTGTGGGAAACATCGTTAAAAGCCTTTTTTTAAGGTCAAGGTGTACACCATCACTGCGCTCTCCTCATGTAAGTGGCCACTCGTTTCACCGTAGAAGCAATTGTTTGATCAAGCATGATTTGCCCTCGTTAAATCCGTTCTGACTGTTCCTGGTCGTTTTCTTGTTCTTCATGGTCTTCTCAGGCACTGGGGTGAGGCTGACCAGCTTGCAGTTCCCATATCCTCCTTATTGCCATTCTTAAAGATGAGGTCTTTATTTATGTTCCACTTGATATTCCTTTGTTTTTGATGTCTAAGATGAAGTCAAAAGTGAAAACATGAAAAGGAGATAAAAATTATTAGTATTTTTAGATGATTTATTTTTTCTACATCATTTGAATTATAGAGTTGAAATACTGGGGAGAATTGGGGTTCTTTTGTCATACCAAAGGGACTGCTCGTATGGTATATAATCTGATTCATTTCTAAAATCTACTTTTGGAAATTCTCACAGATTTGCATGCAGACTCGGTGTTTCTTTGCTTGAGGTTTTCGGGGAGTTTTTCTGAGGCAGAATGTAAGCTAACGACGACAGAAATTATCTCAGTCTACAGGTTCTTATGTGGAAAGCATCTTAACCGATACCTGTTTTCTAAAACATTAACAAATCCCAAATCTATTCTGTCAAAAATGTGGAGAGCATAAAACAATTAAATTCAATTTTGAGGACAATGAACAAGAAGGTGTTTTGTTGCTGCTGGGGCTTGTTAGAGTTTTTGTTTTCAGTGTGAATAGCTGGTTTCAGCTTACTTATGTTTAACTGTTCTCAAACGAAATAGTCGTACAGTTAATTGGCTATTGTTCTCAAGGCTCTTAGACATGTTTGAAACACTTGAGAATAATTGTGGAAGTTAGCTGGCAACAGCAGTGAGTCCTGGATGAAAGGTGGAACAACTTATGTTGGAAAGGATAGTGCATGCTGTGCAAAAGCGATAATGAAGCTGTTCCCTGACAGCTGAAATTGTAAAAGGCAAGATCTTTAGCATCTTTCATTGAGGCCAGTTTGTCACATTTCACATGTTCAGTGCAAAGGAAAGAACAATGGGTCCAAAGTTGATAGATTTTATGCAAGGAATTAATGTGGTCCGTTTTACTGTTGTGAAACTGAAAGCCAAATATAGTAAGTACTAAATGACAAAGTTCCAATAAAGTCAATAGTCTGCAGACCAGTTGAAAGCAAGAGAGAGTTTGAGCATTACCTCAGTCTATTTTATTAATTTTGACAGCTTAGTGTTTGGAAGAGCAGAAAGATAGTGAAAGAGAAAATGCCTCCCACAGCAGAACCTTATAATACTAAAGATTTGTAAAGGTGTTAGGTTGTAAATTGGTTTAAGTGGGCCATCTTGCTGTCTCTTATTTCCATAGGCTGCGTTTTTAATTCTGGTCTTAGTCTCTGCTGGTGTCTGCTCCCTGGTCTTCCCTGGAAGCTTTGTAGAGGTTGCGAAGGAGCTCCTTAGCTTCCCAGAGAGGAAGGCTTGCCAGTTCTGTTCTTAGCGCTCTGTCAGCCCTTGGAGGAACACTTTTTCCGGGGAATGAAATCCTTTTGTCGTGAATTCACTGTTTCCAGGGTTTCTGGCTTTACGTAGTAACATGAGCCTCTGCTACCCCATACTCAAACTGTGTGGTTACAACTGCACTCCTTTTCACTTCAGTCCAGTTATGCTGTCTCTGAACTTTGTAGCAGTACCCCTCTCCCCCTGAAACTCTGTCTTGATCCAGTTTCTTTTTCTGAAACTGTAATTTTGCAAATACTCTTTCCCTTAACAAGGGAAATCCTTTGCGGAGACATCAGCAAAATACATGAGATCTTAGAAGACCTAAAATTGTGCCTATTGTAATATCGTTATCTGGGTACTTTACATTTTGGTAGTTTTGCGTTCGTTCATTATTCCTTTTCTCCATCCTTCCACATGACTTTGGGCATTCAGCCTTGAGCTCAAAGGGAACTTGCTGCCGGTGGATTGCCTGAACGCCTGATTTTCTTCTCTTTGGTACACCAGAACTTCCTTGCAATTCCTTTGTCTTTTTTGCTTTTCCTTGATAAAGGTGTCTCTACTTTTTCTTTTCATAGATTTTGAGGTCTGGAAAGAAACTCACGTAAACAAGCTTCTTTCATAAAATACGCCTAAGATTATCATCCTGTATATTTTGTCTTACTGATGATACACTTCAAGCCATGGAGCATCCACTATGTCTTTAGACAGTTTGTTTTGATGCTTAATACTAAAGGCCGTCATATTTGTTCATTTTGGGGTCCTTGCTCTACATTTGCTTGTACATATCATGCCTCAGCTCTGACTTGAAATTCAGGTGGATGGTGGAGTAACTTGCTTAATAAGAAATAAAAATGAATCTTGGAAATGGAATTGGCCATCTTGGAAATGGAATTGGCCGTCTTTTAACCTGTTGTCTCCTGAGACAAATACGGCGGTGCCAGCAGAGACTGTTGTCATAGAAACTCTTACAGTTACCCAGGTGCGGCAAGGAGAGAGTGAAGCCTAAGAGCCCCTTCGCTGCCCACTCTCAGCCCATCTCCGTAAGGCAGTAGTTCAGCTCAGCACTGCGGGGTTCACGGTGGTGGTGCCAGTCGGGAGGCGGAGCCAGCTGGACGGCGAGCTGCAAAGGGACATGGAGCTTGTGCTAAAAACACTGGGGCGCATTGTGCTCTTTTCCCAGACACGTTTCAAAGGGAAGAGGAAGGTCTTGCGAATGCTTGTCTGGTAACAGGAGGAGCCCTGGGAGATCAACAAATACCGAGTTCATAGAATGTGGCCTTTTTGCTGGGGAGGAAAAATTGTTGTTGTTGTTGTTATTGTTACTCTTAGTGAAATGCAAGCTTCCCAGAAAGAAATTATATTTCAGGGGACAGAGAAAACAATGTAACTTTTCTGTTACACTCGTTAGGGCCCTCAGTTCTGTCTTTGTAGATGAGTTTGTCAGGCAGTCTGTCTAGAGGAATGGATTTGTCAGCTTGAATATGAACAGTGAAAGATGAAAGCTGAGGAGCCCATTTCCGTGTGCAGTCTAAATGAGGCTATTGAGATGGGGAGTATTTGGCAGATGTATATATCTGATGGGGCTTCTTGTAAGCCTTTCATTAGACTGTATTTTCACGTCATTGCTGAAGGAAGGCGTCAAAGGATGAATCAAGAAATAGAAGCAACTGCCAAGGTTGAAAGTATCACAGGAAGTTTCTTATCCTTCTGTTGCACTTTAAGACTGCTGGTAGTCCAGTTATTTTGGCTTGTTTCAGTGTGGTATGCTTTTTGGTGTCCATTCAGCTTTTAGGTCACCCTTAGAGAGTTTCGGGGAGGCCAGCTGAGGTTTTGGGGAGCTGAACAGTGATTTAGAGCTCCCTGTCCCCAAAAGGAGTAACTCAGGATCTTGATGGGAATTTTCAAGCTCATAGAAAGCAGATTGAAAGATGCTGGTTCTGTCATTCTCTCGCAGATAGGACGGCGGCATAGACCTTGCAGGTGCCTGCAGCTAGAAGTGCCAGTGCAGCAAACACTGGTGGGGACCCTGGGAGTCCCCACCATGCACACAGAAATCTCCTGGAAGATTTAAGCTTGCACAGACTTAGGATTCCATGAGATAAAGGGTTAACAGCTGACATGGTGAGTGTGGACTCGGTATCAGACAATAGAGAGGACATAGCTGAAATATTCAGCAAGCTTGTTTTTAATTGAAATATAAACAAAGCTGCTTTCATGGGAAGTGCCTTTCAGATGCACTTGTTTCTGGCCTGGGAATAGCTATATAGAGTTTGCATTCTTTCTGTGGATTACATGCCTTGCTCCCTGCAGCCTTTCACTCTTTATTTTCATCTTTTACACCTGTGAAAATTGATTATAAAAAGAAACGCTGCTTCTGTCAGCATGACAGCAGTCCTTCCTTCACGTGGTGTTCAGTGTTGTAAAGGTAACAACAACAATCCAAGGCCCAAAATAAGGGAGAAACAAGTTGTGGTTCATTTCTTTGAACAAGGGCTATTATTAGTTGGGGGAAAGGAGAGGTCTTTGTTATGGATAAATGCTTTAGATTAGCTCTTACGCACATAGCTGAGATTGCATAAGAGTGGGACAAGCTTTTAAATTATTTCAGGAGGAATTCCCGTCCCCTTCCTCCCCCCAGGTTCTGTGTCTCTGGATCCCAGTGACTCCCCTACACAGCCTTATATCAGGGGAACGGGTGCAGAAGCACGTAAATGAATGATCGTATGGGGTTTCTCCTGCGTTCCTAATTCCTGTGCCTGCAAGGAACGCGTTAGCCTCGCCCATAGAGCAGCAGCAGAGTCATCCCAGGCTGCCGTATAACTGGGAGGCATCCGCAGGTCCTTGTGCAGAGATGAGGCTGTAACTCTTGCAATGTTTTGTCTTACAGAGGCTGCACACAGTAGACCTATCTGTTTTTGCCTAGAGAAAGTTGCGTTCCTTGGGTGGCTCTAGTGGTCATCAGACATACAATGTTTGAGCAAACCACCTTCAACTAATCAGCTTTTTCTCAGATAGTAATTAAGAAACGTATTATTACTTTACTATAATGCTAATGTAGTATTACTTTACCATATTTTGAAATCATTACCAAAGGCTTTAACACAATCTTAAAATGCTTGGGTAAAGAAGCACCACTGATTTCAGTAGGAGTGTGGCCTAAGACGTGGGTTTATACGGGCAGCTGTGTTCTGACTGTGTGTGCACCAGTATGAGAATGACTGTAGTCCATTTGATCTGTTAGACTGATACAGGTTTAGGCTTTGCCAGCTCTTCCCACCATGCATGCTTCTGCAGTATTTCCTTAGAGTTCACTTTAAAGGCTGGAATGGGTACGGTTAAAAGAAAGTGATGGGCAGGGTGAGAAGTGAGGTAGCTTTCTAATGCTTTCCTCATGCTGTTAAGTGACTTCTCTATACAGTATGTGTGCTATGTGAGGAATTCCAGTAGTCTTCAGTTGGAGCACTGATTTGCAGGTTTTCTTATCTCAGGCATTTCTTTTAAGTACCTCACACCCTCTCCATTCCAGCCAGGCTCTGCCATGAATTGAAGGGAAAGGAAGATTTATTTAGACTTGTTTCAGTGGAGCTCACAAAAATAGTGAGAATCTTCCTCCTTTTTACAGCACGAAAAAGTTTTCCTTTTGGAAAATATATGTTAAGATCACTGTAACTCTTTCCAGAGCTGGAGCTGTTCCCTAGCTCTCTTGTGTGTGGTTTTTTGTTGTGTTTTTTCCACCCTTTCTCCACTCAAGAGACAGTAATTAGATGCTGTATCATCTGTAATCTCCTTATTTAGGTTCCAGTCTTGCAAGAGTTTAGGTCAATGGAACTATTCATGTGTATGAAGCTATTCAGATGCTTAAGCATTTGCAAGATCATAATGCACAGCCTTGTCTGTGGTAGAAAATTGTACCGTTAAACCTGGGTTTGTCTGGACCATTTTTGTATTGCTTTAGAATGTACTAGTCTAAAACCACCCTAATTAAATCTAATCCACATTGGAGCTTGACTAATTATAACAATGTAACTATAAAGAAAAGGGGTAAACTGTTCTATTATCAAGCTGTTTAATAATCGCATCCACACTATTTCTCATCCAAGTACATCTCACTTTAATCATTTCCCATCGTATCTGTGGCCACTGTAATTAAATTGCACATAGTTTGGACTTGAATCAATCTAGCAACCAATTTTTTTTGGTCTGCGTGGTCTGAATAAGGGCGCACCTGAAATCTGCACAGCTGCGCTGATAGCTAAACCCATATTTTCTCTGCTGTGATCAACTGCCTTTAAACCCCAGTTCTGTCCTTATATGAGCAGGATTCTACAGCTATGGCAAGAGAAACAATTAACATTTCAGTTTCCTATCACTTTGGTATTTACGTGCATACTGACTGAGATCTTGTTATGTGTGCAGTAATGTAGGAAACTTGATTAGACATATCTGTCTTACACTGTGGACTGAGGAATGCAGAAGAATTTTAAATAGGCTTATCTGTTCGCATCGTTCAGGCTAGAGAACGTGCCCTGGAGAACTGATCAAACAGTTTGGTGCAATTTTGTAGTCTTTACCCCCTCTGCTATTTGTTCTCCTATGGATGTTTTCAGCAGTCAACGTGATGTTGTGGAATAAATTGTAACTACTGAAACATTTAAAAATACTTCTATATACTCCTATTAAGGAGAGCAGGTCATTTTATAAACGTTTCTTTGAGGCAGTACAAAGTCTGTAAAAACATGAGTTTTTTAATATGTCTTTTATTTCATTTCCTTTGCTGCAGAATCGCGAGGTTACACAGAAGCCCTTAACCACTCCATTGTGATGTCTGACAGCACCATGGGCACTAACCCTGCTCTGCTGAGGACCAACATGCAGCCAGATCCCTCCTTTCAGCGGGCTTTTGCGTCGTCATGTACTATTTCAAACAACAGTCCCATCCCAGGGGGAGAAAGGTAGGAGGAACCAGTTCTTCTGCCTGTTGTTTAGTTCTCATAACTGTAGTTTCCAGCTGAGATGTTATGCTTGCATCTTCATTGCCGAGCATTTGGTCACGGACTTGGAGTTTTGTTGTGACACTTGAAGATGATGTTGCCCACCAGCTAGAAGTTACTGCATACGCAGATTTCAGTGATATCTCTGAAAAACATTTTTAGCTTTGAAAAGTTGTTTCGTAAGAAATCCAAGTATGCGTTTGAGCGAGAGGGAGCACTCTGTAATAAATACGTTTCTCGTCGGTAAAATATCAGGTGATTTGTTCCTGGTGGTGAACAGCTGACTCCCCTTCACCTGCCCAGCAAGCCAGGAAATTTTATTATTTCCTATTTGTATTGCCATAAACATGTAAGGCTTTGAACCAGAACTTGAAAAGTATATATTTACAAAATACCCTCAGTCCCAAGAAGCTTACAATTTGAGTTTAAGAGGCGAGAGAGCAGGAAACATAGCAGACAGACAGGGGATCCCAGGTAGCTATTAGAGATTCAGAAGAGCATGGCAATCTGGTCCTAGTCATTAACTATTCCCTATTATTACTTACCTGTTCAATAAAGGTTTTCCTAGGGGAATAGGTGAGGTTGGTGATTACAGCTGGTCACTGGGTTTCCTCCTGCAAGGACAGATCCCCTGTCCAGCATTTCTTTGTATCTGATTATCCTATTATTATTCATGGATAGTTGGCTGCTTTCTCAAAGTAAGCATTTGGAAGGAATCCTGTTGGTTGATGTGTCAAGCTTTCAGTAAGGACCTAAACAAAGGATGTCGATTCCCTTTCCCATTTCTTTTCCCATCTGACTGGTTTCGTTTTCTGTCAAAGCTTGGACCGTGAAAGATGTTTTTGTTTTGTGATTATGAGTATGAATCACAATCCCCTGAAAAAAATATGTTAGGAGTATTTTGTGGGACGGACCTGTATGTAACGTTTCATTATAAATGGATGGAGTTAAGAGCTCAGCATCAAGCAATGCAGTAATTACAAAGTTTACATTCCTACTTTCAACTTTCTCTAGAAAGGTTTGTTTCTTTCTTTCTAAATACTTCTGTTTTTTTCTGTTGTTTTTCATTTCATCTAGGAGATAGGTACAGCTGCTTTTTTTTTTTGTCTCCCCCTAATGATATTTTCTTCATTCTGATTCCCTTCCATTTTTTATGGTCCTTCTACTTTGATATGTTCAAATCTACTGGTATCCATTTCCACACTTCTCTTTTAATTATAAATCTTTTCTTTCTGTTTTTTCTCTCTCAAGTCAGCTCTTTCCCTTTTTATCTCACAGTGAGTCTCACATTACACAAATGACTCTCACAGTCCGTCTTCATAACCCCTTCTCCTCCCTGCATCAGACCCTGCTGGTAATGTTTTCCAGCCTAAGGGCATTTCCCTTTCAGAAGGAAGGAGCTGATTTGGTTAGAAACTTATTAGCACGTCTTGTTTGGAAGGATACTTGTTACCATGCGTTTGGGCAGGTGGAAACTGTTAATCAGTCAAAAAAAATCTGGTATCTACTGTTACGGTGTTTAATTCTGACAGTCAAAGAGAGGCTTGGAAGAGTCAGTGTTTCTGGTAGTGTGCATTGCCTTATGTTTTATTTTTCTCTCATGTACATAAATTAACCACTGGACCTGCCTCCCTTCCTTTTTTAAATAAGAATTATATCAGAAAGGGGCCTGGCCTAAGAGCTGGGTCTTTTGGACTGCGTTCTTACCGTAGTCACTTATCTATTGTGTGACGGTGCACGACTCCCTCCTTAGCCTATTACTCAGTTTATTTTCTTTCAAAAAGAACACAATGAGACTCCTCACGTAAGAAATGCTGTGGTGGTTGTCAGTATTATTCCATAAATCTCTGCCTTTGATGGCAGCCTCGGCTTAAGAAATTCTTGCACTCCCACTGCTCCTTTCCGGCCAACCCTGCAGCTCACCATGGATATAGATCTCCAGGACCACTGTCTAGGGGGCAGTGCAGCGAGCAGGATCACTGAACTGATTCATATTGAAATAACCCTCCAAAAAGGGAGGGAGGAAGAGTGCTTTTAACTTTGATCAGATGGTCTGATTTACAGTACAAACTCAGCACCAATGGCATGAGCATGGCTGGGCGGAGGGGCAGATGAGGCAGACAAGGCTAAGCTATGTTGCAGCAGTGGGTGGTCACAGTGGGGCAGGAATTTCTTCAGCCAGCCACATCACCAAATCCAGCATGTTGTCAAATGCCACCCTCAGGTATCGGCTTGAGTAAGGTAATTTACTGCCTTCAATGATAACTGCAGTATGGATTATACGCTGACATTTTAAGGAAATGATTTGGCTGTTGTTTTATTTTTGTGTTTGGTTTTTGGGTTTTTTGACAGCTCTTCTGCAACAGATCGTCCTTGGCTTGAAAACAGCCCTAAATCTTCCCCATCACTCCAACTTTCAATGGGAAACAGCAGGCCAGCAGGAAGTTACCTTGTGCCCTCCGAATTTTCAAACCCTGTGCAAGATGGTTCTCTCTTGTCTCATTTCCAAACCCCAGGACTGCAAGCGGTCGCCCTGAGCAGCCGGGAGAATTCACCAGCAGAGCAGCAGCAAGAACCTGCTGTCAGCAGCAGCGCCCGGGCCTACCTCAACTATGGTGGGGGCAACATGGGCAGCAGCTCCCCCCGAGAGGAGAAGCAAGCTACTTTCATGGCCAACACTAGCCTCTCTCCTAAAGCCATGAGCTCAACGAAGGCAAGTGCAGAGGACAATGGCTTTTTGCCGCACAGCTTTCTTGCAGCGGCCTCCGGACACAACGGTCAGAACAGCGTGGTTCAGCAGCACCATGGAGGGAACCTGCACTCTCAGCCACCTCTTCCAGAGAAAAAGAGGTCCTCTGAAGGAGACCGTTCCTTTGCTTCCGTCTCACCTTCTTCAAGTGGCTTCTCCAGCCCCCACAGTGGAAGCACAATCAGCATCCCGTTCCCAAACGTCCTCCCAGATTTCTCAAAAGTTTTAAGCACTTCCCCATTGCCAGGTAGGTTTTACATCAGAGAAGTGCTCGATATATTAGAGTTTGTGTGAGATTATGAAAAGCATTTTGGGGGATTTTAAAAATGGGGAGGGAAAGAAAAATTAAAAAAACGAAATGAAAATGGCAGAGAGGACTTGAATGTTTGCAGTCAGAGATGCCATTTCATTGGCTTTAAATGTATCCACTCTGAGGACAAAACTGCAAAGATCTTTCTGCGCTTCAGCTGCCAGGCCACAGGCAAGCAGTGTGCAATCCAACTTCTCTTAATAAAAGCTGTCTTCTTCCTGAATCTTTGCTAGACTCATGTCAATAATAGTTAACAATGTAGCTGGAGTCATCCCGTATATATCCATTGAGCCCCACTGAAAAGTTTTGTAGTTAATATAGTTCTATAAAGGCAAGAGTGTTTTTATATTTTATTAGCTTTGGCAAAATGAAACTTTAAGAGGGCTTGCAGAGTCTTAGACAGTATATGGTATTTCATTTGTTGGTTCTAAGATAGTTCAGAGCTTCTCTAGACTGTCCTTTTAACTGTGAGTTTTTAACGTAATTAACATGTGGTTGGAAACGGGAAAGAAAAGCAAAAAATGCCCTGTTTATTTAGAATATTTCTTGACTATTTTTTCCTTTTATTTCACAGAAAACGCAACTGATAAACACGTGACTGTAAAATTTGTCCAAGACACATCCAAGTTTTGGTATAAGCCAGATATTTCAAGAGAACAAGGTATACCAACTGATGTATATTCTGTGGTATTTACAAACAGAAGGGCTTGTTGGTGAATCCTCCTTAAAAATTTCTTTGATGCCTACCTGATGTCTAAAAGAAATACAAAACCTAACCTAGTGTTAGCACTACAAGGGCAAGAGCCAACCTTACTAACTTATTTTGGCCAAAGGCTGAATTTGAGGTTGTAGGGCAGTCGAGTAGTCCTAAAAATAAGTCATATTCATCAGACAAATTGTTAGCCTCGGTGAGCTAAGCACAAAATAATTTAAATCTGCCTGTGGTAGCTGCAGAAAATCTGCTTTACTAAGAAGTTGGTTTGTCTGTTGCCTCCTCACAGCAGTGGAAGTCATTTTAAGGTATGCTGAAAGAAAAAGGAGATTAGGCAAGCAGAACATGCTCTACTCCTGCAATTCTGTGTTACGCTAGGTCTTCAGCGGCTTGCCTGGCAGAGCTGTTTTGGCCTCCAGCTTTTGGAAAGGCGGGTATGCATGAAGCAATACCAAACGAGGGGGGCTGGTCTCAGAAACCTTTTGTGTACAAAATGTACTGCTCTGGCTTGAGCTCAGCCACGTGTATTTTCCTGTGTAGATAAGTTGAGAGGTGTTAAATATCAGAGTATTTCATTAGCTGGAGCTCAGCATAAAAGCATACGCATCTACCAGTCGTTCTGTAGGCTGTATTTGATTGTCAGGTGCAGGTGAGCTACGTTATTTCCGAAGGTCACAAAACAATACTCCCATGGAATAACATCTATAAGATGCACTAAACAGATATAATACATCTGTATGTAGATGTATCATCAAGTGAGACGGAGAAAGCATTTATTACGTATGTGGAAACGTGTACACACGCACTTCCTCTTTGTCCCTGCACTGACAGATAAATAAAGCATGCTGGGTGCTTTGCAAGTACAGTTGGTCTGACAGTCCTTGCGTCTGTATTGTAAGAGTCAGCTATACTGGATTGCGTTTAATGAGGTATGACAAAATTTTAAGGTGGGACTCCTAAAATGTGGTTGTTGAAAGGAAAACATCATAAAGCGTAGTTCTGCATTTCGAAGGGAACTCACCCTGTCGAGCTTGAACTAGAACCAAAATAGCCTTCAGCTATTGGCAAATGATGAATTGCTGTGTCTGTCTAGTGCATAGTTCCTCAAACTGTGAGGATGCCTCTTATAGTGAGTGTACTGGTAAATATGAGCGCAAGGGAATAGAAGGTCTTAGAAAACAGATTATTTATTCATCTTTGGATGGTGGTGTACTGGTCCTTTCACTCCAGTCCTCTTCCCCTTGTGTGCTCCCCCACCCAGAGTGGAGCGCTGAGGGTTTACATGTGCAAAGGAAGTAACCTGACTTGATGCAAGTCCAAAGAGGGGAATAGATCATAAAGGAAGATTAAACCTAGCATGCTGCTGCTTGAAAGAAAAATGTTCTTCTCGACCTTTTAATATGCCTTTTTTTACCTGACCAAGTAAAATCCCTCTTTAAAAGTGCTTTAAAATGCTGTTGCTGAGGAGGAGGAGTACTTTTTTTTTTTTCCCCCTTCACTTAATAGACTGCTCATGTGACAAATAACTCCTGCTCCCCTGCAGATTTACATATGTTATGCACCTTCTGCTGAACTGCAGGGTTTAGTATATTCTTCCTCCTCCTGTGATAGGTTACTGTACAAATAGTAGTTTTCTTCCCTCACCACCTTACAGAAGAATAGAGCAGAGCATACATGCACTTGCTCTACTTACTCAAACAGGATACTAGACAATTGTATCTGTGTTTTCCTCGTTTTCTGTTGTTACTTGTTTTTCATGAAAAAAATCACAGGTGCATATCCTTGTATACGTGTTTATGATGTAACTGTTGCTCAGGCCTTGTCAAGTGTGGCTTCGTGCCCAAAACACATAACTTCCATGTTCTATGTATACAGACAGCTAAGGACTGTAGGGTCGGATTTGGGCTTTTGCTGGGGTTTTTTTTAAAGGGTTGCAGATCATTATGAATTCTGGAAACAACTACAAGTACTTTCAGAATGTTTAAAGAGGAAAAAAAAGGGAGATAGTGAACTGTACTAAGGTTATATGATGAGTTAAAATCAACTGACGCTTCATTAGGTGGTCTGTTTGTCCTTTTTCAAAGAGAGGTTGAGATTTTGGCTGCCAGCTGGCAGAGTCGGTAGCAGACTCCTGCAAAGCCGGGGCAGTTTCCCTGTAAATGATTCCTCCTGGCGGGGGTGGGGGGCTCCAGATCAGACCACAAGCAGCGATCACAGTATACGGAGGTGAGGTATTTCAGCGCTTGGACGCTCAGAGGGCAAATGCCGCTTACGTTCCTTCCCTTGCTTTTAAAACGCATGGGAGGGCGCGAGTGCTTTGCGGGGCAGGAAGTCGGTGGTGGATGAGAAGTGCTGTGCTCCCGCTGTTGAGACTGCGGAGGAAAAGCAGACGGTGTTGTCCGTCCCAGCTGGGGATTGTAGCTTTGCTACCTGCCATGCTTCGAACTGGCAGATGAAACGCCAACAGGAACTAGCTTTCCCTCTTTGCTTAAAAACAAACCCGAGGGGGCCAGAGGGACGGGAAAGAGGGACACCTTTCCTTTGTCTGGAGGTACACGTGTGCGTGCCTGTGTGCGTGCCCCAGTGAGGTGCAGTGTTTGCCAGTCTGCCATCGTTTTGTTGAATTAGCTTTGATCTCGTCGCTCTTATCGGGGGGGTGGGGGGGAAAGAAGAGGACCAAAAACATTTAATCTTTATCTGCTACCATGTTGGCCACGTATAAGCCTTAGAAAGACTTTTGAGATCAGGTGGTGGTGGTTGTTTCTTTTAAGGGAGGGGTAATACTCTGCTGAGAACTTGAACTTAAAATTTCATGTGGGAGCTTACATCAGCAGTGTCAGCCTGAAGCTGCCTCTGGATGCCTAGAAGTTTATAAATGAATATCAGTACCCCCAAATTCTCAATCCTAAAACCTTCAGGTTTTATTTTTCCCATCTTCTACTACTGCTGCTATTTACCTAGTTCAGCACTATAACATTAATTGTTAACCATTATTTGCACAGTGTTCTGGAAATGTGAAAAAACATGGGACAAAATTGTAAGGCTTTACCCAAGAGTTCCCACTACTAATTTCCTTGGGGACCATTTGCCACCCTCACGAAGACACTGACGTGAGGCACGGACTAAAGCTGCTGGGTAAAAATCAAGCGATGATCAGTTGGTAGACTGGTGGGCAATACCAATTTGATAAATTTTGATCAACTTGCTGCGTAGCAGCAGTTTACCAGCGGTGGCCCAGTGTTATCTGCTGAAAGCACTGTTTGCAGCAATCCTGGTGGGACCTGCACATTCTTCTCAGTTAAAAATCACTAGTGGCAGATTAAAAATCACTGAGGTGGTATCATGAGGCTTTTCTTACCATGTGTCTCACTCGAGATGTTTCCATTCCGATCCCCCAAATGTATTTGGTTATAGTCTATTCTACAGCAGTGGAGACAGAGAGGGTGTTCTGCTTTTCTTTGCTATCCTGTTAATTACAGACTTGGAACTGTACTTTTCTTTGTGTACGTGGCGCTGGAAATGTGTCTCTCTCTTTTTCCCTGCATCCTTTGCAGCCATTGCCGTTCTGAAGGACAAGGAGCCTGGCTCATTCATTGTTCGAGACAGTCATTCTTTCCGGGGAGCCTACGGGCTAGCAATGAAAGTCGCTACACCGCCTCCTTCTGTGCTGCAGTTAAACAAGAAAGGTACTGTATACCTTCTGCCCACCATTTAACCAGGCACACGTGGTGGGCAGTCTTTATCACTGTGTAGTAATCTGGGGGAATCTTCGCCTCTTCCAGGAAGTGCAATTTGAATCAAGGGCTCTGTTTGGTTTCTTGCAGCAGTATCCCTGAATGCGACCAGATAAGAAGCTTGTGTTGTATTTGATAGTTTCACAGCTGGTTGTAAATATATACACATTGTGGCTCTTTATATATTGTGCCTTATCAACCTAACAGAAAGCCAATGTCATCTCAGTAATGGGTTGTCCCTAGCAGTTAGAAGTCTGTGTTTGATCCAAATACCACCGTGTAAAGTTTTCACTTGGCTGGAAGGCTGAATATTTTTGACCCTAGGGTTTTGTTTTGAGACAATTTTACCTTAGAAATAAATCCCTAAGGGAAGATGGTAATTGTTTAACAAGAAGCATGGGATAGACTTACTCTCCCAACTCCTTTGCCTCCGTATATAACTTGTGTTTGTTAGTTGTGAAAGGGAAAATGAAAAGAGCATATGGAAAGCACTAATCAGTGTATGGAAACTCAGGAGGCGGCACTGGTGTGGGGCTCTTGGCTCCATTTGTACTACTGCAAGGGCACTGGGGTGGTTTTCACTGCTACTGTTTTCCTTTGACAAAGGTTATTATGTTCCATCGGTACATGCTGCCTGGCGAGGTAAGGAACTGAGATGACAGGAAAGCATCTTAGTGCTTTGTTTATAGAAGTGTGATTTTTGTCCATGGTTCTTTTTTCCGAAGACGTCATGCTCACTCTGGGGCAAAGTTAGCAGTCTGCCTCAATTACAATAACACTTTCAAATTCTGTACCCTGAACCTGGAATGCTGAGGCAATTTCTAATAAAAAATTGCCATTTAATCCTTGTTATTGTCCGAAAGTGTCAGCAGAACCGGTGTAATGTCTTATTTGAAGTAGTTAATAGAGGTGTACTGATGATAGCATCAATGAGGAGGCAAGTGGAGAGTGGCTGTAGGTGCACTTATTAATCTTTTTTCTCACTGGAACCAGTCAAGTCCAGGAAGACATGGAAATCAAAACCTTACCAGCCTTTAAAAGCCAGTCTGTTGGTTGTGCTGCTGCTACTGGTGACAGTAAGAGAAAATGTTAGGACTGTAACATTCCTCCACCTCTTGCTCTGTGATACTGACTTCTTTAATTCCCGCTATTTTCATCCTGGAGGGCCCAAGTTTGTTTCATCTCATGCACAGTTTCTTGCTTCTCATGCATAGCCTTCTCCTTCCCACATAGGCTTACATTCATTTATTTTTAATATTGTGAGAGCGTAAGGGCAAACAGTAAGAAGTTTGAAAAGGTGAGCTTTGCAATATTTGCTTTACACAGACCTTCCTGCTGTCCAGACTAATATGTTTATCTGTATTGTCCTGAGAGTCAGCCCTTGCTGTCACGTGTCCTCCGGGCTGTGTGGCTGACAAGATCAGAGCCAAAGAGAGTGTTTGCAGGTCTTTAGTTGAGGTTTGAATGTTCAGGCAGCTTTGGCAAGAGCCCTAGTCTGTAGTTAGGGGTGAAATATTGTGAGCCAGCCTGTTGAGAAATAATGTATTTGTCTTAATTATATGCGCATGCGTGTGTATTTACAAAAATGCTAAATCTCAAGGGGATTTTTATAGGCCTCATGGACTTGGAGTCACCTCATTACGTTATCTCCTAACTTACAGTTTAAAGATTTGTCCTAGAGCCTTGAGGGATATAAACTTTCTTTAGAGGTCTAGCAAGCTACAGAAACCTGAGATTCTCATGTAATCACTTTCAAGGAGCAAAGGCTTATAATAAGACTGCAAACATTTTAAAACTTAAAAATTCACTGAGAGACTTGGCAGCATTACCTCTGTGCAGCTAGATCGTGTATTCTTTTGATCTGGGAAAGTTCTGAGCAACTTTCTGTCCTGTCACTAGAAATATGAGAATTTTGTCATACTTTTACTCCCTTGTTGTCACACCGGGTACAAGTTCTTCTAATTGGCGCCAGAATTTCTTTGGTTTCCAAATTTTTGCTCCTATCTGGAGCTGGGACCATGCTTGGACATTTTGGACACTTATGCATATCTGGATGTCAGTTAGTTCTGTTTATAAAATCTTTGCCTCCGGTTATCTGAAGTGAGCTATTTGTTTGTTTGCTTTTTTTTTTTTTTTTTTTTTTTTTTTTTTTTTACAGAATGGCCTTTTCACTACAGCTTGTAACTTTGCGGCAGACCAACCCTAATGCGTTCTTTGCCTGCTGTGTATAAAACATTTGGTGATAATGCGGAAAGCTGCCTCATAAAGACCTTCTAATTTGTGAGACTTGTCTGTTCATTGATTCTCTTCATGTGCTTTCTTTTTTTGTTTTGCCACAGTTGGAGATTTGTCAAATGAACTTGTAAGGCATTTTCTGATTGAATGCACTCACAAGGGGGTACGCTTGAAAGGATGCCCAAATGAACCATATTTTGGTAAGTACCGTGCATCACAGAGATGCAGAAAATGGAAATAGTTTGTATTTGCTAGAGCTGTTTTATAGACTTAAATGGAGAATATTTTGCTTACATCTTGAAGTAGGAACCCATTCTGAGGTTGCTGTAATAGCAGCCTTCTACATATTTACCTAAAACATCTCTGCAGAGCACTCTAGCATGGATGCACAGGAGCAAGCTTCAAGCTGCAATGCACAGCTGCAGTGGCACAGAGCTCAGCTAGATGACTGCTAGTGGCCTTATTTATTCAGGATCTTTTGCTTATTTTGCCTTGTTGCTGTACTTAGACTGTATTACCAGCAAGCTAAAATGACTCTGGAGTAGAATGTTTTTTCCACAAAGTAAAAAGTGCATTATACTGCATCAAGGTTACGTAATGTAATGCAGCAGAGGCGCATCACCTGTGAAGGGTCTTCTACCATGAAAAGAAGGTGTAGAACGGCAAATTCTGTTTCAAGTAAATGTGGATTGAATTTTGTCAGTGTTTGATATGAGAGATATTTCAGATCAGAGGTTTTAGCCCAGTCTTGCCTGCATCTTGGAGTATCTGTTTGCAGTGCGTATATACTACTGCTCACTTAGTCTGAACATCTCCTGCTCTTTGAATGTGTACAGCCTCAAAGTGCTTCACTTGGTAGGAAGGCAGTATCATGCACTTGTGATGCTGAAGCACTAGTGGTATGAATGTGTCTTTGCACTTCAGCAAGACCATTGCAGAATGGGGTCATCTTTCCATTTCAAAGCAATTTTTGATGAGCTATAAAAATGAGATTGTCTGAGCTGTGACTTTTTTCTCAAGAACTGAGCATGAGTAGAGCATTCAATACTTCCAAGTAAGTATTGAATTGAAGGATAACTTTTTGTGCAAATAGATGAATATTGTCCATTCATCTCCTCAAAACATGGTCTATCATGCTGAGCATGACTAACATTTAATTATTTTAATTGAAACTGAGTCCAGATTAGAAAAGTGGCATTGAATATCAGAGTTCAGGGCGCTAACTGAAAGAAGAATAACTTAACAGAGACAGTTGTGTATGTTAGTATCACATTAGGTGGGGGAGGTTTTCTCTAGGCCATCTTAAAACACAAAACAGAGGTACGTGTAGACTGACAAATAGGCAGTGGAGAGAAGATGACGAAGACACAGAGCTGCTAGCTCTTTCTCTGCCTACATATAGCATCAACCCCCTGTGCTCTTACCTTGTTCACAAGGTACTACTATATTTAATGTAGCACGCATTAAGTGTATCAAATGGAAATTACTAACATGCATGTGCTAGTGTTTTTGTCTTCTTTGCCCTTTCTTCATTTGAAGCAAAGTCATTTCTTTAGTTAGGGATTTAGGCAGTGTGTTAGGGAGGGAAGGGGAGCATATGGTTTTGGTTAGTCAAAGTGCAGGCAACTGGGACGGTTTGGGGGAACATGAATCCGCTAAAGTTAACCAAAAAAGATAGTTGATAAAGTGACTTGTTGGGGGGACAGGGGACGGCAGGGGCAAGAAGGAGGCTTCCTTGTAAAACATCTGAAAGCAAGCATAACTCTCGAGCATTATTTTTGCCCACCAAGTTAATCCTGCATGTCTTGTTGCTCTTCTGACTGCAGGGAGTTTGACGGCTCTGGTGTATCAGCACTCCATTACTCCCTTGGCACTGCCCTGCAAGCTGCTCATCCCGGACAGAGGTATGCCCCAGCCAAAGCTCGACTCCAAAATGCCAGTGTCAGAAGGCAGGTGAACATATCAGAAGTCAAGACTTGAATGAGAATGCACAAGGAAGGGTGCTGCATTTTTAAAGCAGCTCTTCAGTGTTGCTGCAGGCTCTTACCCCAAGCTGCAGTTGTGAGCAGACTAGTACTGTGAGGTTCCAATCATAAACATCTATGAGTCATGGAAATTAGCACAGTAATCCAGCATTTAGGGGAAAAAAAATCATTTCTCAGACATGAAGTTATGCCCATGTATGGTTAGATTTAACCACTCTTCAGGTTTGGGTGGTGAAAGGCCTTAGGGAAAGCAAGATGGATAAAGAACAGCAGGTGCCCTGAGTGAGGCTGACGGGAAACAAGCAGCAGCTTACACAAGTCCAAATATTGTTTAAGTAAATGATCGAAGAGCCTGTGTTGCATCATGGGATGGGACTGTAATTCTGATTTTGATTTTGACGACTTCATAAACCACTCTAGGACAACAGCAAAATGCAGTTATGCAGCTCTTGCCCCATGTTTCAGTTGCCTGTTTATTCTCTCACATGAAGTTAACACCAGATGTATTATTGAAATGTTAAACATTCTTGTGGTTTTCTACTGAACTCTTTAAACTTTTCTTAAAGGCCATATGTCAGTATTCAAACATAGCATTTGAATTATGCAAATGTATTAATGAAACCATTTTAGCACAAAAACATGCTGTAGTAGATGTGACCAGAGATCTCTTTATATGGCAAACCAATGTGGTGGGTGTGTTTGTTCCCCTTATCCTCCTCACCTAAAATGGAAAGTTCCTTCTGTTCTGGCAGAGGTGCAGGACTGAAACATTTGCCTTTTCCTGAACTAACATATTGTAGCGAAATGAATTGATTTTTTTTGGAATCTTGATATGGTCAGGCATTTTAAAAATATGTTCTCGTGGTTAATGATTCTGGACACAGGTCACAGAGCATTTAAAGCGTATGGATAACTAAGCGTATGAATAGTGTCACACTTAGTATTATTGCCTCTCTCTTGCTCATTTGCACGTATTCAGAGAAAGCGTATGTCATATCAAGTACAGCCCTAAGTGAGATATTTTTACTAGCTTTTATATAACAGAAATAATACACAGATGTACAGTTGTTTCACTCATTTTAGCAGATTTGGAGGCAAACATTCCACTGCTGTCTTTACAGTTCAGACTTTTCAGTTTTTTGCATATGCATGAAGAAAGAAGAAGTCGATTGTCAGTTTCTCAGTCTAAATAGAATTAATTGATTCCATGGCAAAAACTTACTCTCTATGCTTAACTTAGTGTAAATTATACAAATTGAATTAGATAATTAAATTTGTACTTGTTTAAAGACTTCGAGGTTACAAAATGGATGACAGAATATAGTTATCAATATTATTTTAACATAGTATTGTGTGTCCTTTCAGCAGTACATAGTTATATCTTTGATTGTCTGGAGGTAAAGGGTTAAGCATCCCTCCTGTAGCACTGGGGGGGGGGGGGGGGGGAGGGAAATGATGCAGCACAAAAACCACATGGCATGAGTGGTTACTGCTGAAGATAGAAGATTGTTTAATGTTTCTGGCCAAGCTTGTCCTGTGCATGAGATCACAATTACAAGAGCTAGACTTAAACTTGACCACATGCATTGATTTGTCTATTGAAGTGCAATCAAAATGGATGGTGTTTTCTATTTGCAGATCCCTTGGAGGAGATAGCAGAAACTTCTCCACAGACCGCTGCAAATTCAGCAGCGGAGCTTCTCAAACAGGGTGCAGGTTGGTTAACTTTCCTTGCATTTGGCTGTCACAAAGTTATATATTTTACAGGCTGGGAAAGCATGAAGCTCAGATTGGGCTGAAAAATGATTAAAGGGGGCAGTTCAAATTTAGAGTGCTGTGCAGAAGAGTAAAGAGCACTATGAGGATAAGTACAAAGTTCCTTCTGTTTTCTGCATGTTCTGCAACCCTGTGTTTGCTTTCCAGTTGTGCCTCCTGTGACAATGTGAGGTCTACATAGGCTGTTTCCAGCACACCAATTTGTACACAGTGGCATTACTTTCATAAGCGACAAACTTACAAGGAGGTATTTTCAATCTGTGGTCTGCAGAACTACATGGACTATGTCTAAGAGGTCTGCAAAAGGCCATTAAGGAAAGTGCTGAGTAGGGTTAAATTCTCAGCATAGCGGTCAACATTGCCACAGGAAAATGCTTACCAGCCTCTAACTTAGCAAAAAATAATGAAAACCGTTGCCCTGTGTTTCACTTGATGCTGCATGTTAGGAAATGAAATTTTCACTGTCTTTTCCACTGCATGCTGTTTTATGAGTCCTCGAGCGTATTGCAGCACCCACCTCCCATTCTGGCAAATGAAGTTGTCTTGCCATGAGCTTATTGCTACAGCAGGAAGAGCCTTGGCCAGGTTACTTCCAAATAGTGTAGATGTAGCCACTATGTTATTCCTACGTTACAGCCCACCCAGGGGTTCCTGTCCCAGTCGTTCCATGATTCCCGGCCTTCAGGCTACTCTGAGTTTCACCTCAGGATCTGTGTGTCCACTTGATTGCCACTCTCTCTTGAGCTTAACATAGCACTGAAGCTCTAAGCAAAAGCTTTGCGGCCTACGTGGTGCCTTGTTGCCCTGATCCCTTGTAGGGCACTTCTGAGGGGGGTGGTTGCCAATCCAAGCAGCTCTAAAGTGAGGGAGAGTCGTTCCTGGCTTGTGCAGCGATCTGTTTTGACTTAAAAATTCGCAGTACCACTTCAAATGCTGTAATCGAGCAGGAATGTGTGGCTGAGGCAACGGCTAGCCTTGGTGAGGCTGTGCTAGAAGTAAGCACGTGTTGGCATTTCGGTCCGCCAGTGCCGGCGGTGGTTGTTGCAGCCAATAGGGCAAGAGCCAAGGAGGAGGAAATCAAGAGGAAAAGTTCTATAAACAAACTCAGCAGAGCAGGCATGTGTTGTCTTCTGAGAAATGCTGGTTTCTCCTTCTTCAGGCAAGGCTTGTCAAAGAAAAATAATTCTTTGACTTCGTTTGGGGCAGCAGTCAGATCATTCCATATGGGGGCTGTCACATCAAGGATCGTTTGGGGAATTGAGTAACAGTAAAGCTTTTTCGCTTTTGTTTTTAAACAAGGGTTTGGAACCTGAATAGAGAAGTTAGCTAGGAAACGTTTTCAGAGCGTTTTGCCCTGACACATCATTTCCCACCGCTTGTGCGTGTTTCAAACATCTCTCTCCAGTTGCACAGACTTTGCAAATGTGGTGTTCGACACTGCAGCTCAGATCCTGAACGTGTAAACTTTCTTTTCCAAGTATCGGAGCTTGTGTGAGGAACTGCAGTTTAGTCAAAGCGGATACCCTTTTTCCCTGCCACCCAACCTTACGTTACCCCAAGCTTTTACCACTTGACAAGTGAAAAAACGAAGGTGTGCATATCTAGAATAAACATTTTTATAGCTGTCTGAAAAACCTAATGAGCATTTCCAGTCGTTACCTAAATACAGACGCTAACTGACAAATCTTTTGCTTCCCAGAGAGTGACAACTGAAGAGTAGGAACTGCACAGATAAGTGGCTCTTCCCTAGAACAGACCTTGTTTAATTAACCTGCTTGTTTGGCAGCAAAATTTCGCGCTCCAAATAAATCCCAGTTCTCCGTATCTATTTCCACTGTAATACACTACTGCAGTCAGGGGACTAACCGTTCTAAACACAGCTACGTTCCCAAGCTAAAAGCAGCGTGGGATCCTGAAGATGGCTGCATTGTGTAGCTGTCATTGGCGGTACCGATGTGACTTACAAAACAGCAGTTATGGAAGATGGGGACAGCCATGTTACAGGAAAGATGCTATTTCATAGACTTCTTCCTTTTGTTCTTGCCTTGAGCAGAGTTTCTGTGGGATTACTGCCATTCAGTTCCCCATGTCAGCTGCCTAGTTTAGCATGTACGTATTCTTAAATGAGAAAATTTTCAGCCTTTCCCAAAACCTTCCCTTTCCTGTAATCTCCTTTTGAAGCTGGCATAATTTTTTTGCCTTCCAGCACTTCTAAGGCTCAGTTATTTTTTGTTCAACAGAAGGTAAAATTATAGACTGTATTTAGTGACTGCTTTTGAACAGCCGCATTGGAGGACAATCTAGAAGAAGAGATTAGCTATTTTGTTTAGGAACAAAACCTAAACATGGTCTGTTGACAACAGTGCAATGCCTGGCACGAAGGGAAGGGAATCCCTTCATAAGAGCCTCAGAAGTGGTTAGGAATGTGGCAGTGAAACAAGGCAAGCTTCCTGTGGTGGGAAAAATTCACAGGATAATGAAGAGCTTTAGATCTGTATCAAACAAATACAGTAATGATGTGAGAAGAGGAAAGTTTATACTTCAGAATGTTATTTACAATTTTGGACAGACATGCCAGAAAGCCGTCTAGTGAGGAAGGTCTCACTGAACTTGCCGTTCAGCTTCTTAAATCCCTCTCCGTATGAATTGCACTATAAGTAATTCAAGCAGAGGTTATTGACACTGGAACACCAATGCACAAACGTGTGGGAATTTTTTTTCGCTTAAAAATGAAATCCTTTTCTCGCTGACAGCCTCGAGAGCTTGAAGTTATTGGCTGGAAGCAAGCATAGAATTTGCCTGATAGTCATGCTGGACTCAAACTGCTCGTGCAGTCTACAGCTGTACAGCTGCTTGGTTGTTTTGAAAGTGGCATGGTCTAGCTGTTTTTTTTTTTTTTTACGTAGATGATAATAGCAAGACGCTTTCCCCAAATTACAGAATAGCCATAGGAAAGGAGAGGCTATTAGTTTTAATTTAATCTTTGCTTTCATGGTAAGGTTGGTGAGCCAGGCTGAAGTATTAGCAAGTCAAGTATTAATATGCTAATTTGTACATATCAGCTGCCAGAGTTGTAAATTCTGTCCTGGACACCTACACAAATGTTTTTACCAAAACACAAAGTCTGTTGGTAGCTGTATTTAGCCATGGGTGTGTTTAATCATGCTTGCTTGGGTTGTAGAATAAGACTAAGAAGGCTTTTCAGTTTCAGAAGTGTTCTTTATCTGCTTGTAAATTTGACTTTGTATTACAGGCCCAAAGTATTTAAGCATATGAATGTTTCTATTAAATAATCTCCTGAGCAGTGTCCTAGTGCTTGCTGGGGATTTGATGTCTGCCACCAGGTATTAGGTTAACTGCTTCAGAGCCTTAGAAGCCAATGAACCACTCCGTAGAGATACATCAGAAGTTTCTAATATCTCTAGGCCTTGAAATTCAGAGATGATAACCTGAATTTTCCTCTAGATCTGGGCCTAGATACGAACACAAATCAGGATGATTTCTTTCCCAACCTGCTGCCATTGTGGATATCACATTGGGAGAGGAATAGGGCTCTTAAAATCAAAGCATGCTCAGCTAAAAGATAGACATAATAGAGAAGTAATTGATTTTCCTCTCTGTGGAAGTTTTGCTTGCTCAAAAATTACTCAGTGTACAAAGCACTATGGAAATAACGAGAAGTGAACTTTGCAGCAGTCCTCGCTTCTTTGTGGGGAGAAAATGTTCTTGTTGCCTTGCCAAAAAAGTGAATAGTTTCCTTTGAATGTAGTTTAAACATCATTTGAAAGTGTGAACATCTGTGAACTGGTGCTGCAAAAATGTGTATTTTCTTATTAGCTGCTGTTGAACTTACAGGCAAAAATACCTCTATTCTTCCCCATCAGGATTGCATTTGCTGTAGTAATAGCTATAAGTGGCCCCTCTCTCTGCTGCTATCTGGTATTTATTTGAATTTCAGGAGCATCTGTGAGTCATAGGTAACATATAGTCACTGGCTTAAATGTAAAGGCATTAAACCAGAGGGGGACAGTAAAAGGCCTTTACCCTCTGAAATTGTCATCTTAAGCTATGAAACAACAGTGGGAGCAGGCGAAGCACAAATAAACAGAAAATGTTGTTGTCAGCCTTCCCTATCACTTTATGTAGGTGGAAAATGCACTTCTTGTTTGGTTTCGCTCAGAAGAGTCCTGTTTGATTGTGTTTGGGTAGTAACCTCAAGGTCTCTCCCGTCTTTCTTACAGCGTGCAATGTCTGGTATCTGAATTCGGTGGAGATGGAGTCCCTCACGGGCTACCAGGCAGTGCAGAAAGCCTTGAGCCTGACACTGATGCAAGATCCTTCACCCATCTCAACCGTGGTCCATTTCAAGGTGTCCGCGCAAGGAATCACACTGACAGATAATCAGAGAAAGTAAGCAAAGGAGGCATGGGAGGAGAATATCTGGCCTTGTCCCAGGCAAACGTCACTTGCTGTTGAGTTGTTTTTCCTGCAGTTATATTTTGCAGTCTCTATCTCAGATGATATCTAATAGGATTGTCCAAAGAGTGGTAGTGTCTGGTTGCCCTTCCAGGTTGCAGACCATCTGCAGTGCTGGAGGATGAATATTTTAAGCTATGGACATTTCTTCCACATGGCAGTTTCTGTCTCTGGAAAGTCACTTTGCCATAGCATTTTTTCATTATTGTTATTTCTTAGAAAAAGAGAAAGTAGTTCCAGTATCTTTGCCAACATTTGGTATTTAGCCTATTCACTGAAATAATATATCTTCACTGTAGCCTTTATCAACATCACAGAACACAGTTGGCCTAAGCAGACACTGTGTACCTCCAGTATTTGAGATACTGCTATGGATAGCCCAGTACCTGTAAGCCACTATGATAAAACATTAATTTATACTTCGTAGTGAATACTATTAGGGCTACTACAAACTCTTTGCAAACTGGGCATTACAAAGGACGGATGACAGGAACTCACTGCAGGTAAAAGCCAGACTTCCGAATTCCAGGGAACCTGCAAGCATTTGTAGCAGGTCAAGGACAAATTTTAAATCACAATTTCCGGGAGTGCTTACATTCAGAAACTTAATCTAATTCAATTTTTCACAAGTTCCAACAAGTTTCATTTCCCACTGGCATTGTAGCTAAGTGGTCAGTTTTTAGAAAGATGCATTTGATGCTTCTACTAGGTCTGTTCCTTAGCTTGAGAGTTAGTTTTCCTAACTAACTGTCCAAAAACTTGATGTTACCATTTTAAATAGTGATTCGTTTGGTTTGAGCAAATCATATAGTTTTCAAAGAGTCACTCGGAGATAGCAAAAAGAATATGTAGTCATTATTAAATTTAGAAATCTGTTGTCTTTATTTTTCTGATCCACTTAGTGTTAAAATTTTAAGCATCTTTAAGTTTACCTGAAACTTTTATTATTTTCTCCCATCCAGGCTCTTTTTTCGGCGACATTATCCTGTCAACACTGTTATTTTCTGTGCTTTGGATCCACAGGACAGAAAGTAAGGAAGACAGACACTATTTCTGATATGTTCTTCATATTGTTGAGCTACCAAAAACTAACATATGTGTTCTTTTTATTTCTTCATTCTTTTTTTTTTTTAATCTGCTTTCGTGTGGACCACAAGATGGATGAAAGATGGCCTTTCAGCAAAGTGAGTTGACACCTGTCCCGGTCATTTTAACTGAATGTTTTAAGAGTTTCATTAACACGATCAGCTTATTAGTCTTCTAAATTATGAGCTTCTTTCTTTGTCAGAGAGGTAAAAGAGAAAGTAGTCATTCAGAGGTAAAAGTCTCTCTGCCTGCTGTAATTACACTTGATTTACTTCATCTGTACCTCTGCAAGTCAGGACCTAATTACATGGTAGTGGGATATCTGGAACCAGAGTTAGTGTGGTTTATTTGGACTGCAGGTCTGTGATTTAGCTAAAGTTTCAGAAATGAAAACAGAACTATTTGCCACTCAGTTTTATGCTCTACTTATCAGGTAGTGCTAGCAGAAGCTTTAAATAGGTTTACTCTTCTCACTTGAACTAATAGCTTAAAAAAAACAAAACAAAACACACATTCGGCACACACAGGAGAAAACCCTTAGTGATACTAGTGTTTAGCATAATTTATAATTACAGTGGATTCCAAGTGTTTTCTGTTGAAGACCAACATCATAGTTCCCCTCTTACCGAAAGAAAAAGCGTAAATGGAGAAAGGTACTCTCCGTTTCCTCAGGCTTGTGCCGATCTCTGAAAAGGAACAGAAGTAGATCTCAACTACTTCGTCCGTTGAGATGTATTGCCTTCAAAATCTCTTTTTGTGAGCACCTTAGCCCTCCGTTCTTCCCCCCGCCCCAACATCTCCAAGACAGGAGATTGAACCTTACTGAATCAGATTAAGTATTTCCTCAGGTCAGTAGCGTGTCTCTGACAGTGAGCAGTACAGGATGCTTGTAGAAAGAACGAACAAACAAGACAGTATTATCCTTGCCTGAATCGTGGCCATCGTCAGCCTTTCAGAGCATTCCTGAGCTGAATGTTGCATTTGGACTGCTGTGTTTGGTAGCCACAGAGGACCTTCTCCTCCACAAGAGGCAAAGCCCGATTTGAACTCCTTTGAGCTTTGTGCTTGTGGTTGCCTTGATATCCTTCCTGGTTTATGAAAGGAGGCAATGTGTGGGTCTCTATTTTCTAATATGCTGTGATTTTTGCCCTTGCAGAGTATTTGGGTTTGTTGCCAGGAAGCAAGGCAGCGCCACAGACAATGTGTGCCACCTTTTTGCAGAGCACGATCCGGAGCAACCTGCCAGTGCCATTGTGAACTTTGTATCAAAGGTCATGATTGGATCCCAGAAGAAGATCTGATGCCTTTCCAGCCTTGACTCAGAGCTCTTCACTGACTTGAAGGAAAGCAGTGTGAGAGGGAGAAAGACTATTCAGCAGCAAAGCCTGAACCTCGCCATTCCCAAGAAGGAAAGCAGAGGACAGTCTGTCTGCATTAAGTTTGAAAGAGTACAGTCTTTTCTTTGAAGATGCCTCTGACTTATCGAAGCATTGTCTGTTTCTTTTTATATCAAAGGACAAAGCAAAAGAAGTTGGGTGCCACCTAAACCCACGTAGCCCATACCTGAATGAAGCATAAATGAAAAACTTTTCCCCTGAAGGGTTTCTAATCAATTTTCACATGCTGTTTTTCATCATTTATTGGAACAGAAATATTCACCCACTCACTAGGCTATGCTACTCTTTTGTGCAGAAAACGTTTCTTAGAACCACCACAAAGACACTTGCCATAATTGCATCAATGGTAGCTATAAGCCTTGCAAGCATATGCTCTTAAGAGAAAGGTGGTCTGAGGAGGACTATTTGCTCTTCCCTTCATCTTTATGTGATCAGTGGTGGGAATTGAATGGAGAAGGGGAAGATGTATGTGAAGAGAAGGTTTGTGCAAGTTGATTTCTGTTAAGAAAGGAACAGCAGCGTGGAATATTCAGGGAGATTTCTCTGTATTTAGTGTAAAGAAGGCTGGGCAGTTTTAGCTTGAATAATTTTAAATAGGGGAGAGGTGGCAGACCAAAAATGGTTGTGTGGAAATGTATTCCGTAATTTGTTTTTGTATTATTATTTTTTATACAAAGTACTAAGCAGGGAAGATACTGTATTTTAATAATTGCAGGATAAAAATGAGGGAAAAGCAAAGAGGAAAATTTTATAATTTATATATTTTTGCCTGTGCCAGATTATTTATAGTAGATCTCAGATCTTGGTATATCATACGGATATTCCTATACTAGGCCGCTGTTGAGCTTTGCCTTTTTAGCGCTATTTTGCATAAGTAAAAGCGTGTTGTACGTGCCTTGCTCTAGAGAGTAGAGTTTCATATTTTTACTTTTGTCTTACCGTGCTGAGCTACTTCCCATCTACTGTCTCTTTGCAATAACGCTTCGGCTGTAACGTTTGTTCCCCTGTCTAATAACTACGTACGTAAGTGGGTTCTTTTTGGCCCCCTTTTTTATTGGAGTTTTGGGGATTTTTGGCTTTTTTCATCTGTAGGGACTGTTTTCATGTTTTATAGTTGTGTTTTAATAATTTCTTGAGTCAGGAAATCCAAAAGGGAATGGAATTTATTTCGTTACTCTATCCCATTTCTTGAGATCGTTTGTTTCATGATTTATACAGCTGTCACACCTGTACGAATCTCTCTCTCTTTATAAGCACATCTGTATTTTAAATGCATAACTGTTAGCTTTACAGCAATTATATATTACAGAAAATGTATAAGATAGGTTACAGTGGAAACCTTTATGAAGAAGGACAGCCATCTGAGGTCTACTGTTATAAATCCCTTGCACTCCCAAGAGAGCAGTACTAGACCCCATATCAGAACAGAAGGTAATAAAACAACCGCAGTGTGACAGTGCGGAGACGTTTCATTGCCTCGATTTCTCTGATGTGTGGGTGTCAGCATTACAGTAATAACCTGAGCAATAAGATGACATGCTGAATTCTGCATGCTAGACGCATGAGGCATTGGATTAACTAGTGGTTGTTAGATTTGGACTGGAAGACTTCCTTCAATCTCTTCTACTAAATAATAATTAAAAAGGATGGCAAACTCTAATTGGGCTATACAATAAAAAAGTTCTACCCATCTAAACTGTATTTGTCTGTATAGATGATGATCTGGTTTTTATTATCAGCTCCCTTCCTTCATTTCCTAAAGTGTTAGAATCATGGAAACCTTATTCAGTGACCATGGCCAAAAATGTTACCAAATGATTTGTATAGTGATGAATTTTGTGTAAATAACTTTATACTTTTTAATGGGAAAGGGAGGAGGGGAGAGAGAGAGAGAGAGAGAAGAAAGATTTGAAGTATAATGTCTGCGGACAAGGAAGCGGCACAGTAGTAAAAATGGGCATTGGATGTACATAGAAGGGTTAAGCAATCCAAAGCATCGTAGCTACCGTTGAAGCAACAAAGGCAAGTGCCTCTGATTTGTACCAAATACTTGTATTCTTCCGATACAGAGGTGTATTACTTTAACAGTGTTTATATACCATCCAAAAGAGAATGCAGTTCTTATTATTAGCAAGTCTGATTCTTTTGAAACATCCTAACAGTCCTTCATAGGACTTATATATTTTTTAAATAGTGTTTTGATGCACCAGAAACCCAGTTGCCTGATCTAGTTGGCCGGTTGGAGCCCAGTGAATTTCTTCAGCTGACATCACAACTAGATTCAAGTTGGGTTTATCTGGGATAAAAATCATATGTAATAAATATGACAGGTTAAAAGGATTCAAATGAGGAGGAAGTTCTGATTATATCTTTTTCCACTTGTATAGATGATACTTGAGTGTCTGTTGTTAAACAGCAAGTGTTGCCCTTTGGGCTGAAACTAGTGTCATTTTTTCCTTGTCATTTCCACTTGGGGCCTTATTTTGTATTCCTTGTGTGTTGTCCAGGCCTGCCGAATTCAGGAACACAAGGAATTCAAGGCTAACACTCCTGTTTCCTGGGTGTTTAGCCCTCTTTGATAAGTGGGAAAGACAAAGTTGCCCTGTTTCAAAGGGACCTTTTCTATTATTGCATTCCTTTGGATGGTATATTGCCATGCGCTTTTTGCTCTTTAATGAATTGAAAAATGCACAAAGCAAAATAGTTCAGTAAGTACCGTTGTGTAGTGTGTGTAGAAAGGCATTCACAGAACTTATGTTCATGGCAAATACATGACTAAATAGTTAATACAGCACTTTCTTTTGAAGGTTTTTGGTAGATGTGTATATGCAGTCTCATACGTAATGCCAGCAAGTTGACACATATTTAGCCAAGCGCCTATTAACCTGCTTGTGAAATGTACTGCTATAATCTTACAGTGTTAAACTACAAAAATGCTAAAAGCCATGTCTTTTAATTAAATGGTTCCCATGTATCCCACAGTATCATTAAAATTTTAATGTTTCCTTCTTGGATTTACCTATTAGTGAAAATTTTTGCCTTTTTCTTTAAACTGTAAAGAAGCAACAAAGGATCTCCAGTATGTAAATGAATGTTCTATAAATTCTTTGTATAGTCATTTTCTCTGCTCTTCAGATATCGCCTCTATTCAGATTATAATAAAATTATGAATGTGAAATCTCACCACAGAGCGTTACAGGGCAGTCTGTTCTGCGAGAAGGGCGTCATGCATTCAAAACCAGTTAGTGAGGGTGATCTGTTTGGTGAAGCAAAAATAGGTTGGGTGCAGGGTTCTGGCTTTTGGGGTTTTTTGAAAAGTTTCTTTCAAGGACTTGGCTACGCACGTGTTTTTGTCTACTTGAGCTGTCCACATTTAGTTAAAGCATGCGATTTTCGTAGTTCATTTGCAGTTAGAGTGGCATAAAAGTGCCTTTTGCCTGGCTTGCCTAGTTCAGTATGAGAAGGAAGAATACGCGATGTCACCTTCAGAGAAGATACTTGCACCAATTTCAGCGTGCCTCCACAGTGACGACATTGGAAAAACTTCCAGGAGAGCGCGAGGGGGCTGAGAAATCTAACCCCTGACTGCAGTAGCTCTCGGGATAGAAAATCTGTGCGTCAGCCCCCTGTTAAAGGCTGAATTATATACGTGCTTTGCGGGGATTATTTCTGAGGCTGATAAACTCTGGTATGCCGGGCTAATGCCTTTTCTCTGAGGCGTAGGCTGGCTGAAATTCCTCGTTCCGTGCGGCTGAGTGTCCGTCATCACTGCAGATCATTGTGGGCTCTGTGCATAGGCGTAGCAGGTTGGAGAAATAGTCAAAAAACGTATTCATCTTCATCAGAACTGCTTACAATGCAACATAGATGGCAAGGGCCTACCAGTAACGTGGGTCTGCTGAGCCGGAGTCCAGTCTCCTCAGCTGACAGAAAATAACAACTCTCTCCTCATCCTTCAACGCGGTTACTTTTGGGGGGGAGGGGGGGGGGGAGCACATTGCGCTGCTGTTTCTGACGCCTTTTGGAAGGCTGCTCCAGGATCTCTGTCCTCCGGCAGATAAAAGTCGTCTTTCAGTATTCAGCCGAAATGTATTCACAGCGAGTTCATATTCAGTTGTTCTTACGCCAGCGTTGTCTGTTAGCGTAAATAACTGTTCCTTCTCCTTGGGGTATTTATAGCAAGAGATCAGACCCCCCCTAGTATCCCTCAGTCTTCCTTTGGCAAGGCTACACAAGCCAGCACTCAGCCTTTACGTTTTGGTCTTCGAAAGGGTGCAGAGGCCTGTTCCTTTTTTAGTCTCTGTATCAAACAGTTAAATAATTTATTTGGGAGACCCTGAAGTGAACGGTCAGATTCTTTAAAAGGGGTGCAAGCAGCTCTTCTGTGATTTTGAAAATATTTATGCTAGAAAACACCAGAAAAAAAAAAAAAACTTGGCCCACCAGATAGGCAGAGTGCAGCCCTCCTCTGCTACCGCTGTTGACACCTCGTGCGAGGGCTACAATAGCAGGAGCGACCCCGGCAGCGTGTGCAGAGGAAGTGATGAGGCTTGACATGAAGCTAAAGGGCAAATAGCTAAAGAGGTTCTCAAGAAATAAATCAGAAACAGGAAGTTTGCAGGAGACTTAGCAGTTCTGCCAGACTGCAAGGGGGCAAAGGGGAGCATTAGGGAATTCAGGGATGTTGCTGAATAATTTGCAGTGCGTGTCACTGCAAGGTATATCAAGTTAGTACCAAGCCTTTCCTTTGAAGGCATCTGGTGTCTTAACTTTTTGCATAAAGCACAAATGTTTTCCCCTATTTTCACACCTTAGAGAGTCTGTCTTTGGTATGTGATCTTGGCAATACTATATGGAAACTGTTCCCAGCTGCAACCAACTGCTTGTGCCCTCCTTGTAGTCCAAGGCGTCTTAAAAAATAGTTTCACCTCAGATTTCTGCATCGCTTTTGAAAAAACAGGCCTTTTCTGTAAATCATAAAGTGCATTTTCATCACTGTAAGAAGCTTCTCACATCTTGGATAAAGAGTTGTTTAAAAAGTTGAATAGTTTAAAGAGCAAAATTAGCTTTTTAGATCCCAAGGGTGTGGTTTGTTTTTTTTTTTTCCCCCTCGTATTGTGTACATACTGGCCTCAATTTCTTTTTTTAATCTGTGGCTATTCATATCCTGCCTAATTAAACCAGAGTTACGGGCTTTCTCCTGCTGCCACCTGTGTTATATGCAAGTTGTGATCTGTTCATAATGGCAGGTGTGAAAGAAACTGTAGGAAAACAAATTATTGGATGGAATGCAGTATGGATGGGGAATTGAAAGGTGGGATGGAATTGGTCCAGCAAATCGGTGTGCTTACGTTTACAGCAATGGAATAATCCAGCTATAAAAATAAACAGAAGTGTCTTGATTTGTATGTTGAAACAGCAGTTCCCAGCCTTTGCATTTGCAAGTTGATGTGAAACTGCCACTGGAGTGGATGATAGCTGTTTGTACCCAGGATATACAAGTGACAAGAGCTGGCCCTGAGACCTCAGCTGGAGTTTTCCCAGCACCCCAAACTTGTAAGTTCTCCCTGCACGTGAAAATAGTTAATGTGACTGAGAGCTGTGGCAAACTCTCGGCCATGTTCTCACCTACAACCAGCTTTTACTCCAAGTGACGAAGAAGGACAAGCCTTCTGCCCCTTCCCCCCACCCCCCGCCAAGTAACTGCAGCATGAAATCCTTGTGCCTGTGATCTGGCAGGAGCTCTCAAACGTTTGACTTTAGTCTCCTCTTCAGTCTCTTTTCATAGGCAGTACCAGGCTTTTGAAGTAGCAATTAGAAGGCTGTGAAGGATTTTATGAGGAAATTGAGCTCAAGATGTGTCAGGCTGTTTCCTCAAAAGGGACTTGCCTAAAAAATCCCGGAAGGTGATATTGAGACTGTAGTGACAGGCCAGCAGTATATGGTTTATACAAGCATTAAGACTTGTGGATGCACATTTGTTCGTGTCAAATATATATTTGATCTCGCATTGTCTAGTGAGCTGGAAAACACCTGGGTTCGATGGTTTGGTTTTATTTGTTCTGCGTTGTTCCTTAGAATTTCCCTTATCTCTTGGAAGAAGCGGAACAAACATCATGGTTTAGATCTCTACACTTGGTAGCAGTTTATCCACATTTCGTGATATCTTAGGAACCCCATGCCTCATTTCGTTAGCACAACTTGTTGATGATCTCAGAATTTTGCTTGTCATTACCTGTCTGATAAATTTGTTAAACTTGGGATCTGTTTTTATGTTCAGGCCTGGACCTGAATCCAGTTTGCCCAGTGACATGCAGCCTGCATATATGTTTTTCTGGGTAAGCTGTCACACTGAGAGTACTTTTGTAAGGACCATATTCTCCATAACTTTATACAAAGGCATAAGTATTTTCAGGCTTAAGCCATATGTTGCTCAGATGCAGTAGAAAAGGCTAGGATTTTGAAATGACTGAAATCACCATAAAGGAGAAACGCTGTAAAGAAGCTTCATTTAGCAGAGTTTTTCTTAGGGAAGATGATCAATGATGTCTAAAGCTCCAGACTGCTGCTTGGAAAATCCAATCTCAAATTCATCTCTATGAGCTAAACATGCCAAAAGCTCTTGGCCAGTCCCTTGAGCATTGGGCCTGCAAATGTTAATACCTGCTTAATCTGTGAATTGTTGCATTGATTTCTGAGTTGGTACTAAAGTCTTGAGTATAGCCCTTTGGAAAATCAGGACCTTGGCCTATCTTTACTTGTTTCTCTTATGCGAAATGATAGTATAGTAGAATAGCAGGTGAGGCTGATTTGATATCTCTGGAGCTGAGGTGCTTGAATGCATGTTTATATGTATTGGATAGGTTCTAGAGCTATTTAAAAGTTTTAACCAGTTTTTAACCAGTGGTGGTTTTAAAACACACTAACCGCTCGTACAGAGATAATTCAAGAATGCATATGCATGTGTATGTACGCTGCTTTGGCCCAAGAATAAGATAAATATTTACCTAAAATCACTTTCTGAAAAATGCAGCTTTCCCAATATTTCCAGGCTACGCTCCACAAAAAAAAAGGATTCACCATTTTGCCCTCTCTGAGGTCTATTAGGATTTTCTGGCAGCTGGAGCTCGCTAGTGAGTGTGCTGCAGTGGACATTGGGCACGAGCCCATGGGCTCCTTGGCCCATTGCTGGAGGACACTAAAACGGTAGTATTTGGTGCAAATAGTGGAGAAAGAGAGAGAATAGATGAGGGGTTTAGCCTTCCTACCATATTCATGGAAGTGGAAATGAGAAAGGTTGTGGCCCACTCCACTAGCGCTGCATCGAGTCCATGATCCTCTGGGCTATACATCAGGACACCCTGGCCAAGAGGCCTCCCAGGCAGAGGATGCTGAAAGGGAAGAGTCTGAATGCCACCAAAAGGCTCCAAGCTCCCTGTGGTCTAGAAAGGACATGTGGCGACGGGGCACTGCTTAGCAAGGGATGCTGTGGAGCAGCATCCAGGGCATAGGGAAGAAGGGGGAACAGGACTATGCCTGGGGTTTGCGGAAAGTGGGTTATGGTGAAAAGGAAGAGTATATGAGGTTTTAATTTGTTTTTGATATTGTAAACATCGGTCCTTATTTCTGCTCTTAAGAGAGAAGCGTGTGTGGCTTCAGATTTGCGTTTGCCTTATGTTTAGGTCAATATAACAACAGCAATACAGAAGAAAGCTGAAAATACACTTAAAAATGCAGTAGGCAATCTAGATATAAACAGGACATTGAAGAAAAGATGAAAGACTTGCATGGTTGACAAGAATTGCTGCCCTTGAGAACTGAAAAATAATGAAGCCTCAGGAATTCAGGAGATTTTCCTAAAAGTTGCTCTACGTTGTTTGTTTTGTTGGTTTGAATCTTCACAAGTTCTTATTAGAAATGTATTTGTTTTTTAAAAAATGAAAGCTGATTCTTATGTAATTCACCAGCTCCACGACCTTTATGGGAACGCAAGCCAAAGTGCTGTGAGACCTTTGATAATGTTGTGAGTGTCGGTAGCATTGTTTATGGGGCTATTTATGGGATATCTACAGCATATACTGGAAGTCGGGCTTGCATTTCCGCTTCATATCCCTGTAAACTCTGCCCTAGCTGTGGGTGTGCCTGGAGAGCATGAGGGAATGGCCCTGACCTGGAAATTATCCCATGGGGCGCTGCTCATGGGAGTAGGCACTGCTTTTGTACATGCACTTCTGTTGAGTGTTTACAATTAAAAAAAAAAAAATCACTAGAAGAAATGCTATCTTTTTTGTCTTTTTTTTTTTTTTTTGGCCTGGTTGTCTCCTCCTGACCTGGCCTATTACTATGGCTTCTCGGGGAGGGGGTTGCTTGGGCTGCTTGCAGGAAGGGCGGTGGGACGAGCACCACGGCCGTGGAGGCAGCTGTGGTCTGTGGCCACCAGGCTTTTCCTAACACAGAATTTGCAGTTTCAGAGGAAGTATAGTTAGGAATAGAAATAATACTAGCTGAGGGAAGAAACTAGAAAATCCCCTCTATTATGGAGGGCAGGAGTTTTGCGATAAACTTTAAACAAAGACAGCAGAGTAAAGTCCTTCAAGCAAGCACAGGGTTTGGGTGGCAGACTTAATTCAGAAGTTACAGAATGAACCAATTAAAGGTGATAGCTTATTGATGATAACTTCAAGAGGTTTTAAGGTTCTGTTATTCCTCTTTTCAGTTCATAGCTAGTTCTGTACATGCATGAAATGTGCAAATAAGAAAGGGGAAAACGGTCGGAATTTGCCTTATCAGGAATAAATTAGGTTTTGCTTTGTGGTTGCTCACAACCCTGTTATTGTGGCTAGGACTCTGAAGTGTTTGGAAGGCCTCAAACCGCTTATTTTTTATATATATTTTTGAATATGTAAAAGTTTTCTCTTTCACAGCACTTCATATGATGATGCAAAGAACTTCTTTTTCCCCTCCGCTTTGCCCAACAGAAGGAAGGTGGCTCTCTCAGCAGAAACAGCCTTCAGTTCTCTCTGAATGTCCCTGCAAGCAAAGACCCAAAGGATGAACTTTCCTTCCATCTACTGGTGAATCTCTAGTACAGCATTCAGCTGCTTATTGAGTTCTAGTGAACTTCAGGAATTATTATAGTTTGCATGTGTTTGATATCCTGGTTACTGACTGTCCTGTGAGCAGCTGTATTTTCCATAGCATACTTCACCAGAATGAAAGAACTCGAAAAAACCTAAGCGCATGTGAAACACCCAATCTATGTCATAAA
Organism: Struthio camelus; assembly: GCF_040807025.1. Classification (NCBI taxonomy): domain Eukaryota; kingdom Metazoa; phylum Chordata; class Aves; order Struthioniformes; family Struthionidae; genus Struthio; species Struthio camelus. The sequence continues at coordinate 64,229,586 of NC_090943.1, read as the reverse complement.
GTACTGTAGGACCTCAAACCGGCACTGAATGCCAGACTGACGTGGGTGCCGATAGTGCTAGGTAGATGATGCACGTGCTGTTACACCGCTGACAACTCGTGTTTCCCCACAGTGAGGTGTTAGTACTGCGGAGCCTCTCCGACTTTTGTGGAGACTGCCATCATTTGGTGGGTTTGGTTTTTTAAGGCTCCAGCCCTGGAAACAACTTAGTTTTCTTTCGTAAAATGAACACTCACACACACACACACACACACACATACACAAAAGTGAAAAGCCTGTGAATATAAACTTTACATGTCCCAGCAACAGGGTATACATAAAATGTATCAAAATGAATTCTGTAATGAAAATGTCATTACCTTTGGACCGATCACTATATGAATCCTGATAACAATTTTTGGATGCTGGACATAAACAGTGAAATTAAGTACTGCAGAAAGCTATTTAGCTACAATGTCTGCTGTACTACTTCTTTCCAAATTTATTGTTACATGCACTGAAAAGTCAGGGTATTATCAATTAAGATTAGGAGACTGTATAGCAAGGCCCAGTTACCTACTCTGAGGGGATGTGTTTACATATTTTACCAGGTAAATATAATGCATAGTCACGTCCATGTAGCTGAAGACATTCACTTCCTTTTTCTTGCCTGCAGAAAGTGATGTAGTAAGGCTTTACTAGTCATACGTAGCTATGTACCTTAATGGTTAAATACTGAAGAATTATTTTGTTAGAACAAATACGGAGAGTTTTTTTTTAATAAAAATAAAAGAAAGCCTTCTGAATAGTAATGTTTAAAGATTGCACAGCTCTATAATTATGAAGGCTGGAAACATGGGAGAAAAAATAAAGTCAGAACAGTCCTTCAGAAATATATGACTCCCAAGGGCTGGATTTTTAAGTAAAATAGTAGCTATTCTAAACCTAGTTTGTGTTAAGGTACCTGGACTGAAAACTCTGGAGTTTCTGATTGAGCTCTTTGCTGTACAGAGCCAGACTAGCAGATAACGAGCATCTTTAATTGCTTTGTTGAATCAGTTCCTGAATTGGATAACATTAAAAAAAAAAAATCACCTGACTTATCAGTAATAATTTCCGGTGGAAAATGCACATCCCATGTGATGTATTTAGAAATATGCAGACAATTAATTATACCAGATGGATCACTGCCTGACATTACACCTCTGATAATCTAATATAATATCGCTGATATTGGTGCCTGCATCTCTCTCTCTCGGTGTTGCGGTGCTGGCGGGCGCGCGCGCGCGCTGCCCCTAAAGCTGCTACAGCAGTGGGTGCTGAGGAGCCTCTCCACATGCCGGGAGGTGAAACTGTGGTGCGTGAGGCTTTGCTAAGGCATAGACACATCTTTTTTTTTTTTTTTCCCCCTCCCTCTCTCTCTTTTTTTTCCCCCCTTATTCCTATCTATGAAATCTGTCCAGTGTCTCTATGATGCTCTTACAGTGGACCAAGAAAGCTGACACCAGGAAACTCACTGCTTTTATTTATGATAACCAATCTGCTTATCTGTATTTGCCCAAATATAGTCGGGCACCGGGTTAGACTGTTAAACACCCTGAGTCGCCAAACTCCGGTCCTAAAGGCAATTACACAGGACTCAGCTGCTTGAAGCCGTGCTTCACGCGTCTGTATCAGTTTCACAAGGCTAAAGAGAACCCGTTTGATGACATTGTTTTTCTGCTACATCAGCAACGTTCTCCCATTTTCTGCATGCAATTCTATCACATCTATACAGGCGTATATATGTCTATACGCTTACCTTTAAAACTTACTGGGCTGTGCACGTGCTGCTTATTTCTGCTGCAGGCCTGGATTCCCAGGCCAACTCCCATCCAAAACTGCGCGTAGACAGAAGGTCTTAGCTGTTGCAATGCGCGGCCGACCATGCTTCAGCTATTGCATTAGCTCAGGAGCGTCGGCGCTTCACGAAGCGACGCTGACAGCACAGCTATTATGCGATAACTGTAAATTATCCAGAGGAACTGAGAATTTTTGTTACTCTGTCGTGGAAAGGGAACGAGCACGGAGAGGAAGTGCTACTGCAGGGAAAGTGCCGTGGTCATAAACATTATTTTTATAAAGAAGAGATCCTAGAGGAAAAAATTAATTTATTTCCCTGCATTCTCACACTCCAAGAGAATGCATCCTATTTCTTTAAGGTGGCAGAGTACAGCTCAGCTTTTAACTATTGTTTTTTTTTTTTTCCTTTTGCTTAGGATTTAGCCTACCTGAGCAGAATTTCTATTCTTACGGGGAACTATGTACTATGAATGTACTAACTTAGTACAATGTACTAACTTATGGCGAACTGAGTTGTGGAAGCTGTGTGTTGTATTGCAAGTGAAACGGAGATGCAGGTGTTCAGCCCAGAGAGACTAGCGGGGGGCTGCTGAGGGGAATGGGAATGCACTGGGGGCTGTTACCTCTCAGGGGCTTCTCGCTGGTGGACGTGGTGAGGGCTGAATGCGGGGAAGAGTTTGGCAGTGTTTAATTAGCTTTGTCAGGAGAGCTTAAGCCCTTTTGCTTAGCTTGTATTTAGAGTTTGAATTTCCTTATGTGGTTGAAATGTTAACCAGAGACTTCTATAATCAGATATGTCTCTGCACGGGCAGGATGGATTATTGATATTATATTTTTATGTATTCTTGGAATTCTGTTTTTGTATATACTGAAATTGAGGGAAATGAAAACCTGGAAAAATTAAGGAATCCAGCCATGCAAGGTGATGGCAGAGCCAAAACCAGCCCTTATCTCTAGAGCCCTCAACAGTCCTGGTGACTGTCAAATTCCTCCAGTGCCGAGATTTGTTCCTGCTCTCCTCCGCTGGAGCATCTGCCTTCACTACAGCTGAGGGGACGCAGTAGGAAGGGGATGGAGGAGAGGAACTCTTTCCTGTGATTTTTTTTTTTTTTCGTTTACTATACTCCTTGTACTTGTCAGTACTTGGGCAGGTATTTAGATGGTTTAAATCCATCTATTGTTTTTTAGTGGCTGGCTTCCTGCCTAGGGAGAGAAGCAGCCTGGAAGGAAGGAAGGAGGGAAGGAAGGAAGGCCGACACACGGAAAAAAGAAAAAACATCGTCAAAATTCAGTTGCTGGGGCTGCAGTGCGCTTCCAAAATACTGTCCAAGTTCCTCAAGAGTGTTTGCTTAGAGCTTAAAATTTCTGCCCAGCAGATGGCACAATTGTACAGGGTCTGAGACCTGCTTGGGCTACATTCACTTAAAACACATTTTTCTAGGTATTGTACAGCCAGATAAGATTGCACAGAGCATTACACTGATATATGTGTACACTTTTTGTTTCACAGAAAACGTGAGAAATATTGTTTCTGTTAGTGTCCTTGGAGGAGATGCTCCTTTTGTACACTATAGTGTGTTTAGTTTTGCTATATTCTAAAGTGGAAGAACTTTACCATTTCCTTGAAGCTCAGCTGTGTCAACTGGTTTCTAAAACAGAGGAAATGCTGGAGGTGGTTTTGGTGGATTTGGCCATGAAGAGAGTCTCGAATGGGGCCTAGAAACCTTCTGGGAGGACGCTGGGCTCTTGGTGCCCTTTCCCTGGGAGCTGTGCCCCTGCCGGCCAGGTCGGTGCTTCTCCTTCTACCTGCTCAGGGTCAAAGCTAGAAGATCCCAGAGGGAATGAAAAAGAAGGATTGTGGGGAGACAGGGTAATGCTCTTTCCTTCTGTATCACTAGCCTCTACCCTGGAATCCATCAGCTTTCCTTTACCAGAACACCCTGACATACAGGTGGTTGTTTCCTTAAATGCCTTAGCATAGTGTGGCTTATTTTGGAATGGACTTTAGCATTATTAAAAAAAAAACTAGCACCTCAGAAAGGACTTTCGAGCAGAGTTTGTGCAATATTTTATTCTGAAGTGGCTCATAACATTTGCAGGAAGATCGTATTCTGTTGTGCAATTACAGCCAATTAGGAACTTGCATATTCCGTGTGTTGTTCAAATTGAAAAAACATGATGTTTTTTCAATACTGTTTGGAGGGATTGAAGCTAGAGGGTCCTAAGGCTTAACTGAAATTAAGTCAGATTTGCTGTGTTAATGATGTGGGTGTTCCCTAGCCGTGTTTTTTGGCGTTGTCTATTAAGGAATTTATGACAGGCTTTTTCTGTTGTTGTTGTTTTGTCTTGATTTCATTGCTATGAGAACACCCAGAAGTGAGGAAACATATGGATTCAAGAGGACAAATAGCAGACAAGGCCTTCTTCATGTGTAGAAGCCAACTACATGAATTTCACTAAAAATTCAAGGTATTTTGCAAGTTGTTGGAGAATTCTCCTTGTGGAAAGGGGTCTTCATACAAGCCATTGACGGGACCACTGATTCATTAAGTTTTCTGCCAGAAGGGTGAGGAAAACATATTCAGTGTTGCACAAAGCAGACAAATATATTATGAATAGGAATAAGTACCATACTACGGGGATGCAAATTGTTCTTGTCTGCTAAATATGCAGCTACAACAGGGCTGTATTTGCTCCAACTAGTCTGACAATTTTCAGATGTGCCTATGAAGTTTAAGCTGTGACATTGACCTAAAGCCGTGTTTCTCAGCTCTTTTTTTTGTAATAATTTTATATTAGCATATAGCGTACATACGTAGTGCCTCAGAAGTGGTTTGCAGTAAAGAAGGTGAGAAGTCCTGTGACTCACATTGCAGAATTAAGACACTGCAACTGCAGGGCTTTCTCCTGATCCTGCACACGGGCCTTTGTAACCACCTCTTTGAAATCTCATCTATTGGAGTTGTTCATCTCTTCTTACACTTTAAACTGGAAGCTTTGACTAGGCTTTTGTACTTTCTCATGCTTTTATCATTTACCCCTTCTGGTGAGTTTACAGTGCTGCCAACTATAGAAATCCATGGGAAATTTGAAAAGCTGGTATTCGCTGAAATCAAAGGCTTGTTAAGTCAGAACGCTGCCTCCTGATATCAGTAGTCCCTGTGTACATGGGTCGAATACAGAGTAAAACTCTCGATATCATGAGCTGCTTGATAGTAAGTCTGGAGTTTACAAAGGTACTTGAAAAAATTGCCTGTGGCTAGAATAGCCCCCTTCCTTCCCCATCCGTCCTACATTACATACTTGTGGCAAGTGGAAAATGCTCTGTGAACAATCCAACATCTGCCTCACTTTTGTTGGTTTGAAAGAGGGAGAGACGATTGACTCAGCAGTGAGATCTCCCCATTGAAGTTGCTGTGATTGACTCCTCTCATCTTGTGGAGAAGGATTCAGACTGTAAATGCAGACGCATGAGTGGAGCCTGTTCAGCTTTGTCACATATTTAAAAAAACAAACCAACAAACTCTAGTAGAGCAACGTAGCCTAAGCCACATCCATTCAGTTTTTACAGCTCTCACACGGGAGATGTCCTTAGAATCTGTGAATAAATTTCAGGAGGAAAACAGTGTAGTTACTACATAACTTTTCTTCTTACCACACTTTCCAAGAGAGAGTTTGTCTACGAATACTGCAAGTCCATGATGGAGCACAGAAGGCTTTGATAATCAGAATGATCGCTGTCACTTCATTTCCAAGTTTTGAGCTGTCCCAGAATTAATCCTCATCAAATCATATTGCAAGTCTTGCTTAAAAATGTAGACTCTCCCAGAAGCTGAAACAAACTTACTATTTAGCAACATTTTCTCCCCTCATTGCTGACAGTGGCTGCAGAAGGAAGAAGCAATTTTTTTTTAACTCTGAAACCTGAAGGGGCCAAACCTGAGGAAGATGTGCTCCACATACAACCTTACCAAAGCTATCAAACTTCTCGGTTACAGGAAAGTACTTAAAAGGTTTTGATTTGTGTTGTGTGTATGCAGTGTAAAACAGGGAGGGTTAGGTAGACGTGGGTTCCTGTTCATGCAAACACCAGTTAGCACAGAAGAGGAGTTGCACTGGGAAAGATTTTACTCTACTTAGTGAAAATGCAGCTGCACAGTACGCGTGAAAAAAACTCTTTGGTTGCAGCTGTCCAACAGTGCCTCAGAAGTGGAACTCATTTTTGTAGATTTACACTGCCATGCACATGTTTTAGGTTAAAATAACTTAGCTTCTATTAATCTTTGTAATAGACCCTCGCAGATCCGCTTCGAGGCTGCCCCTTCTTGTTCTCCTCTTCTATTAAAGCCATGGCAATGGTTTTAGAGGCTATTTTCCTAATCCTCTCCTGGATTTGAACTTTGTTTTCCTTGCGCTGTACTGAGCTCCCAGTTGGAGTAGAGTTGCTGTTGTTTGCTTCACGAGCTCTTCATCTGCCAGCAAGCTCCATGTAGCCAGATCGCTTGCTCCTATAGTTACTCAGTCGGCCATGCGTAGGAACTGAGTCTTAACATCATGTCATCAGTTACAAGGAGTTAGAAATAGTATTTTGTATAGCTTTCTAAATAGTTTAATAAATAATTTGCAAAGACTTGACGGGCCAAAGCAGTATTACTAGAAGTATTTATGCCAATAAAATCTTATAAAAAGATGACACATGGCTTGAAGCCATAGCCAGTGACCCGGGTGTTTAGATGAGATGTTACAGCTGGTGTCCCCACCGGGGAACTTTGGCTGACTTGGATTTGTTCTAGAGTGGAGGTCAGCAAAGCTGAAAACCCAGCTAGCGCGGTCCTCTGGCCTGAGGCTGCTCTGCCAATTGACATATGGCTCAGCCGGTGCTGGGTGCAGCCTTTTTCTCCCTGGGCTTTGCTCCTTTGGGAGAGTCAAACCCTTTGCCAGGCACAAGTCTTCTCCATCCATCTTTCTTCATGTTACTTGCAGTTTGGCCTTAGAGACCAGAAAAGGAGATTTACCCACCAATAGCTGACTTTGGTAATGTTTGTGCTCTTTCATTTATTTTTCTATGAGGATGAAATGGAAATGTGCAAATCTAGTACTTGCTGTAGTTAGTGAAACTAAAGATTTTCTATGGATTCTGCTGAGGCCCGTCCCCAAAAGCCTTGCTTTTTCTTCCAGAAGAAGCATGGGAACAAGCGTTAGTATCCAAAAGGTTAGTTGGCAAGCTGCCACCTTAGAGATTTTATCCCTTTTCATTTAGATATTTCTTGCAGAAGTGCATCTAATTGCTACTTGAATAGCCCTGTTGTTCCAGCCCGGGCAAACTTGCCTGGTGGTGCTCCGATTACTGGACGTTTCTTTGACAACCAGGATGAGCCGCTTCTGATGCTGGAGCTGTTCCAGCCGTCCCCATTCAGTGTGGCTGCCGGCACTTTTCCCAAAATGTACTTCCCGGTCAGGACCGCAGCGGAAAGACTGCCATTCATCGCAGTGCACTGTACATCAAGCGTTAAAGAAAAAGCAACAGGCTAGAGCAACAGATATATGCATTTGCCAGCAAATTTCAATGTAAAAGGTTCCTGATTCCTTATAATGTTATAATGATCCTCACTCTTCTGTGCTTTCAGGTGCATAGGTAAATTCTTCGGAGTAGCTTGCTCGTCTACAAAATAGTAGTGTGACACCTATCTACGTCACAGGTTTTTAAGGGGCGAGGGGGTCTGTATTTACAGACTGTTCTGAAGATCAAGAAAACTAGTTGGACTGATTTAGTAGTTTTTTCGTGAGAGCTAAGAAGATAATCAGATTTCTCACATGCGTCTCTTCAGAAATATGAACTAAGTACTCATTTCTGTAAAAGTATAGGCATTTATGAAGGTTTCATATAAAAAAAATAAATTACAAGCTGCACTGAGAATCCTGAATTGGTCTTGTAGGTCAGAAGGTATTTTTCTCTTCCTACTTTGCTTAAGGCTTAAGATTTAATAATCTTAAAATCAACTTTCCATTTCAGAAATAGTATCAATATGTGAGTATCATTTTTACTAAACTATTTCTCTAAAAAGTTAATGGAAGGCAAGCAGAGTGGGAGTGTAAGTCGCATGAAAATGAATTTTGTGTTTGGACAAAAGTTTTAGAAAACGTTAATAGTTTAGGTAAATACTATTCACTTAGTGAAATTAGTTACAATGTACCAGCAAAGGAAATTACAGATGATGTATTTACTTTTCACTTATATGAGTCTTCACTTATATGTGGCTAATAGAAGATTGTTGTCCAGCCGTTAGCCTAAACTGTTTTCTCCAGGGTTACTACTAAATTCAATGCAGAAAGTTGTTACAACCCCCGGAGCAAAGTTTCAACTGACCGGTTTTGGACAGGCTGTAAATGTTATCTGAGTGCTCACAGTTGCAGCACACTGTAGGCAGGTCAGTGGAAAAAGCTGCTCAATGTACGGCAGCAATTAGAAATGGCACTTTGTAAAGCAGTGCAATGAAAGAATTATAGAGCATGAAAGCAATTAGAGAGTTGGCTACTCCATCTTGAATACAGAGTTGGAAATTTAATTTTCAAATGGATGTAGCAGAGATGGAAGAGTTTCACATAAAAAGGCAATAAAATGATAGCAAACATTAATATTTGGCCCATGTTTTTTTCTTTTACAGAGGAGACTAAGAACTGTAGGAGATGAGAAGCACTAAACAATAGGAAGAAGAGTCCTGCCAATAATCACTCATTCAAAAATGATATTGTTGGTAAGGAGTGGTCTATTTTGTAAAACATTGCACAAGTGACACTTCACCAGTTGTGGTGTTTTTTTTTTTTTCACTTTAGTATCCCCTTCCTCCTGAATACAGAGGAAAGGCTGTAATAAGAAAAGTGAAGTACTCAGTGGATTCACACAGACATGCAATGTTTAAATGAGAAAATTGTTCAATTATACAATAGCCAGTAGAATATAATTGTGAAGCGTATCAGCTTTCATCTTTCAAAAGAAACTGGGTCACTGTGTCTATGGCAATTATTATTATTATTTTAAGATGTTTCTTTATTTTATGCAACAGAACTGGGGTTGCTGACTACTTTTAGACAGAAGGTATATGGTGCCTAACTTCTTAAAATTAATTCAGTCGCTTCCTCTCTTTTCCCCGGAAGTACTGTTTCCTATCAGCTTAAGTGATAGTGCTGTGCAAATGTGCTTTGTGTTTCCTATCAGCTAAGTGATAGTGCTGTGCAAATGTGCTTTGCGTTGAGGTAAGAACACTGAATATGGGAGGCCAAATCTTCAGCTGGTATTAATCAAGCTATTAACTGGGTCAAATACTCAGCTGAATATAAACTGGCTGAGCTCCACTGAAGCTCTGCCAATATACAGAAGATTTAGCCTGGAACATCTGATAGAGCTAAAGTAATGCTGAATGCATTCTTCAAAAGATGCCCTTCCCCAAGACTGCATGAGGTGGATTGCATGAGAGACCATAGCAGATTAACAGTTTATAATAATAGCAAAGTTAAAACAAACAAAGAAACAAACAACACCTCCCCCAACCAAGTCACATCTTTTCCTCTTATATTCCTTTTCAATGCCAGTCTATCTACTCCTCTATTGCTCTAACAATCTTGCAGCTGATTAGGTTGGCTGTAATAAAAGAAGTTCATTCTAATGATTTCTTTGAAAGAATCATGCTGTTTTTCTGAAAATAATGTCCCCCAGATGCTGCATGTATAGTGGCACGTGGACTCTCTGCCTCCTTCCAAGGTCACTCGAAAGCAGCAGTGCAAACATAAGCGCTGGTAAGGCCCTAACGAGAAATGAATGCAGCGCAAGAACGGTGGCCACCAGCTCAAGACTAGGGCTCCCAGGCATTACCAGAGCAAAGCTAATAAATGCTATTTTAATTAAAGCTGCTCAGCTTTGCCTTTACTTGTCAAACATTGAAAGCAGAGTGTTATTGTTTTTTTTTTCCACTGTCTTTTCTGGATTGCAAGGTAACCACTTCACCTCTTTGGAAGAGCCATTGTAACAGTTTGTCCATGTGAGTAATTGCTCCTCGCTCTCTTTTCCTATTCGCAGAAGGAAAGAATTGAACAGCGTATGTCAGCACAGACCATGGCATCATGGGATGTTTACTTCAACTTTGTAATTAAAGAAGAATAGTAAATGTGGCGTTAATTAGAGTTGCTGGGGTGGCAGGGAGGAAATCTCACTTTCATTGTTTCTTGCACAGCAGCTTGGGAAAGATAATGTTTCTTCTTAGCTGTATATTCAAATACTTTTTTTTTTTCCCCTCATAGCATCTGCATGAACATGCCAGTTTTGGAGATAATTATCAGAAGCAAGAAAAAAATAAACCCGATATGGAGATTCTGAAAACTGCATTCAAGTTGCAAAATAACTGTCAAACAGGAGGTGAAGTAACCTTTGGGGAGTTGACCTGGATACCACTCAGGATATCAAGACTCAGAAAACCTTGGTCTCAGATACAAGCTCTTCTGCAGATCTAATACGTGACAGGCTCAAGCCCATGGGCATGGGACTGTCCTAAAACTGAATTCAATTGAAAATTGGTCATTGAGTCCTCAGGGTTGTCTGCAGCCATGGTAGGAATGTCAGGTAGGACTGCCCAGGTGCTTGACTGACATGTGGTTGGGGCTGTGCTTTAGATCTTCAGAAAAGTCTTCACTTCTGTATTTTTCTTTGCTTCAAGTTAGTGAACCTATCTACATACCATTTTTACATATCAGTGTCTTAATATCTCCCTTCTTCCTCCTTCCACTCCTGTAGCTTTCATCATCATATTTACTACTCTTTACTAGTGTATTATAGGAGAGCTTTTTTTTCAATTGCATAATTATTGCTGGAAGATAATTAAATTCTTAGTATTACTTCAATAGAAATACCAGTTTTCCAATTTGAGTGACCTCTTTAGTCACAGACTTCAGTTTTACCTCATTCCTGTTGGCTTTCTGTGCTTTTACCCTTACACTCACATGCTGAACAAGACCCCCTGGAGTTTCATAAGATATATCGTCCAGCCTAGACAAAATGGCATCAACTTCCCCTGTAGCATCTATCAGGTCGTATTTTCCCCTCCTGTGTGCTGAAAAGAGAAGTACGCTTCCAAAGACTGATCTCAAGAGCAAGGCTCATTCCTGTCCTGTCTGGTTGCCCAAAAGGCAGAGGGGTATAATTTCTCTTTTGCAACGGAAAATGCTGGCTCAGCACTTAATGAACACCTCTTCAGGTGGGTCCCACTTGCCTTCCTCATCCTCACCCTGTGGCAGAGCAGTGATGTCATCCTCTGTTTTCCTCCGTACTGATAACTAAAGTCTTGTGCACCTGTTTGGCTCTACCAGCTAGGCAAAATGACCCATCACTTTTCGCAGGAACCTTTCGCCCCCTAAAAATAAGCTAAAATAAACTCTCCCCATCTACCCTTTCATGAAACAAGCAAGCAAAGCTTATGGTGAGCGTGGCTGATTTTCTCCATCTCAAGAATCAAAATGGCCTTTGTCTGTGTGTTATTATTATTTCTTTTCTCTCGAAAATGCGAGCAATCATAGGAAAGGGGTGTCTGTGAACAATTTACTAAGGCTACTCAAATCCGTGAAGTCAGTTTTCTGACCATGGACCAGCAGTACCACCTAGTGGACAAGCAAAAGAAAATCAACCATTTCTGGAAAGGGCCATCCCGGAGGGTTCCCATCCCATGAGCATTCATGCTCTCATTGACATATTAAAGTAGTACTAATCACCAGGTCATCTCGAAGGATGCTTACATATTATAACATTTGATTAAACCTGTGATATCTATTAAATCAATTAAAAAAAAATCCAGAAGGGTATGAAGACCTATGATACTGGATCAATAAAGCCCCTTTATGCTCCCAGTCTCTCCAAAGCACCCCTCAGAAGCCTGACTGAAACCTGATGCTTCAGAAAAAGATGGAAGAAGTACTTTGGAGGAGGTTAAGGGAAATTCTCTTCCTAACATCTGAATTTTAGCCTTTTACGGTGTTCTATTAAAAAAACCCACCGTTTTACTGTGACTGTTGATTACTCGTAGACTATTCAAAGATGGATAGACAACATCATCGAACTTCTGTTTCCTCATGGTGAACTCAATAAGCAGGTCTCCCCAGGATATGAAATCCTGTTATGTTGTTCCGTATGACCTGTGCCTTTTAATTGTTGATTTAACCCATTTACCTACCTGTTTGAGGGCTGCCTGCAGGCTTAGGCAGAGGAGGCTGCTGCCAGGGGTGGCTGGCAGCTAGGGGTGGGAAAGGCCAGAAAGTAGTCACTTCTGGCTGCTCAGTCTCCCCCAGAAGTCTAGGGTTGGGAATGTGCAGTGATGGAGACCTCTGGGAAGGGACACTGTGTCCCAGCTGTTGTGACTGCTGACTCTCCCCTTTCCAGCCCTCAAAGCAGCCTGGTTGTCCTTGCCACTTTCTGTCCCATGTTCCACAGTGTGAATAGTCTACCCCAGCTCCTCATCCTTAGGCAGCAAAGATCATGCACCCACAGCAACCTCTCAAGACTCTTCACCAACCTGTCACAGTAAGTGTTCTCCCCATGCAAGCTCATGCATTGCCTGCTCTATTAAACACAGTAATAGGTGTCTGGTCCTAGGTTTGTGTGTGGCAAAAATGCTGGCATGTATGAGGGGGCAATAACATACCATGTTTATTATGAAATGGCACAGGTAACAATAAAAGGCACCTGCACAATGCAAAGTGCTGTTCCTGAGCAGTGAGGCTGTGCCCACGTCATCTAATCAACCTACAGGCTCTTTGAACGTGAATGAAGCGGGGGAGGTGTTTTGCTCTTTTCTCTGTACAGCACAGAGAAGGATACATACACTCCAGCCTGTAAAGCAGCAGGAGTACCACTGGGTTGAGCACACGAACAAAGCGAACCACATGTCGGCTGCAAATGTTATGATGATCTGTGAGGAGCTGGGGATGATGCCTGGGTTTTTCTAAAAAGGGGCTGAACTTCTATAAAAAAAGGTGAAAAGGAGGAGTTGGAACCCAATGGGAGGTCAGTTGAGAACAGAGCTCAAGTGAAATGGTTTCGTGGAGGAAGAAAGGTGCAAACAGACAGGAAAGTCAGCTCAAACAACGTGAAATGCCTGTAGGTATGTGTACCCTACTAAGTCTCCTCATCCCAGCATCCCTGGTGCGTAGAGTGACCACTTGTTCTAAGGTTTCCGCAGGTCTTCCGTCTGTTGATAAGGTCATGGAAACATCTCCAAATCCACATAAATCTTGTATACCACAGAAGGAAAGTTGTTTGCTGTAATATATATGCTCAATAAACACACACCCCCCAGGGACAATGCACCAATGGTAAATAGATGTAGAAGTATGTGGTTGACAGGGAAGAGAGAAAAGGAAGGATAGGAACGTACTAAGAAAAAGGGACAAGAGCTGTAGCATGATTTAGGTATAGAGTAAGTTTTTTCAGCGGTACCTGGAGTCTTGCTCAAGCCCTTACTCTGTATCTTTTTGGTGCCTGAACATCTTTAAAAACATGGCTTGAAGATGTGATTCCCATTTTTCTATGCCTCTTATCAACAGCTACTCTAAAACATTGAAACCAACGATGCTGTCAACTAATGGCGCTTTCTCATATTGTGGAACTGATGAACTTGAGTCTTGGTGCATAGTCCTGTGCTTGGGAAGAACATGAAAAATGCCTTGCAGTCTACATCGTTGCAGTGTGGCTGATGCTTGCAATACTGCATCCTGCAGGGGAGGGCTGAGACAGGCCCTAGCTCTTTTAGGAGCTCAGCAGTTTTTAATGAACTTGATATTTCTTAATCTTAAGAGCACAACAACAGAGCAATTCTTTTCCTGAGGTGTTACTAGGATACTTTTTCCTATGTTCCTTATTAAGGTTCTGAATAAAAATAGTTTCCAGTTGTGTTGTAAATAAACACCCCAAAATATTCATCACATGGTGGTGACAGTAGAGGATGCACTGGAAAGGGAAATGACCTGTTTTCAAACTGAGTGCTTGAAAACAAGTCTTAAATTCAGGATTATCACTCCCAGACAGTGTTTATATTAGGTTAGTTTGAAAGAAACAAATGTAGTCCAAATGGATGTTGTGAAAAGTATTTAAAAGCTCATGTCTTTTGGAGACAACAATGAAAAATGGCAACAGAAGGGGTTCTGTTATGTACATATTATCTTACAGTTATTGAAGTGAAATGTAAATATTTTAAAGACTTTTGAACATTGTAGGGCATAGCCCGCTGTGATTTATTAAAAGGACATGATAAAGTTACAGTAAGTATACTCTTTCTTGTGATGTCCTAGAGCAGGAAGAAAAAGGCTCAAGCTCATCCCCAAGGACTGGCTGTGCCGGTACCAGCTTAGCCCTGACTATGCCAAGGGCAAGGTGGACTTTTCCTGTCTCTGTTTGGTCTCACTGTTTATGTCACTCAGTAAAAATTCTTGCTTATCTCTTGTCCCAATGTGACTGATTAGTGCATGTTACATGTAATGCAATATTATTATTTTTTTTTGTCCCAGAGGCAGTTCAATTGCTTTCTTATCTTTTCATTGGATTTATGAGGAAGCTAGGGGCAATTTGAATTTTTCCCAACGTGTGCATTTCAGAAAAGGCCCCCAAAGAGTAAACAGTTATATTTTACAAACAGGAACAACTGAGTAGTGACAGAACCACATATAACTTACATAACATGGCATTATAACTTACATAACATGGCAAAGAGAGAAAACAGATCTGATACTTGTTTCTTTATAAACCTGAGATATCGAAAATAGAGTTTTTCAAGAGTGGGGTTCCTCTGAATTCATAATCAGATCTGTCGTGAACCTCTTGCTGCAGATGTTGTTACTTACTGTTGAACTGTAACACTATATACTGACTTGTTAACAGAGCAAAAAGAGCTTTCATTTAATTATGAAGTGCAAAGTGCTCTAGTGGAACGCAGTTACTTCTGAAGCCTGTTAAGAAAACTTAGATATCATTGAAGCCAGAAGTCCTCCTTTCTGTAAAAAGTACAATCAATAGTGCTCCTCTGGCGTGCTGTCAAAGTGCATGGTTTTATTACGAAATTGTACGTCTAGAGCCAATAAAAATAAGCAATGCAACATCTTTTAAAAAGGGGAGAACTACACATGAGAGATACCAAAATACCAATAAATATATTAGTATGAGTGGGTGGAAGGAGATAATTTTTGTCACAAAAACACTTCTAAACAGTGTGACAATTTGAACTCCTCACCTCTGATATTCAGTAAAACATGCTAGAGGTGAAATAGGACATTTCACCGTTTAGCTGCTATTGTCTGCAGGTTGGAGAAGAGTGAGGAAGTGGGGCAAAAGTGGGCTGCATACACAGCAAGCTTTTCAAGCGGTGCAGATAGCGGGTGGTAGATTTAAAACTTTAAGACTAGACACAAAAATCTCTAAAATGCAGAGAAATCTAAGACAGCTGTTAAAGGCAGGATATATAAACTCAATCTTCAGCTTGAGTCCCTTGTGGCTGAGAATGACAGCACCAACTAGGTACTGTCAATGAGTCAAATAGATAAAATCTTTACAGCAAAACATTAGAATGAGAGCAAGTATTTAATATGTTTCTAAACAGTAGGGTGCTGAGCTTGATGGAAGGCAATAGGGGTCCTCTGGAGGACTTTGAACTCCCTTCAGATGTTTCATCTGTTTGATGTATTTATACTTTGTATAACCCAGATGTGTGCTTGGCAGAAGTCAGATTTTTAAACATTGCTGTTCCTAGTTAAGGTTCATGTGACGTCCATCAGCTGGTTGATAGTAACATAGTCAAAATGCAAATGATATATAAAGATTTGTCTATCTTGCACATACCAACAAAGAATAAAAATAAGCCGTGCTTTGATATGTAAACTCTTAACCTCTATTTATTAAATAGGGCTGAAACTACTTCAATGATACAAAAATTTTAAAATGCATCTCACCATGCTATTTCAATAAATCCAGACCATAAAAATATTTAGTTGCCTTTCTCCCCTCTGACATCACTGGAAAGTTAGGTTCATAAATACCGCTGTGGATATGGCCTCTGGTGCCAAGGAATTCTGGCCGTGGATTAGGAACCTGTTACCCACACTTTGTACTCTGCAAAGCCATTGTCCTTTGGTGTAAGAGAGGAGATAGCTAAAAGGGAGTCAGTAGGGTAAAGAAGTGAAATGGTGGGGCAATACTGTAGACAACATAATCGGCTGTGGCAGTTAGGCTATTGGTACACCATCTGTGTTGAAAGTTGGCTGTAGGTTATTTTTTGAGGCATTATGGAAAAGGAAATATTTAAGATTGGCTTTCTGTGTTAGATACAGCTTCTTTGCCCAGAGCAAACATGATAGTGCAGAATTAGGTAAGCAATATAAGGCTTCACTGGTCCCTCAAAGGGAGAAATTGATCCTTCTAACAGAATCAGACACGGTATGGGCAGGGAAGGACAGCTTTTGTTTGCTGTAACAAGGAAGGGATGGCTGAGGAGGAGCTGTAGACTAGGAAACTCACCTGCTAAACGATTTTGAGCCATCTAAAATTACATTTGTCAGGGCTGGAGAACAGAGTGGTGCAATGGTAGTGATGTAAGATGAGAGACTGGCTCATCTTGATGGTCAGAGGGCTGTTTCTTGCAGGTTCTCTAAGTGTAATGACTTTTAGTGAGGCCTGTCAGCGGAGCCACAGCGTCAGTGGACTTCTGCAGAAAGCTCTGCTGTTTAATGTTCTTATAAATCATCTAGAAAAGCAGGTGAGTAGTAAGATGACAACACTTGCTTATCCTACTAAGCTATTCAGGGTAGCAAAGATGAGGACCAATGGTGCAAAGAATTGCAGAAGGAACTTGTCTATCTGAGCAGTGAAATATCAGATGAAATTCAGTCTAGATACATGTAAAGTGGTGCACGTGGAAGGAGAAGAATCATCTTATCTTCATGTATAAAATGATAGATCCTGAGCTGTCTGCGACCACTGAGGAATCGGACTTTAGGTACATGATAAATATTTCTGTGAAAAACTGTTCAGTTGTGGTTTTAAAAAATGGAACTATTAGGAAAGGAAAAGCAAACAAAACCTCATTACAAAACCTCATTATATCCCCATATGAATCAAATAAGCCTACATTTTGAATAGTGAGTTCCCTCATCTGGTGCCCTCATCTCAGAATAACTGGAAAAGTATAGCGAACAGAACAGAATCAGGGCAACAAGGCTGATCGAAACTTTGGAATATCTTCCTTTTACAGGACAAGTGAGTTAGGATTCTTCATTCTGGAAAAGATATAAGGAAGGAGGAGGAAGATATGAGGAAGGATATGACAGATGCATATAAAAACATTAGTGGCTTGGAAAGGAGCTGATTTTTTTGGACGAGACAGTGATCAAGAACTAGGAGCAGGTTCAAGGCAAACAGAGGGAAATAATTCCTCATGCAATATGCAGTTAAGCTGTGGAGCTCCTTGCATTTACAACATCCTATGGCTAATGTTTATGTGGGAGGTAGGAACATTATATGCCGCAGAACTCCACCGAAGGCTACTAAATGCACAGAAAATATGTGTGGTTCCTTCAGTTACAAATAGGGAATTGCTCAGGGAAGGGCTAAAACATGCTTCCTCATTCTAGTACTCGTATTCAGCTGCTTCTGGAAATGGGGCACTGTTTTTCTTTGATTTGTGGTCTACCCCAGTATTGATGCCTTCATGGGTGTGATCTGGAAAGAGGATGGAGTTGAATTAGTGACACTCCCTTGAAATCCTTTTGAGAAAATGAAGAGGAATGAGAAAAATCCTACAAAGATCACATTAAAGAAATAGGCAAAGAAAACAGGCACAGATCAAAGAAGGACAAGATTTTAAAGACAATAAGCAGGGTCATCATCTGTGCTGAAGCTGAGGGAAATAAATGATGCTAAGGAGTCAGCAGAGACTTTAGGAGTGTTTTTAGCTGAGTGTAAATGAAAAAAGCCAAACCACGAGAAGTACAGAATGAAGCTGGAGGAGAATATCAGTCTGTGTAGGCAATGCTTTCTCTGAATTTAGGGATGAGCAAGATGAGGTATTTGAGAGAGGAAAGTCACGTCAAATGTGAGTTTGTCTGGGAGGGGAGAGACTGTATTGTCCATTATTATACTGCTAAAGAAGAAGGCAGAGGCAAGATAATAGATGAAAGCAGATTTAAGGTGAGAGACGGAATGGGCATGATGATGGGGACTGCAGAAAGTAAACATTAGATGTGAAACTCCAATGAAAGAAAGGTGGGTTTGGGCATGACAGCAGTATTTGTCAGCTGAGGCAGTAACTCTAAAACCTTTTCCACCAATGAGTAAAAATTCATCATTTTCACAGAAGTAAAAATATATTTGTTCATTAAAAAAAAAAACCTCCTGAGAATTATTGAAAAGGCAGAGATTTAAGTATTTGAAATTCAGGCAAATGTTCATGGTTGGGGCAGGAGGAGCTATAGAGTTTAAGGATATAATGAACTATTGTGTTCATGCAGATCATATATGAACATAAACTCCTCCAATGAAGATTAACTTTGTCCTACGGGCTTGAACCAATGGCTACTGAAATAAGACTTTTTAATTTTGGTTTTGTGGAGTTAAACTCAATTTAGAGACATAAGTTTTTTTTTTTCAGTGTCACAAGGCTAAGAGAATGTAATTTAGTGTACTTCTGAAGTACCTGTAGTATTTCAAGCCATAAAAATATCACAGGCTTTTGAAAGATTATAATGTGATACATTCATAACAGATATTTAAGGCTCCCTTTGCCCCATTTAAAAGACTTTCAATGGAAGATTCAAGCAGGTACAGAAAATTAGTTTCTCACTCTGATGAATAAAAACTCAAATGTTTCCATAATTGACAAAGCTGAGCACAATTTCCTTACTTTCTCTTCCAGACAAACAAAATCTTGTCACTGAAATACTGTTTTCAAAATGCAAAACAGATGTATGATTATTTATGGGGATCATAAATTGTTTGGCTAATAAGTATAAACTACGATAACCTTATTTATTCCAGATATATTTCTGGCCAACAGCCAGTTATAGAATTGTTAAAAAACGTTCTTTGGAATAATAATATTCTATCTTAACGAATACCTAAGTGGGTATTTATGAAAATAAAACTATTGATCTACAGGTCACTATTTTAAAATATAATGAAATTAACTGCATGTTTCATTATTAGTTGTGTCTTTTAAGAGCCTAACACGCTAAAGAGCAAGCTGTAAAAAGAGTCAGCAATAGCCTAAAGCTATCTCATAAAATGATTGAGCATTTAGATGGGAGCCTGATGATACTATTCCCGTTCCTAAATAAGGGTAGAGAAGTGGAGACAAGGAGGAGAGAAAAGAAACAGCATGTCAGAAAATTACATATAAAAAAAGTTAGATTTTCATAGCTGTATGTGTAGAATCACGTAAAGTTTTAACCATTTGGAAAATTTTGATGAGACATTAATCTGTATACATGAACACCTAAAAACATATAAAAATTTGGATCTGCTCATCTTAAATTACATGTGCACAAACACATCTACATTACTCACACACATGCTTCTCCCCCACAGCTGCTCCACTTTTTCCTCCCCAGAGTTTTACACTACAGAAAATAGTCACAAAGAAATATGATCTGCAACTTAGCTAATCCCAAGATAACTGTCAAATAATATACAAACTACAAACCATATTCTTCACAAGAACTATAAATTGAAGAAGGAAATATGCCTTTAAAAGTCAGTAAAAAATAGATAGCTGAAAATAGCATGAAATTGAACCTAGTACATACTCTTACTTTAAAACGGATAGTATTTAAACAGCAAGCCAAAGACAAGCTTCTATATGGCATAAGCTAATATTAAACCAAAGAAAAATCAGAATTACTTTGCAATGAGTCTCAACTGAGCAATTTGGAAACATGGACCTACTCCAAAGCCCCTTGAACTAGTCATGTCATTTCATCCTCTTCAGCAGGCCTTTGATCAAGCCCAACACTAATAAAAAAGACAACATACTTTCTGAGTAAAAAATCATTTGAGAAAATAAATGATTCATTGAGTTTACTATCATATCAAACAAAATGGACCTAAAATAGTAAAGAACAGAAAGAACTGGTTATGTTCTATGGCATTGTATACTATTACTTATATATTGTGACCTCTTTTGACCTGAATTGCTAGCTCTAAAGCCTGATGCCTTGCAGATTGTTCTAGGCAGGAGGAGAGAGCAATAAAGGAGGCTTATCTTTAATATATTTCTGTTCACTTGCGAATATAAAAAGTCTGGATGGAAAAAAGAGAAATCTAAAAAACTGGAACAGTTTCTTCTGGTATCTTTCCAAGATCTTCTAGGTGATGGAAATTACTTTTTCTCATGCACCATGCTATGTTGAAATGACCTTCCCTTTCCTTGTTTTTCTATTGTTTTTCAGTTCATAGCGCTCTCTCTTTAACATATCATAGGCAATAACACAGATAGAAGACCCTGTAGATCCCAGTAATTCAAATTCTTGTATGCAAATATAATTTTTTTTTCTAGATGTTAGAAAAAAGTCTATATAGCTCTTATATTCTCACAGCCATGGGGCATGAAGCCTGGCATTTTGCAGGACTGGAGCTAACCTTTGACAGTGTAGTATAGCTAGGCTTAAATAGAAAAACAGGAAGAGGAATATTTTCACTGAGGTCACTGAAATGCCTGTATTTTTAGGATGAAGGTGTGCATTTTATCCTGTTCTTGCTCCAGTAAGTTCCTCTGAATCTTTCTTTAGGAATTTGGTCTTTCAGAGATTTGAAGTATTTCCAAGTATTCCTATAGCTCTAAAAAACCTGTATTTGTTGAATACAGTTTTCCATTCAGAACTTAGTATCTAGTTGGTGTACTAGGAGGCACTTTGTGCTGATAAGTTTAGGTTATTTCTCAAAGTTAATACTCTTCACTGTACAGAGAGAAAATAATTTAAATCAGAAAAAGAGTATTTCGTATGAAGTCAGGAATGAGCAGAAGGCAACTGGTCAACATTAATTTCTAAGTAAAGCTGTGAGCGCTGTAATTATTTAGAATACATTTATCCTGTAGATGCCTAAAAACTTGGTATTAATGATGACTGACTGCAGGCATTAGTCACTTACATTGAAGGGCTAGGTCCTTCAGCTGATTAAATTAAAGCCATAGAAAAACTTTTTTGTGCTACTTTCATCTATTAAGAGCACAATCTGAAGCGTCTCCAAATTCTTACAAAATATCTTCTAAAAGATGCCGAGGATTTGATAGTGAAGACTGTATAGTTCACTTATGTGACACAGGCAATTTTATTTATTTTTTTTCAGGATTCCATATATGCAGCATTTTAGATGAAAAGGGCCTTTATTTTTATAACTTGTGGGAAGTCAGGAAAAATCAGGTTTACTGTGGAAAGTTTCCTAATGCTGGCTATGGAGTTACTAGAAGAGTATCACAATTTTCTTCGGAGTGTAGCCTATGTTTCACTCTTGTTTTTCGTTAGCTGAGGAAATGAAGTTTGGAATTAGGAGGCAATACTTACAGCTGAGGTTTAAGAAGTTTTTAATGAATGTGTCAATATTCAGCAGTAAACTAGTTTACTATCATATCGCCATTTCAGGATCTGAACTTTGTTATACGCTCTGAAAGTGAGGTCTTGATTTAACCATGCACTAAGATTATCCATCTCAGCGCCTGAGGTTGAGCCACATGACCTCCTGAGGTCCTTTCCATCTGGATTTATCCAATGATCCTTGATCACTTAGCATCATGCCCTCACCCGAACATGACTGGAATTATCCTTATGGCAGCCCACTAAGTAAGAATAACATTATCTCCTTTCAACAGACATACAGATGAGGTATGGAGCAAATTCAGTTCAGTCGTAGGCAGAAGCTGGAACTGAATTTTATGTTTGTCTATGCTGGAGAGTTACTTCAGTCAGAGTGTGAGTTAAAGGCATGTTAATTGCTCCCCCAGAGTGGCTGCCGCTTGTGACCTTCACATCCCATTTCCCACTACACCTAGTAGCCCCAAAGCCAAAGACATCCAGCCCCTTCAAAGGCCAGTTGCTGAACTGGGGCAGCCTGGCATATCAAGATAAACTTTTAGTTGCTGGTTGAACTTAATACCCTATGTTGAAAATTTTTCTGTTTTCAGAGTCTGACATCAGGCAGGGCTCTGTCAAGTACCTCCTGTCAGCAGCTGGTTTAGCCAGCTCATTTTAATTCACCCATAAATGTCCGTCAAAGGCCCGAGAATGTGGCACTAGGGTGAAGAAGCTACTGCTCCCTAAATTCGTGTCCAAAGTTATTTTTGTAGTGTTTCAGCACAGATGAACCTCTTGTCTCTTGAATGCAAGTGCAGGATTCTGTCCTCTAGACTACCCCTCTCATTACGTGCATGTGGCTGCTGCCTACATATAGGCCAATATGGGCTGAAAACTTCCAAAGTCCTTTCCCAATATACACATATTCTCAACTGGGGATAGATTTTTGACGGACCGACTTTTCTATTATGCCAAAGGTCTAGTGCAGCACACAGAAGAGCTCTTTCCAGGACATTACAAATGGGTCAGAGAATGAAAAATAGTGTTGAATGCTTCTCCAAAGATTAAAAACTGTACTAAACTGAAAAAAAAATAGTTTAGTGTTTTACTGAAAATATTTTTTCCATGGCACATATTTTTGCCAGCTGAACTCCTCCCTTTCCACCCCCACTTCCTGGCAGTCAGCAGTCTGAAGCATTTAGGAGAGCAGCAGTGTTTCTTTACAGACAATTCCCCAGCATTTTCTCCTTATAAAATATTTTGAAAACTGCAAAGAATATTTGAAATGAAACCCAGCAAACAACCCCCTTTCTACAAAAAAGACCCTTCCATACTACCTGCATCCTGGATTTTGGTAGCATCAGAATCTGAGATGGAAAGAAACAGCTAATCAAGCAATGGAACCCGATCTGAGACACAGGAGCTTTTGCATACAAGCAAAAAATCCTACAAAGAATCCTCTCATGTGAGCATTTGGCTGTCATGTTACTACTATGACAGCCCACATATGGAATTTGATTACAGGGGAAAGGCAGTTTGGAAATAAGGGATTTTTCTTTCCTGATATCAGAAAGTTTTCTCGTAGTTCACTTTCTTTCAAACCCGCTCCTACAATTTTGGGGCAAGCTCTCTTGAGTTCGGAAGAGGGAGGGGACAATTTCTAATTCTCAAGATACAGCCTACATATGATTTCATTTAGGGGGATATTCTGAAAGTGCAAAAAAAGTAGAAATCTTAAGTGTTTTTTGGGGTTATGTACCCCCAGTCTATGATACAGTGATGTATAGGATTAACTCCCATGCGATCTTATTCTCTGTTCTTGATGGCAGATTGTTACATGGCATGCTATGATTGCTACAGCTCCTCATTTTTGTTTTTTAGGGTTGAGCCCTGAATCACTTGTATTTTTTGTCTTATTTTCTTCTGTAGAGGCTATGCCATATTTTTCCCCACTCAAGCCTTTTGGTAACTGAACAGAGCCGGCTGCTGCCTTTGGTACTTCAGTATTCAAATTATGCTCTGCCACAGGAGTCATCCACACACCTCTGTGCAGAAATCTGTAGGACAGAGAAATCAAATCTCAAGACCTTTTTAGAAAATTCTAGTTTCTCAGTATTGTATTAGAGCAAATGTGTATCAGATGGGCATATGTCACCTTTTACTCCTTCAGAATAGGTGATGGGAGGGAATGTGTTTGGATTTGGCTGCATCTTTCCACCCAGAGAGAGTCCACTGAAGGAAGCGTAGTCACTTACGGTCATTTAGTGTTCCTTAATTTGCCTTAATCTAAAGGAAACATTTTGTCTCTGTTTGTGTGGTCATGGCAGCACAGGGGGGGCAGAACAGTGGCTGGGATCTAGCCCAAATATTATAAATGCTAAGTATTTAAATAGACTATACTTTTGCCTATAAATGGGCGGCTGAAAAAGGGGCTATGAGGTTCAGACTCAAAACAGTGGCTTGGCAGAAACCCAGGCTTAGCTTTAAGCTCTGCCATGAATTTCCTGTCTAAATTGGTGATTTCTTTGGGTTTCTTGTCTGGTATATGCAAGAAATGTTCATTTTTTCTTTACTTTGGAAGAATTTTGCAAAAATAAGAGTGTTGCCTTATTCAAAGGACTTTAGTTATCATATACAGTAGACAGACCTGATGGGTTTGAAATGGTTAACCTCAGGGATCAACAAAAGGGAGATAAAATTGATAGCAAATTATTTTGCACTTCAGAAAATGCATCTATATTTTGAAAATGTTGCCAGCGTGATGACAAGGTATAGTTATAAGGAACAGGGGTTACTGAATGGAGGGAAGAGATGAGAGCTCCCTCCTTCTCTAGGGTTTCGTTCTGTTTGAATTAACCCATCACATAAGTTTATCTCTCATGGTGGTACTGTTGACTTACAATGGGTTAACAAAGCTTTTTTCAGCCACTGTTTTTGTAATACTAATCAAGTGAATATCTGATCTTTTTATCCCTCTCTGTCTTTTTGTGCTGTTCCTGAACCACCATTCTTTTTCTCCTGTAGAAGTTCAGAGAAATATCTTAAGCTTTTGTTAGCAAGTACTGGTTGGTATAATGGGGTGTCATAGACAGAGAATTGTATTCAAGTCTGAGAGATTCAGGCATGAAGCGAATGTGGGAAGATGGCTTTTCAAGGGGTAGCTATGCCAAACACAACCCATAAAAAATGACTTAGCGAGTGGGCAAACTGACTGGATCTAATAATGTACCGCTTGCAGAAGCTGTCCATGCTGTGAGCATATGTGAACAAATGTAGCACCCAGCGGTCACGGCTT
Organism: Struthio camelus; assembly: GCF_040807025.1. NCBI lineage: Eukaryota > Metazoa > Chordata > Aves > Struthioniformes > Struthionidae > Struthio > Struthio camelus. Next base: position 64,204,886 of record NC_090943.1, on the reverse strand, counting down.
CAGTATGGTGTACACCATGAATATTATTCCTGGAATAAGTGACTGAAATTCTTAGAAATCTGTGGTTCTGGGCATATTTTTTCCCTGTGCTACACATAATGTGATATCCTACATCTGGCAGGAGACAGGTCACTACTTGAATTTTGTGTCCCAAAACAAAAAGATCTGGGAAGGAACAGATGATGACTGCTTCAGAAACCTCTGTTGGAAAACACAATTCCAGAAAACATAAACAAATTGAAACGCAAAGTTTGCACACATCTAAGAAGCATTTGGTACAATAAAGGGAAAAACAAACAAACAAAACTTCAGCAGCTGATAAATGAGTCAGAAGTCAGTGTTCTCTTGTTGCAAAAATATGGGTGAGATTAGGCCAACAGTGGCTTGTTTTTGGTACATGAGTCTTAGACACGACCTCATGTTGATAGGTCAGTAGCTGCACATATAAAGGCTAATGTTTGCTGGGATAGGACACTGGCAATCTCGCTCATGGTGATTAAAACAGCCAGTGCCAACAGGCACTGGTGAAGTCATGGCCAAATCATTTCGAATGATGGGAAGAACTGACCGTGAAGAAATTTCTGCTGTTTTGGAAAAGTTGAGGAAAACTTATTAGACTACATAAAGAATAATGTCTTTTCCATCTTTAATGATAATGAAAAATGTAGTACTTCCCGTAAAAAAGTAAATCAAAGACATCTAGTGATGGAGAGTAAATGTGTAACTACTCGGCATCGTTTCCATTCTAAATATGTGGAAATACACAATAAAGTCCATATACGTTGCCGTGAGACTTCCAATCTACCCCATTGCCAGTGAAGAATGAATCATTATAGTTCTTTCTTTCAATAGCGTATTAAACTCTCATGCTCTAAGTCACAACCAATGGGATGGCTATTGTTTTCTTTCCAGACACTAGAAAATGAAGGCATTTAGGTCGTTCGATTTTATTCCTTCCTTCCAATTGTTCCACAAACGACTTTTTCAGCTGAGACACGCACAGTGAGACTCCCTACCTTCCTGCCCTGCGACCTGAAGTACAATGGGCAGCCCCAACTTGGATAGTTCATTTATTGCTGGTGCTTCATGTCACCTCCACCAAAGACATCTAATACAGACATAGTTGCCTTTCTGCTAAACCCCTGTTTTACTGTTATCTCGTTCCCCCAACTTACTTACAGTTTTCTGTGTTTAAACTCATCTGCTAAACAAGGCAATTGCAAAACTCTTGAGGCTGGGACTGGTGTTGCTGTAATCGTCTGTACAGTGATGAGGACATTCCTGCTGTCATTCTCGATGATAGGCTTAGGAAATACTCTTTGCATAACTCGGCTGTGGGTTTTTCTGATTTTTTTCTGTCACCTCCATTTTCAGGTATCTTCTTCCCAAGTCAAACTGTTTCATTTTTCCCTTCCCAGAAGAAGTAATTTATGTTTCCATATAAATGAATTTAATTGGATTATTTTGTTTCCATGTTTACCACAGGTATTTTCTTCATTCCGGTTTTGCAACATTTGTCTGTTTGCACAGCAGCTTCATTTATAAATATAGTATTTAACTCTTCCGGCTACTAGTGAGCAAGTGAAGCAGGGCTGCCTGTTAGCTGACCCTACACTGGACTTCATTCCGCAACCCAAGAGTTTTCTTCTTGCTTTGCTTCAGTGAGTGTGCAAAGTGTTTGGTAGTTAGTATTCATATCCAAGACAGTCTGAGTTAGCTACACAGGTCACATCATGTAATGCTGTCTCAGATATTTAACTAAAAAAAAAAAACAAGTAGTCTTTGTTACACCTACTGTTTTTTTATACAATCTTATATATATATATTTGTGCTGACCATAGTCCATTAGCGCCTTGAAACACAGACCTAAGAGCTGTGTTATCACAAACCTGGAAGAGAACATCAATGACGAATTCTTCCTCTAAATGAGAATGTGATCGCACACGTCTTTCTGTGTAGCGTGGGTATAAAAGACTGACTTTTCTTTTTAATGTGGGTTCTACAGTCTCCCAGTTAGACTTACGCTTTGGTAATTGCTAGCATCAGTCTGCCTCTTGTTCTGAAGGCTGACAGTGTGTTTCACTTTCCTTTTGTTTTAGTAGCTTCTACCCTTTGCAGTTTTTGAGTACCCATTATTTTAAAAGTAAATAATCCTATTAGCAGCCCAGACTTCATGTTATCTATATCAGTTGATCTGTTTCAATTTTTACATGTATTCTAGCACTGGATTTTTATTAGTTATCAGTTTATTAGAAGCTCAGTCCTTTCAATAGGCACTGTAAGCAGATTCACATGTCTAGCTCCTCCTAAACAATAGAAAGCAAAAGTAATTATATGTGAATAAGTTAAATGATGGATTAACATAGAGCCACGTGACTAGGCTCATTTAAAGCTGAATCTACATATTAAAGGAAGCCTGACTGTGGCAAAGAAACATTTCTGTAAGATGATTTGGTACCTGTGCTGACTTGTTTAAGGTCTACACTGCCATCTTTAGCACAGATATGTTTTTGACTCACTGAGACAGAATAACAGTGTTTTGTTTGATTGCTTTCTTTTTAGCTATGAAACCTTAGCAGACCAACACTGAAATAAAAGATAAGGGAAGTTAGTGCAGACTAAGACATAAGCTGAAGCTATAGTTTAGAGCTTCTTATTGACTTGAAGAGGAGCTAGGTGTCAAGCTATATTGGAAGACTGGGTCATCTGAAGGAAGGTTAAGTAGCCTGAAGTACAGTTTGCTTCACGGAGCAGCGAGGTAATTAAGTATATATTTCTTGCTTGCCCCTAAGGAGTGTTTCCACATTATTTTTTATTTCCACTCACCCTTGGGGAAATATTCTGTGTTTTATAATGAACAGATTCACCAGCACACTGCTTCGGTGATGCTAAAACACTGTTTAACTTCCTACTTATATCAGATTGATGCCTACTTTCTTTCCCCGGGGTGTGCTGATGACTGACTGCCAAAAACTATGCCTACAGAAATGAGAATATTTCCTCATCGTTGCAGCTTTTATAGACATAACAATGCCACATATTTAAAATGTGCTCTGCAAGGACAAGCTTTTTCCCCCTTCAGGTTAAAAATGGTCACAGCCTGACTTGATCTAAGAGAAGAATGCATCACATTCACTAATAGGCTTTGAAGGCCTGTGAAAATGCTGAGCTGTAAATTAATGTTAACTGCTGGATGTAGGAATGCCACTATAGCTAACTTCCAGACATTCTCAGAACACCCCATGACACTGAATTGACACTTACCGTATTAGGGTGTCAGTAATCAGAGCCTTTGCCCAGAACAGTCTCTGTCTATAATTGCATTGTTGTTGAATTTCAAGTGCAACAATTGGAATGAAAATACAAAGGACCAGAGGCAGTTTTGCTGTGTGGAGAGGCTTTAGTCTTTTACTGGTGATCTGATAAGCAGGAGGGAGTGGGTAGTATGCAGAACAAGGTAACAATGGCTGACTGAATAGCCACTTTGCTCATGTTAGGTGAGAAATCATGTGCAGAACTCAGGTAAACCTAGTACAGGAGAATTTCATTCAAATGGTCAATACCTAGGAATGTCCTCTCTGTGCTGCATTTCAAAACTGAGGCGCAGCTTATTCTGCAATGCACAGGAAGCCATCAAAATATAGGTGAAAAAGAGAAAAAAAAGATTTCTAAAACTTTATGGTCATTTTGTTTGTGCAAGCTTTAAAAAATGAAAGAAATGATAGATAACAACACAACTACTGTGAAAGTGGTAATGATCAGCTAATCACAGAGTAGCTTGAAAGCTAAATAATTGTATACTAAAAATAATGTATTTAGAAAGATAAGTTTTGTACTGAAAAATACCTCTGACTCTGCTCTGTTCATTTTCCTTTGGGCTGCCTAAACGAAACAGGGTCATTAATAGAATTGTGAGTCATGAGGCAGAGCAGAACCTTATTCATGTTGAGAGCAGCTGGACGCTCACCCATCATTTCTACAAGGCCATAATTTCCAGGTTCTCCTCCAGGTTCTACTATTGACTTTCTTGGCCCCTGAAAAGGTCTTGAAGTCTCTCTGCCTCTGCTGCTTTTTTCTTGCTCACCTTCATTTGCTGTTTACCTGTAAATAGCCACTAATAGACTTCCAATAAAATAGATTTTCACAGATTTGGTTTTTGACTCAAGATGATTTTAATAATTACTATGAGGACTTACAAGATCCTGAGTTCTGACTTCTGATGGAAAAAAAAATTCCTGGAGAGGACTAGGTTTCTCAGAAGTAGAGCAGTCAAATTAGACTAAAATGAGTGACTTACTAAAACTGTGGCAATATTTATTTATCTTTTCCAATGAGGGTATCTTTGATTACTATTACCCAAGTTCTTCGCAGTTATGTGACTTGCCTACAGTTTTCTGAGGAGCTGAAAATGAGCTGACATCTCTTCAGCCCTAATCAAGCACATTAATGAAAACACTAGTCCTTGTCTTTGGTGTATTACTGAAGGGAGGAATGTGAGTGACAAGTCACTGGACATATTTCATGACTTTGAGACACAACGTGAAAAGCTATTAATGTGGAATCTGTTTCTTCTGTCTTGTTCATAACTGCTACCATTTCCATTGGGTTTGATCTCAGAGTAGGTTTATTTTGATGTAGCTTTATTTCAGTTATACTTAGCCAAATTTAACTGAGGTAAACGTAAGTGAAAGGAGCCTCTTGATTCTCGTGTGTGTGGGTTGCTTGAGGAAGAAGGGAGCATTTGCTGCTCTTGCAGATGGTTGTGCTGTATTCCTGCAAGACGGAGCATGGTGATGAGCTGAACACAGCACTTGGGCTCTCTCATATAAATTCCAACACCTAATTGACGAGAGGGAGTTGAAATGATTTCCCTGTCTTCTGGAGTTCTCCTCTCTGGATAAAGCTAAACTCCCCATGCCAGATACAGCTGATCCCTAAGGGTTCATAAAAATGCTTAGGAACACTTCTTTCTCCCTTTGGAATGACCTTGCACAAACTGGCAGGCATTTAAAAAATATATTGTGGGAAGATGTCCCAGGTATCCTCATAAAATGTTAACTCATCTTGTCTGTTCCAAATCAGGCTGGTTGTAAGGAGTACTGGGCTAATTTTGTACTCAGTTGGATTTTTCAGGAGTATAAAATCTAAAATCATTGCCAAAGGATGTTGTCTCCTTTCAATTTATTTTTCACAGCAAACATTTATTGAAATAGGGATTTATCACAGATGAAGTTTTGGGGCAATTGACCTTGGAGGAATGGGCCTTTACTGACTGATGTGGTACAAGGCTACAGAACAGGATTTGTTATTTCCTAAAAAAAGATATACCAACTTTTTTTAATGGGGAAAACAGAGTAATGGCTGTTATTTTCTATTTCTACTAATAGAAAACTTGAAAATTTGTAGTTCAAGCACTACGTTATGATAACTATTGGTAAAGTCCAGGAAACAGATGCTCTTTCACAGAGGAAGAGAGAAGTCTCGGCGAGGAAAGATCTTCAGTTTGGTACTTCAAATTGCCCCTGAGGAGGCTACTTTTCTGGGCTGAGCAACTATGGAATGGCCTAGGCTTATGTGAAGACTCTAATTCAGTCACACAGGTTTGATAGCATGAATATTCTCTGCAGATTGTAATAATTTCTGCTAATGATATTTTGGTGTAGCTTGCTTCATTAGCAAACCTAATTAACTTTTTTAACAAACCTTCCTTTTGAAACATATATTATGATCTTTTCATGAAGATGAGATACTAAGCTAATCTTATATCAAGTCCAGCCTTGCATTGCAACTCATATGGTATGGTTTTTAGAGGATTCAGTGTAGGTTACGGTGTGGACTGGAATCTGGCTTGTATTTCTGGCAATGGTGCTGATCTCTTTTATAACCTCAGTCATTTGACCTCTCAATCTTTTATGGCCTTATATATTTGAAAAATAAAGCCAGGGAAGCTTCTGTGATTTTCTGTGCCTATCCTAATGGCATCTCCATACCTGGATGGAGGATTCTGCGCGTTCATATACCTAATAACAGTAGTGTTAAAAGAATAACATTCAGGACTTGTATTCAGATATTAGTAGAGTTTTTTGTTTTAATTAGTTCTGCAGTTGAATATTCTGTGAGACTGTTTAGAAAAAGAGAGAAGTGGAGGTATCAATGACAGTATTAGTTGGGATAAAGACAGGGCTAGGTAAATGCTTCCCAGCTGGCAATTTATTGTACTTACACAGTCAAACTCTGACATTAAGTAAGTTTCAACATGATAGAGTGATTGAAGTGTGTTGAAGAAATGAAGAGCTACATTTTATATTCAATAGTTAATACATTTTTGCCTAACGCCAAATAGACATGAGATGTCATATATTGCATGATTCTTAAGGAATGGACATAAACTGAAATATCTGATCAGAAAAGAGAACTGTCAGAGCACAGCAAGTCCAGGAAAGATGATGATTTTCTTGATGCGGAGGTAGTGAAATAGGGGATGGAAAAAGAGACTTAAAAGATATTTACTGGCTCTAAGGCCAAAACTAGGAACAACAACTGAGAGAAAGCTGTGCCAAGGCCCTTTTGTTGGCATCTCTACTTGGCAATGCGATAGTTAAGATGAAGCAGCTCAAAATTTACTGTGTTTTGGGGAACAATTTATTCATGATCATTAGCTAATTGATTTATAGTTTTCCAACCTCCCTGCTTTCAGGAATGTTTATATAATTCCACTAGCTTGCTCTGTTTGCAGACTGTAATGCAAGAATTAGAACAAATTTTTAAAACTAGACAAGCTGATTTATGACGGTAACCTTCCCACATTTTAAAGTTTAAAATCTAGCATTGGAAAGTTGTTGAGCTCCCTAAGTTACTAAAGATGGTGCTGGATTAAGAAACAGTACTTAAATGTAAGAGTCTTCTAGGAAGCCACGTAAAAAGTAAAACGTAGGAAAGTGTTTTTCCCTTTGGTGAATAACTTTCTTCTCTCTGCTGATAAAGCTTCACCTGTGAAAGTCTGCATAACTTTACTGATGCACTGTTGGAGGAATAAGGATTTATCGGGCTAAATTGGGTGATAAAAACCTGTAAAAAAAATCTGTCACTTCGAGCTACTGCAAGCAACCACCAGAAAAACATAACCAAAAATGCCCATTATAACTAAGGCCTTGTTCCTATCTCCTAGTTTGATTTTATTGTTACTTTAATCTCCCACGAAAGATGCAGCCCTGTTGGAGGCGGTTCTGAGAGGAACAACAAGGATGACCATAGCTTTAGCAAAGCGTTCACAAAAGGACTGAAGGAATTTGGGTTACTTTGCTTTGTAAAAGAAGGCTGAGGGAAGAAACATAATAATAGTCTTAGTACACGCAAAAACCTTGTGTAAAGAAAAAGGGCATCCAAGGCCATGGTGAATTGGACTACTACTAGCAGATTCAAATTACAGTGAGGAAGATTCAAGTTAGATATTTGTGAAAATTTGCAAATGGGAATGACAATAAACCAAGGACAGGACTAAGAAATGTATAATCTGACATATAGCTCTATGATACTTTTCTTCAAATGTGTGTGAGAATCAAATGTGTGTGTGAATTTCAGGTTCAAAAGTCTACTCTTAACATACGTCCTTCCGCTGCTGCTCGGGTGCAGTTGTTACCTACTCTCCTCCGACCTCTAAAGAGGGAGAACTAACAGATTTTATTGCCTTCCTGATTCCTTTCTATTTTTAGCTATTTTTTTCCTAATAAATAAAGCAGGAAGACATCTCTGCTTTCCTCTGCACTATATCCTCCCCACTTCACATGTCTGTTCCTCTGTGAGAACACCTGCAATTTTCAGCAACTCATGAAAACGATTTCTGACATGCAGTCAGATCCCATCCCCCACAAATGCATATTTTTAAATATAAAGGCAGCTAAATTTAAAATATTCCAACACTGTGAATACGATGCACATGTAATTGCTTTAGGGAATTTTGCTGTTCAAGCGTTGTCTGTTCAGAGTCCTTTGCACTTTTTGTCAGCCAAGGAAGCAGTAGCACTTCTTCCTAAGTCCCTTCCTCTCCCAGCTCCCGACACCTGTAACTCTTCCGTTGTTCCAGACCCAAAAGATTTACGCCTCCATCTTTCCTCCTCACCAAATTCCCTCTATTCTTATCTTCTCCTTCATTGGTGCTCCTACTGCCATCTGGCAAGAACAGCCTGCTCTAGGGCCTAATGCCAGAGCAAATCTGTGTTTTTTAGCTTACACACATGCACTTGCAGTTGCCCAGCTTTGAAAAAGGTTGAAATAAAGGCATTTCTTATACCTTTGCAAGAGCTTGTTCTGTCCATGTCAATGACTGTTGCAGTTTTCTCTTTCCTTCCAGGGCCTCAGGAACTCTTTCCCATCTTACTCCTCTATCACCTTTATCCTCATCTAGATGTTGCAGTGCTGTGATAAAGATGTTAGAGAAGGTGCCGAAAGAACTGGTGTGTCTGTGAGGCACAGTGCCACCCAAGGCAGAGATACCAGCTTGGATTTCAGTGGCTAAATAACTATGTCAGCTCATTGTTAGGCTCATTAGCCCTGCTTTTGATGGCTAGCTTAACCAGCATTAACTTGGACATCTCAGCATGGTGTTATGTTCTGTGACACGGATATGCCTTTTGATTTAAAGCACTTGACTGCTTTGCACCTGCTTTACTGCAGAGAAGAGAGACTGTGCAAAAACAAGTAATTGGGATATTTTGCTCCACTTAAAAATACTTTCTTATAACTGGTGTTGTTTGGTAGATCATCTTCTATTATAACGAGGCTATTGTGAATGTCCACATTCGTAACCGAACAATTTTGTTGAGTAGAATCACATTTAAGAGTGCTAAACTCATGCCATTTTCTGCAGAGGAAGCAGTGGCTAAGAGTTTTTGATATGTCAAGCAATGTGTGCTCTTTAACTTAGGTGGAAATACTTTTTCTAGCTCCTGAGGGCCAACTTGTCTGCATGATTTAGTAGTATCTGTAAAAGAGAATAAACTACAATTGAAGGCAGAATTGAATCATATGTTTTCCACAAATCTCTGGCTCACCACTTAGCAGATGGAAGTGTTTGCAAAAGTCTCAGAAGCAAATTGCAATGACACAAATGGGGCCTAGCGCTAGGGTCAAGTCTAAGGACACAGGATGGGATTGTTCACATCCATTGTCTGTGTCCACAGTTAAATGATTTCACAAGCAGTTGTAAAATCACTATCTCACCAAAGTGTGAGAACATTCAGTGGCAAATTCATTCAGGAAAGTGGTAAATATTGCTACTACTGTGCAAAAATACACAGTAGCAGTGACAACTTTTTAGCACTGTAAAAATAAGGTCATAGTGCCTTTGTCAGGAGATGATAAATTTCGGAATTGAGAAGAGATCTATCTGTAAACTAAAGAGTATTTCCCCTGCCCCCACCTATTTTCAGGTTGTCTGAATTTAAGAAAGGGAAAGGAATAATGTTTTTACTTCATCTTCACTATGTTAACAAAAGGATCAATACTTTATTTTAAATAAATATCTTAAATGCTGTTTTTAAAGTATTTAATATATATAACTGAGGATATAACTGTTCCTACTGAGGTCTGTGACTGACTTCACAGAAACAAAGCTCAACTAAATATATAGGTATATTTGATTTCATAATTGTCTCATCCAAATTATTTGTGCAATTAGTACCACAACACAGCTTACCTAAGTCTTAGTAAGTAATGTCTAAAAAAGTCTGGAAAGATGTTTAAATCCAGCTGAAGCTTGATGGTAATAAACCCAGTGATCCAGGTGAGCTTTCAGTCTTCAGGGTCTCACCCTGAATTCTTAGTGTGTGTCTTAATTGCATATTTTTCATTTGCAGGGAAATTCTTTGAATGATTTGGCCCAAACCAGTGTTAGAGCTTGGTATTCTCCAACTGCCAGATCCTGGCCATGTCTTTCTTCCCAGCATCAAGTAATACCTACCAACATTCAAAGCAAACATTTTCACTTTGTAAATAGCACGTCAGCTGGCTTATTAACACTTCAGGTGCCATCAGGTGACTGACTTTGTTGTGACGATTGGCAGCTGTTCTTCATCTTGTTGAAAAGCCCCTGCACAAGCAGCAGCAGTAAGTTAGCAGCAACTTCACTGCTGTTGGTTGTTTTCTCATGTATGCTATGTATGTAAAGCCATATTTTTTTCTTCTGCATCTTTTCTTCTGTGGATGTAACCTTTTTTGAACTTATTTCCCTCTTCCTCAGCACAGGTGAGATATGCCTTTTATGCCTAAAAACATGTCTACCTTTTCATTGACTATGAGTCTGTTCACACATCTTAGAAAAGAGTCAAGGCAGGTGAAAGATCTTTGTTTGGTTAGTTTTACATGGTTGTTACTGTATTTCTTAAAATATTTTCTGTATGTTTTATTTGTAAATGAGTCTACTTCTCTTCAGTTAAAATAAAGTTATAATTTGACAAATACAGGGAAACTTAAGTTCTTTATGACTCTGAGGAAATGTGACTTTTCTAAGACTGGAATGGGGTTGCTCGTGTGAAGAACAAGGTTTTTTTAACTATGGTTACATTAAGTATATGCATGCTACTGTGTGCAACTTGCTGTAGCATAAGTGGTATGAAAGGTGAGAACTACAGTTACTGCCTTACTCATGTCATTGGGGAACAAATACAGTTTGGGAACCTCTGACACTGATTTTACTCAGATGCTAAACAGAGACTGAAAACCTGCTTACTAATACAGCCTGTGCAAAGTTATCTCATAAGGCCCAGAAGGTCTGTGATGGTGTTCTGATGCTTCCAGTTGTGTAGCCGCTTGGGCCACCAAAAGTGGCAATAATTTATAGTGCAATGGATTGTATGTTTGGCTTGCTTGGTGGTCAGTCTGGATTACCTTCCTGTGAGAGAAGGAAGTTAGGTGGACCTTTCTGGAGGAAGAAGCAGCTTGTTCTTGTCCCTCGGGAAGCTATGCTGGGGAGAGGAGGTTCAGGAGCCTGTAGGATATAGCAGGCACAAGACTCAAGAGAGGTAGCTGCTGCCTGCCATTTGTGCAGAAAAAACTGAGAGTCTGCTGTGAAGAGGAGAGAGTGAACAGCCCAAACTTGAAGGTCAGGGAAATGACTTCCTAGGGGTCAGAGAGGACTGTGCTTTCTTTGCTGCAACTCAAAGTCATTGTGTTAAGTGAAATGAGGCCTAGACTTGAGGGTACTACAGAGAGAATGATGTTCAATCTCTTTTTTAGTCTCTTAGTCACTGAGTTTTTTTCACTTACAACAAAATGCCCTACTAAAGCTTCTAGTAAACCATATGTTTTCTGAGATGAGAAACTATCCAATGTCTTTCAGGCCGCTTGCTGTAGAGGAAGACTTAAACAGATTTGCCTTGAAACTGCAGCTAATTTGGAGCCCCACTGACGTGTAGTCAATGAGCTGGCTATTAAGGGTTGCATTAACCTGTTATTTGCATAGAGGAACTCTGCATCTCTGGTGTTTCTTCCGTCTTCAGTAAAGTGGAATCCAGATTTCTAAAATTTATGTTTCATCTTGTTGGCCCCTATTGCATCTGTTGGTCCCATACAATGGGACAAGTGGCTCTGTGAGACCTCATAGGGGGATTTATGAATATAAATTCATTAGTGGGATATGGAGTGCAATGTTAACAGCAGGTTTATTAAGAATTTAGTGGATAGCAAGCTTCTCTTGGAGTTCATTTGAAATCTTAAAACTAAGTGTTAGTCAGATTTGGCAAATACGTAGCTGGAATTACAAACTAATTCTCACGTGCAGTGTTTAAAAGATATGTCATTGTAAAGATAAAGAAATCTTCTGTTATGGTAGTTTTGTGAAACTTTAATACTTAGCCAAAATAAGTGTGTGTGGATTTTTCTTGTGTGTATTTTTTTTTTAATGAAAGCTTTTAAAAATGCTTTTAAGCAAAAAAAAGTTCAAATATTGTTTTAGTGGCCATACAACCGTGGCACGTTGTGTTTTGGTTATTGAAGTATTTGCTTGTGATGGGCTGATGCAAGTGAAGCTTCCTCTGGTTATGACCTTCTGGTGGCATAAGTAATAAGCAGCGGTTAAAGCTGCTTATTGGTTAAATTGCAATACAGTATTTTGGGAGTAAACTGATGCATATATTAGCCTGAATGAAAAGGCAAGAAAGACACAAAGCAACAAGCTATCTCCAGGTTGACTCTTGAAAATTCATTTGGATCCAGAACTGGGAGGCTGCTTCTGGGGCTGTGTGAGGGAAATATCGCTCACTCCACACTGACATAGGAAGTCTTAGGGCATGCCTACCATCTTGTCTAGAAGTGTAAGCACAGCACAGGTAGGGCTATTTGAGTTTGTGTTAATCTGGGTAGCAGTAGAAATGATTTCCATAACAGTGTGCAAACCTGCCTGGGCTTGCTGGTCTTATTGAGAATTTAGTTTCACAGACATCCTAAACCTATCTAATAGCTCTCTCCTGCTGACAAGTCTTGATACCAGTTTTCCCACCTAACCAGGTAATTTCCTATGTAATGGAGGAAGTAAGCCTTTCTACGTTATCAGCCTGGGGAGAGATCAAATGAGTAGCAGAGCAGTAGTTTGGAGACCAAGTTTGAGAGAAGGCATTGGGTTATGTATAAACATATCCCTTTTGGTGCACTTGCTTCTGGGGAGAAAAACTGGGTGCGTCCACCTCAAAGCTTTGGCCAGCTTGGAGCTTGACTGCACAGAGAGAAACGGTAGCTGTTGCTAATGAGAAGATGCCTTATTCTATACAAAGCGGATGCGTATGGTAGATGGCTCTTGTGGCCAGGTGGCTTTCTGACCTCTGCCTTGGCTCACACCCTCCTACTGAATCTTCTCTCCTCCGGTATTTTCCGGCTATCTTATTTGCTATTAGCCTTACTGAAGCCAAGGTGGCATATGCTGTATCCTGTTTTGCTGACTATCTATACTTTTGTCCTGGCCTAGTTCTAAAGTTAAGTGCAAAACTATCATTTAACCTTGGAAATGAGTTGTTGATGTTGATTAAATGCAATTTTTTGTTTCCCTGCAGTCAGTAATTGGGAGCTAGTTTATTAGTTTTAACGGTTCTTAACTATCGTTTTGTCCGAGCAAAACCCATAGTTTCTCATGGTGTGAGGAATACTGGGTTACCGTATATCCATGCCCAGAGAGAAAACAGGCTAGGATCCTGCTAGTGACTGGAACCGAGTAAAGCCACTGCCCGTAATATACCCCTGAGATGGGATGGCAATTCTCTAAAACCAAGCACAGGAATCCTAGTGCAGGGGTGTGTGCTGTGGCATTCAATAACTTTTATCTGCAAAGAGATAGTTGGCTCTGGATATCAGAGGACGAAACACTACTGAGTTTTCAGGTTCAGCTATACTGAAAGTGATCTAGAGAGGAAAAAGTAAGGGGAATTTTTTTAAATGCTGCCAATCTTTTTGCAGAAAACGAGGAGGGCTGGATTATAGAAGGGAAGGCAGATAGTAATGCACATGAACTGACTCCTTGTTAAGACTTTAAAGAAAGTGTCCTTTGAAACAGTAGATATCTTAATATACAATGAGGAAGTTTAATATAAATTAAAACACAGCCCAACAGACAACACCCTAGACACTTTTCCAATTAAAAAATAGTTTTTTTAAGTCTAAAATGCTTTGAGTTTTTTCATGCAAATATTCTACTTTTTAAATTCTCTTTGAAATATTATTTTTTCTCCAAAGTGGCCAAGTGCCTGCAAGAGCAGATATTAATGAGATATAAGTAGCTCCTTAATGTCAGAGCTCTACAAGGCTGCTTAATATAGGGAGGAAAAAAATCAAAATTATTCAAAAAAGGCAAAATGAACAGCACTTTTCTTTTCACCCATAATTCTTGCTTACTTAGAAAAATTAGTGTAATTTTTTGGTGCCATCTATGTCTCCTAACTACCTCAAAGCTACTGGCCATGTTCTTCTTCCTTTTCTTCTTCTTTTTCTCCCCCTCCTCTCTTTGTGTACCCTGGATCTTTCTACAGGGTGCAGTTTTTGGCTTTGAAGTTTGCTTTACCGTTTTCCACAAAAGGAAAAGCTGATGTGTGGCTGTAATCTGCCTGGACTTCACCTGGCCCATGCTAACCTCACCTTCACTGTCAGAACCACTGCAGATGTCCCCCCCTCCTAGGTATTCCCTTTTGGCTTAAATGAATTTCCTCTAGGACTTTCTTTCTTTTGCTTGGTCTGCAAAGTTTGGCTCCAAATCCCCTTTATATAGCATTTTTTGTGATGGGAAGAGGGCTGGCAAATATAATTTGACCCAATTAAATAAGAATATTGAGTCCTCTGGCAAGAATTTGGTAAGGAGTAAATTTTAGGGTTCACACAGCTCTGATTACTGCCACGTGGTTGGTGTACGTGCAAAACAAAAAGGAAATGTAAGCAAAAGCAAACTGCAGCAACAGGATAACTTTCACATAAGCTGAACTCTGCTTCAGTTTTACGAGCAGATCTTTGACAGTGCTCCTGCCCTCCAGTGTCAGTCTTTGGGTTGCTGTAAACTAGTCTCTGAAAGAGACTTCTAAATACAGTTATCCTAAAATTAACAGGCTGATAAACACTTTTCTTCAAACTTTTTGGAATGTATCTCCATTGTCAAAGCAGGAAGCTTTGGAAAATGTCCAAGCTTCAAACTGACTATGGGACGTTAGCCGTCTCAGGGATGCAGCTACAGTGCTTCTCAGCTTGGTAGCTTAAATCCATTAGACATGCCTAGACATCTGCTTGTTTTAATAACCCTCTCACCCTTTTCCATGAGGCTTGAAGTCCATTAGTAATGGTCAAAATGTGGCTTAAGAAACCCATTCCACATCTGTTCAGGCCAGACAGCTGAAAAATGAATGGCAGATATGCTCTGTACTCTCTCTTAACTTTTTTTAAGCAATCCAAACCTAAATGATCAAATGTTTAAAAATATCAACTAGCAATAGACACTTGTTCTTATTTTATTTTATTTTGCATATACTTGCCTACATAGATGCTGCACTGCCAACTCATGACTCATTGCCATATAAAACTGTTGGTCTCACCTTGCTAAAAGGTGAAGAGGTGTAATAAATCATTTTCTTTTCCATTCCAGATCTCCCATTTGGAGTTATGTAAGTGCTCCGTCATTCCTAATAAACATACACTTTTATGGTGATCCTTTCCAAAAGACTCGGAAGGCGTATTAAAGTTAGGTCAGACAAATATTATGGTGAATCTTCTTCAACAGATATAGCATAGAGCTGAGTGGTAATTCAAGTAAATCATTGGAATTAGAAGATGATGTGAACTTTAGATAGAATTCTCAAAACTTAGCTGAAACTTATTCTTACTGAAGAAAGAGAAATAGGAAAAGCTTGGGAATAGAACTGACCCAGTGAACTCAGAAGGATAAGCAAACTAACACAGAGATTATAATTTTTTGCAATTGCTGCTACTTTCAGTGTTTATGTATCATTGTAGAAGCAATGAATATTCATATGATGCATATTTGGCAAGGTAGACTGTCAAAACAGTTGCATAAATGCACAAAGAATGTCTATAAATAGAAAATGTACGTGGCTGAAAAGTTTCAATTTGAAGGCAGCTGTTGCAAACTTCTATAAATTTTAAAGGTTTGTACACATACAGTACAACTCATATGGATATAAATAACTGGATAATGTCTTAAACAGAGTCACTGGGGTAAAGGTAGAAGAATCCAGACTGGACACAACCTTCGTTATCTTTGGCTATGCAGAATAAGACTAAGATCCTTTTCCTGTACCAGATCCCTTTCAGATAGTTTGACTGTCAAGCCAGTTCTACAGCTGATACCAAGCAGACATTTGAGGAGTTGGCTTCTTTGGCCACAGTACTTGAAAAACCTACAGCAGTAAAATTCAGCTCTATATTCAATGTTGTTTTTCTTACAGTCATAGAAACTTCGCATTCTTTAGAAATGCTTTTAGATAAAATAGGTTTTATTTTATTTTCTTCTTTGATCTGAAATAGTTGAATTGAAGTTATTAGTTTAAAGTGTGTGGATCCATTGCAATGGTTAACACACTTGTAATTAATCACATTAGTCGCATCTGGGCCATTTTTGGGACAAACACGTCTCTGACTTTGCTCCTGAATGGCATAGCCCTCTCCAGTTCCTTTTTTATTGCTAGTGGTAAAGAGTTGGAGCCTATTACTGAAGTAGAGGATCGTGCTGGTGACAATTCAGTTTACCAGCATATGGCATCACCTTTTCTTCTCTTTCTTCTCCTACTACAAAATCCTAACATCTTTTTTTCTACGTCTCCCTCCAAAATATATCTCTGAATCTTCAAAAATACCTTAATTCTGTACAATGACAGTTGTACAAAGCAGTATCTGAATTTTCACGTGGATGTTTGTCTGACTGGTGGCCAGTAAGCTGCCCAGGAACTACGTTTTCTGTGATCAGCCATCCAGCATCTCCTTTCTGGCCACTAGGTAGACCAAATAGCCCTACTACCTTTTTGCTGCTCTGTAGGTTCAGGAAACAGCATGCATTGCTTTTAAGCTGCTAACAAACCCAGATAGCTTTGTGCTGGCTTTTGCTAATCTTTGGCTAGGTCTTCCTTAAAAGACACTTATCATTGTTCAATGCTAAAGGTAGGCAAGGAATAAAATGTGTTAGCTTAGAGCATTGTCCTCCCTCCTAACGATCAGATCTCCTTACATAGGTCATGTTATTGTGGCAGAATTCTTACCTCTGGTGTTCTTGTTATGACTTAATTCCACCAAGAATGGATACAAATGATGCCACTTCCCTTTAGGGAAGTGTTCTAGGTATGATTTGATCTGCTTGTTGTGCGTCATCAGTTCCATCTCTATCAACTTCCAAAAGTTGAACCTATTCTACCTCTGAAACCTCTTGAAACTAGCTAGGATTAGCTTTGGCCTTTGGAAAGACCTAGTGGTATACTGTTTAACTTCTGTCTTGGTACTGCCTGTATATAAGGTCTACTTCTCTTTATGATTGAATCAGCTGCTCCTCTTTCTCTTGAGAAGAGAACCCATACAGAAGAGAGATCTGGAAGCTGATCTCTGCAATACCTGAGGAACAGAAAAGAGGTTTCACTTCTGATAACATTCCTGGCCAAGAATGCAAGCAGGTAGTTCTTCCTGGAACATCCACCTACCTGGATTTTTTTCCCCCCCTCTATTAAGCTCTGAGATGAAAAAGAGAAGTAACAAATGAGACAAGACGGGTCCAGCTCATTTGATATATTTGTTATACTTGCTGCATCCCTGAGGACAAAGCCCTTGAAGCTCTTCATCAGGAATGCTGAAGCTGCTGAAATCTGAGACATCTCTGAACCCAGAACCTTAACTGTGCTTTGTGAAGCTGTGTTACTTTATCAGTTCTGTTGTTCACCACGAATAGTGATGGACTGCTCTGAAGAAATCTGAAATTACTCACTGGGCAGTCCTTCATGGACTCTAAGACCACCTTGCATTTATTAGGATTCTACATCTGTACTGAGTAATATGGTTCTATTGCAATGGAATTATTTAAATTGATCTATCCTGAAAGTAGGAATGGAAGAAGAAGAAAGGGTAATGACCTGATTTCAGTATTTCTAAAGCATCTGTTCTACAGGAAGACTTCCACCTACACATGGTGATACTGATTCAGAAAACAAGTCTAGGATTCGGCTCCTGCTAGTCACTGGTAGCAGGTGCTTACAGAAAGCATAAAGGTCAACATGAATAGAGTAATAATCCCTGATATAGCCTGCCAGCTGCCTCTGTACCTTTGTGTTCAATAGCCTTTCATAAGTTTAATGATGGATTTACTCATCTTCCCCCCCCCCCCTTACCCATCTGTAAGTGCTATTTACTCACAATACCAAGCAGCAGTAAATTCAGCAGTTCAGATACTCATTTAAAAAAAAAAAAAGGAAAAGGGATTTGTTCTTCTGTAAGAATGACATCTAATGCTTTTTACCTTTTTACTCAATAATATTTAGTTATGAGAAGGAGCGAACTGTGTGGACATCTCCACTATTCATATTTCCACAGGATTCATATAACTTCTGTCACCTCTTTTTGAAAACAAGGTGTTCAATCTACTGCTGTGGAGTCTTTTGGTCATACTTTCTAGTTCTACTGTACCCTCTTTGAGATATGAGAGGGGCTATAACTAGTTAGGTGAAAAATCAACTATTGCACAATAAGCATTTTTTTCTGTTAGTATCTTTCATTTATGCAAGGTACTAGAATAGTATTTAACTGCTTTGGACATGAATGATGATTAATTGGCATGATGCCTTTTTTTGTGATAGTATAATCAATGAAGATTCGCAATGTTCTAAATGAATAACTCGTGTGCTAAAACTATTCTTAGTAGATTGTGGACAGAGGGAGCAATTTCTGGTAGACATCTTCTAGCTGTCCTCAGTGGAAATTACTGTCTGCTCAGTACTTTCTAGATGTCTAAATGTGGGCTTAAAAGTTTAATATTAAAACATTTTCCTCCTTTAAAATGTCACAGTCAGAGGTAATTCTGACTTAGAGCAGATATCTTGAAGGGCTTTGTTGCAAGGAAATGCACTAAGTTCACTTTTCATAAGTGTCTTCAAGCAAAATAAATAAGCATTGACTTAACAAGATTCATTAAGCGTGTCAAAGTTGAAGCATGGGAGAAACATATAGGGCTCAATCCTAAAAATAGATGTCTCTTAAGCTCTTTTGAATCAAATTATTTAACAGTAATTTGTAGAGAGTGAAATTCACAAGATCCTGACTATTCACGCTATTCCCCAGTCCCTTCCCCGTGCCAAACTCTGAAGTGCTCTGTAAGAATCTTCAGATACCTTTTATGCAACCTCAGTTCTGTAAGTGAGTGTACGTGCTGGAAATCTTATGAAAGCAGAATTTTGCTTGAAACATTCTGTACTGAACTCTTGCTTTATTTTTTGCCTGTTACTTTACTTTCTAACCCTAGCTGTAATGGAATTAAAGAATAACCAGTGGTATGGATCCATTTTACCGGAGTGGTTTGGAATCCCAGACTATTTGAGACCAAGAGGCTTGATCTAGATTTGGGATGTAGGATATGTTTTCTCTGTTTCTTCATATGTATATTTCTACTTGAAATGGCTCACTGGAAGAGAAAGTTAAAAGCTAAATTCAGAAGGCACATTGACTTTTCCCTCTGTTTTGATGTTACTTTCCTGTGTTTCTCTAAAATTTTTGTGTATGTTGATGCTGTAAATACTGCAGCTAAATTTAGTTTTATATTAGTTCATTTTACACGGATTCTTCTCCTATTGCGAAATAGAGCAGCCAAGTTGTTTGGGTTCTGATTTGAATCATTTCCAGGGAAGTCTGTCTTCTCTGTCTAAAGAAGCTTAGGAAATGAGCTATCCTAAATTAATCTTAACTAGGCAATTAATGCTCCTCAGACTTGTTTTATGTGGCTGTGAGCCCAACCATCTTGTGAAAGTGCATGTCTTTCTACACTAAAAAATTAAAGTGTTTTGTCTTTTCATTTGGAAATAATTGAGAACTGAGAGGAAATAAGGATTGTGTGTATTTCCTACCTTGCTCTTCACTTCTATTTGTTCTTACTTTCACTGTGGCAACCTTTAGGAAAATGCAGGGGTGGGGATTGATGAAACCTCTGTTGCAGAGGTTTGTGGGAAGGCAGAGCAAGCAGAAGGACTCTCCTCCATCCTGATGATCTCCTGTAACCTTGGACTAGATCATATTACCAGTACATCCTTTTCAATCTTCTTTTGTAGGTTAAAACTTTATTGAAACTCTTATGGAAAAAATGAGCCCTTAAGTGTGAAGAAATGTGTATATACCCCAAAATTCTAACTTGGAGCACTACTCTGTGAAGACCATAATGAGCCTACCTAATTCATTAGGAACAAATTATTTCATGTAACTTATAACAGCAATAAAACAATAATAAAAAAAAAAAATCTCCAGAGTAGCTGCTATCCATCTTGCTAGATCTCCTAGCAGACTGAGGCTTCCGAAAAGAAAAGAAGAGGGGCAGTTATCTATCTTGTGTAGAATTTCAGCTGCATTTTTCTTGTGTAAAATAACTTGCTCCTAAGCAGAGTTTGTGGTTTAAAAATCAAGATGTATGTGAAGGAAAAAAGATTAAAAAACTACAAACATTGTGATGCAGATGATATGTTTCATTTCCTATTTTATCTACTGTTCTCTAAAATTTGCCTAAAACTGAGTTAAAAATCTATTGCACAATTAATTTGCACTCTTAAAGAGTGGTTATTTCATTATTAAACTTTGTCAGATGACAGGTCACAGACAAAAATTATAAAATTCTACTTGAATTTGAAATTCCCAATAAAGTTCTGTGGTATCTAGTTACCATACTTGCATATTTTCTGTGGGAGTTAGCTGTTTACATAGATTTATCAAAACAGTCTGGACAAAGTTTTCAGTTCACATATATAGAGAAATGTGAATTTTTATAATTATTTTATTTAGCGATACCTTCGTGTTCCATTCTTCACAAAGGGAAGAAAAACACTGATTTTTCTTGGTTTCTCCTACTCTTTTGCTTTAGCAGTGGATAGCTATAGCTCTTGGTCTTACAGGTTGATGACGCAGTTCCCTAGAACCTGTTGTGTGAAGGATGGCATTTAAGGGACCCTGGGCACCCAGCAGTTGCTGTGCTATCTCTGAACTTCTGCCCGGTGCTCTTGTTTGGCAAGCTATTGATCGAGGCCTGACTGTGGAGCCGCCTTCTTCCTTTCTTGCTTTTGGGCTTTGATATTGGAAAGGTGAAGGACAAAGCTTTCCCAGCTGTTGTGCTGCTCACCTGGAAAAGGCTGGGAACAGCCTGGGCAAGGAGTACTTCTCTGTCCAGTCTCCCCTGGCCCCAGAAAGCGTGATGAGTAGCTATGACTAACTTTCCTCCCACTTATGTTGTTTAAAAGACATGACTGGCTCCTTTTGGCTTTAAAAATAAAGGTAGGCTAGGTGTTGAAACCTTGGATTATGGCTTAAACAGTTTGAATATTCTGTGAGGTGTTCAAAGCTATGTTCTGACGTGATTTTTATCGTCAATATGAAGGCATTGTTCGGAAAATAAACATAGCTAATGTTGTATCTCCACCTTCTGCTGTAAATGATTTTTAAAGTGTATTTGGAAAGAACAGAAAACCAGAAAGAATAGAAAATGGCTGACCTTTTTCTTTTTGGTGGTATCTTGAATGAGGTTTGGGTTTTAATGAAGTTATTAAACTATAACTACTCACTAAACTAACTACTATTTAACTAATTTTTCTTTTGCTTACTATATAGTATGTTTCTCATGATTTAAAATTCTGAAACATTTTCTACCATGAGAAAAAGAAAACAAGTAAATATTGCAACACGACAGCATCTCCTATAGTCTTTATATCAGTAGACAAGCTGTGAGTAAGACTGAACCAATCTAATTTAGAAGGAAAAGTTCTGAAAAAGTTAGGACTATTATCTTCATATTGAGGGCAGCTACTGGTTGATTATATAGATCTGAAACTGTTAAGTGACTATTGAATTCTTCACTGGCATTAGATGACAGTGGGGGGAAAAAATGCCATTGTTCATGGGTGGCCAGAAGATGGAGCATGAAGCTGCTGGATACCAACTGGACTTCTGTATGTGTTGGGGGGGGAGGGAGAAGGGAGGACATGAAGAGTATATTGGCTTATACAAGAAAACTGTTTTCTGAGAAAGAGAATGTTCTTTGTGGCTTGTGCTCGTGAACAACTGTTCTATAATTGTAACTGACTTAGTTCCAGCACGTCTTTCTACTGAGAACTGAAAAGTACATGGAGAAGATTTTATATAGCTTTTTCCAACTAGTTACAGAAGAATGTGTTTTTAAAAGTACAGTTACAATCTGCATCTTCAATGCAGATTATCTGCCTCTTAATGAAAATTGTATTCCTGTATAATGCTGTGGAGATGTTCCCAGCCCCAGAGGCAAAGCTAGCAGTTAGCAAACTGCCACGTCACCTACAGGTGTAGGAACTGACTTCTTGAAAGCCCTACATATGGGAGACGGATTAAGAAAAATAGATGTTGCCTGTTGGAGGATATATTTTTCCAGATGTTCCCCTTTTGGATATTAAGCAGCCATGTTCTTGCATATTTATTTTGGACCTGGACACAAAGTACTGCAAGTTTGTTTCCTTCTCTCTCCGTGCTGTGTGGCGACCAGGCTCTCACTCAAAGCGTAGGTGGTCTTGAAAGGGCAGTTTGGCTTAGTCCTTGACTTCAGAGCAGAAGTCAAGGAGCTGGGAATACTAATTGGTTTTGCTCTTTTCTCTCTCTCTTTCCCTGCCTCTCCGCATGTGGCATTCAGTCTGGTTATTTGGCAAAAGCTAGGCTTCAGTGGTAAAATCCTGGGGTTGTAGACTAGTGGGCCTATGAAAAAAGGTACCATCTCCTTATCTGAATGATGGCTCTATGGCTGGGCAGCTTTTTAGCTGTAGCATTACGCTGATTTAATAAAAGATACGGCCTCTCGTTATAGCTGAATCTCTTTATGTATTTTTAACTAGCAGTTAACTTCCAGCTTATGTGCCTTGCAGGCAGAACTTTGGCTTCTGGGAACATGGGACTGTTTTTGAGGAATGAGGACTGTTGAGCAGGGACAGGACTCGTCTAACAAAGTGGGGCAACTATGTCCCTGCAAACAGGCTTGTTAAACTGTGAGAGGAGGGCTGTAAACTAGCTATGTTGGGCAGGGGTTATCGTGACCAAAAGAGAAGTGAGGGCATAAGGGCAGAGAGGAAGTGCCTGGGGGCAGTAAGCTGGGGAGTCTTCAGCATTTCCCCTATGATAACACCATGACTGGGGGCCTGTCCCAAGTGCCTGTACACAAACGCAGGGATAAAAGCATGGAAAACAAACAGAAGGAATGCAAGTCTGTGCCCAGCTGCAGAGCTATGACCTCTTTAGAACTGCAGACAAGTGGTCAGATAGCACACACCTGGTGTGCTGGAAATGATGGATACTGACCTTTCAGAAAAGTCAGGCTGAGAAGGTGAAGAGTTGCACAGTATGCAAAGGAGTAGCTTGAATGCTCAGAGCTTTGCTTTGAATCTGGTGATTAGCCAGAACATAGGTGTCTGCTGCTGATCACCTGTTCAGGAAAAGGAAATCAGTGAAGCCTTCTGTAAACAGCTGGAGGAAGCTTCATGACTGCAGACCCTGGGGTGCCTCAACCACTCTCCCTGCTGGAAGGGTAATAGGATTGGACCTGAGCTGTCCAAGTCTTTGGAGTTTGTTGACAATTTCTTGATGCAGGTGAACAAACCATCTAGCTCTGCTGGACTTGTTACTCAAACATGAAAAGGTTGACAGTGTGAAAGTTGAGGACAGTCTTGGCTGTAGGGACAATGAGGCAGTTGAGCTTAAAATCCTGGGAGAAGTGAGCAAGACGAATAGTGAAGTTAGTGTTGGACTTCAGGACAGCAGACTTCAGCTGATTCAGCAAAGGCAAATGGAATGTCCTGTGCCTGGGATGGAGTAACCTCGTGCACCGGGACAGGCTGTGAGCTGGCTGGCTGGAAAGCAGCTTTGTGGGACCAGAGGTTCTGGTGGACAACAAGTTGAATGTGGGTCAGCAACGTGCCCTTGTGGAGAACGCTGCCTTGTAGATATACTGCACTTCATTAGCAAGAAAGTAGCCAGCAGATTGAGGGAGGACATTATTCTTCTGTGTCTGGCACTTGTGAGACCATATCTGGAGCACTGTGCCCAATTTTTGTTTTCCAGTACAGGGTGGGCAGAGGCATATTGCAATGAGCCCAGAGGAGGGCCCCCAAGGTATGGTGAGGGGGCTGGAGCACAGGACCTGTGAGGAAAGATCGAAAGATTTTGGCCTCTCCAGCCTTAGCAGGAGGCTTAAAGGGAGATTTCATTGGTGTGTCTATGTACTATGTATTGAAGGATGTGGAGAAGATAGAGCCAGACTCTTCTCAAAGGTGTGTGGTGATAGTAGAAGCAGCAGCAGATACAACTTGTAACATAGGAAATTCCAGTTGGACAAAGAAATAAAAATTCACCAGGAGGGTGGTCTGTAGCAGGTTGTCATGTGAGGCTGTGGAACTTCCATCCTTGGAGATATTCAGAACTCGATTGAACAGGGTCTTGAATGATCTGCTTTAAGGGGGAAGTTGGACTAGGTGACTTCCAAAAGCCCCCTCCAATCTTGTTTCTGCAAAATACCTGAAGGAATTTTTGTGTGAATGCATTCAAACATGCTGTCTCTTAGACCTTTACTGGGTGGTCTTAGTGAAGGTTTTTGAAGTATTATGGCCCTTTTCTTTCCAATTTAATTAACTGTTATTGCAAATATATTTGAAGTATTCATCACTACTGATGTTTTTGTTTATTTGATGCTCAAAACTAAGAAATGAAAATTTTGATTCTGGTTTGCTTAAATACATTACCAAAAAAATAAAAACGGAAACTCGCTGCATGCCAGGTAGATGACTTAGAGGCACTCAGCTGGTCCTGAAATCTGCTATGCAGGAAAGGAAGAGGAGACCTCTTAGTTCATTAGTTTACCTTCTTTCAGTTCCTGCTCCTGGCATCAGCTGAGGAGAACTGCTATCAGCTGTAGTTGCCTCTGAGTGAACACAGAAGCAATACAGCAGTAAGTCTAATGGTACCTAATCCTAGTCTCAAGGCTTGCGCTGTTCCCTGGCACTTCACACCACACCGGCCAGCCTTCAAGAGGAGACGAGCCCCAACCTGCCTGAAAACCTGAGGGGTTAGGTGCACTTTCTGCCTGCTCCTTGTTCCTGAAGGGGAGCTAGGTTTATTCCTCTGCCCCCCTCTAATCGCCACTAATGGAGAGGCCTATGCCTTGCTGTGTTTGACGGGATCCCAGCCCAGCTGTTTTCTCCCCAAAGTACTTGTTTTACACTTGTTTTACAAGTGTGTCTCTACAGAGTTAATCGGGATTGCCTGCTCTGAACAGATGCTGCCTTTTCTTTTCCCTTCCAGGAAGAACTAACTCAATATGAATGAAATAATCTCGTGCTTGGCTCTTGGAAGCAGATATTATCCAGGATTTAAACAGGATGCAGCTTTTCTTCTCAAACAATGACGTTAAAAACAACAAAAAAAATTTGCAACTGTGAGTAGCCATCGTTCCCAAACGCGTTTTAACAATCATACCCCTAAAGTGTGTTTAAATCTGCAGTGGACCCATTTATTGTGTTTATGGTAACTGAGAGGCCAGAACTGTCATCTGGGAAGAAATATTTTTCATTGAGATTTAGTTCAAATGTTCTAATTTCAAACCGAGAAAAGCTTGTGTGTTTAGTGGTGTGTGTGTGTGGTTGTTTTCTTATTTTTGTTTTTTTCCTCCACTCTCCCCTCCTTTTTTCTTTTGTTTTTTTTTTAAATGGAAGTTGGCTTTTAAAAAAAAAAAAAAAAAGACTTTCTGGGACGTTCCGTTTTAAACTTGCGCTGCTTGGTTGGGGAACCAAATCCTGGTCCTTCAACATCACCTGTAGATGAACAAGTCAGCCTGAGCTGTCAGAGGAATTTCATTATTCCTAGAGTGAAAGTGAATTACCTGGGGAAAAATAAGTAAATGTCTTACTACTCATTGTGTTGTGCAGTGACTTTTCTCCCTAGTACTGCTTGTGAGGCTACCAAGCGCAGAGCAGATGTGCGTGAGTTGGGTTCTGCAGAGCACTGCTGTTGGCTTGTGAAACTCTGGCTGGGAGGTCATGGTTGGTTGTGTCTTTTTGTTCAATTGCATTTGGAGAACGTGTTAAATATTTTCCTGCTGGAGCTATTACTGCTGTTTCCACAGGAATGGTGGGCAATAGTTAAACCACAGGGGGTAGCCTAGACGGTCCTGAATTTTAATACATGGTGCTGGTAGTATTATGTCTCTCACTTCAGTAGTGACAAGATTTTTTTTTTTTTTTTTTTTTAAAGAGAACCTTTGCCCTAGAAACATGAAATGAATAATGGCTTGAAAGAGATGAAAATCTGTTGTTTTGTAACTCCTTGAGAGAAAGGATTTCCCTTACTAGCTGGCTTGTAGGACTCTCAACTCTGCCACGATCACTGACGATTTTTTTTATACGTATTTCAGCTGAGTTCTTGGTTTTGGCTTTTATTTTTTAACCTGAGTTTCCTCCTCTTTGCTGGAGGCTTCAAGTTTCCTTTACTCTTATAGCCATCTTATGAGTAAAAGACTTGCTGTACATTTTCCTTCTTTCTCATTGCCTTTTAAGATGAGGTTATTGGCACGTTTGTGAGGAAGCTAGCTAGTACACCACCTCCTTTACTAACTTGCTAAGTAACTCCTATGATAGAGGAAGAGACCAGTTGCACAAAGGGATTGTGAAAAGTTGGGATGCTTCACTGTAAAAAGGCACTTTTTTGTGTGTGTATGTGAAAATGCAAAGACCTCCCTTACTATCCCATAACTGGAAATGGAAGATCTTCCCAAAAGCCTGTTAGAAGTCAAGGCAACTGTAGCAACAGCATATTGACGAGAGGAACCATTCTCGCAAGCTTGTTGATACCTTCAGAGAGATCCAGTAGGTTTTTGAGATAAGACTTCTCTTTTCAAAAGATACTGTGATATGTGTGTGTAAAGGTGTATTGTATTTAGCAGTGTATTTGGTGTTTGTCAATTCTTTTCCTTTTTTCCATTTTTTTTTGATTTGTTCAGTGCACATCAGGCTTACGGGTATGTAGATTGCTTGTTATTTAGTGTTATTTTGCAGTGAACCTTTTCGCCACCCTCCTGTCCTTAGATACCAAGGCTGTTTTAAAAAAAAGGTCACGTACCTCATAGTTTGGCTGTCTCATCTTGCATGCACACTATCTGATCCTCAACCTATTCAAGAAGCATTGGAGCTGCTGGAGCTGTGTTTCCTTAGGAAATCAGGGTCAGGTAGTAGATCAAAAGTGCAACTCACAATAGGGTTCATGCAATAATTTGAAATACTGATTTTGGATAATAGGATGCATTTTTTTTTTTCTTTTTATAAAGCAATAGTAGTAATGGCAAGCAGAAACTGAAACCCTCTTCAGGAAAAAAAAAACTTGATCAGAATGCCAGTTTTGTTTATTAAAAGTGAAGTAGTGAAACTGAATTTAAAACAAGACTCTATGTAAGTAATGCATACTAGGGTTGTGTATATTTGCATCCAAGTAAACAAGGCTGCTTCAGATAGCATGAATGTAAATGAAAAATTAATTTTGACTTAAGGCTTCATGTGAGCAACTGTCATTAGAAAGTAGCTGGAATAAAAGTTATATTAAATAATTAACTTGGAAATAGTGCCACAACATTAGTAAGGCTGGCGTGCTTTTTCATTTCTGCAGCAGCAATATTCAGATAGCTTTAGAGATGGTAGTACTACAAACTATGAGCTTTCATTTAAAAGCCCATACAGTTCTGGGCTTCCCATGTGGGGCAAATATTCAGGCAAATGAACTTTAACTCTCACAATATTTTGGTTAAACACTGGAATTAATGTTAATAAAAAGGCACAGTGCTAAAGGAACATCTAATGTGCTTATTTCAATGGAAATTGCATGTTAGATTAACTACAGAGTGTAAGAGCACTTGTTAGTGCAGTGCCTCCTGAATAGAAATCATAGGGTATATTACATATATGAGTTTTCTGTTCTTATGAACGTTATTCCAAGACCTTCAGCCAAAACAGAATCAGCTGTAGGTGCCACGTGACTGAAGTTCATTCTGCTTTACTGATGTTCTTGCTGCAATTTTACTTGCAAGGATTGCTATGTTTTCCTGGGAATAAAATGTTTTAAACCTGTAATTTACTTGTGGCATTCCTAGAAAGGACTGCATTAGCAGTACAGAAGTTCCTTCTCTGTCTTTCTCTCTCGCCCACACACACAGGCGTAAACACATGCACCACACGCGCATGCACACACACGCAAACATACATGTGTGTGTGCACAGAATAGGAGCCTGCATGTAAAACAGCCATGAGTTTTTTGGTGTTATTGCCACTGTATGTCTTGGAGGCTCCATATAGAGAAAGGTACAACGTATTTCTTGCCTAGAGAGTTATTGAGCAGGCAGGTTCAAGCTAAGGTGGCTGGAATTTCTATGAAATGCCTTATGGCACGATATGAGCACGCTATGTATCTTCTGTGGAGCTGAGTATTACAGTGCTCTTCAGCTTGTTCTAGTGCAGACTACATGCAAGTAAGGAAGCCAGGATCCCAGCATACAGAAGCTGAAGCCATTTCAGACCAGGTGAGTGCTTGCTCTGTAAACGCTGTTGGTCATCTAGCTGCTCCCTGATGTTGCCTGTGCAATATGCACAGCATTTTAGCTCATAATTCTTGGCTCAAATTTCTGAGGCCAGCTGATTCTTCCGGTTTACTTTGGCAACTAAGGGGAGAAAAGGAGAAAGTCGAGAAGTCCTTATCTAAAGTTTTAGACAACAGCTTGGTTAATCACAAGTTGTAGCCTCACTGACGCTGATGAGTGTTCTCCAAAGGGTACGTTTACTGTTTTGGACTGCATGTATGAATGCTGTGTAGTACTAATGTTTTTATAAAAAAAAAAAAACACACACAAAATGTTTTTGATAAATGTTGTTGTTGTGGGAACACCTTAATCTTGTAAATTATCTCCAGAGATCTGTTCAGGCTGATTTGGGGGGCGGTACCAGGGGAACCAGGCAGAGTTCGGAGAGGCCTTCCTGGCTTCCCAGCACCTCAGGCACATAGCTGTGTGATAGTTTGTTTGCAGAACTAGATCATCACCTTTGTTGTTGTTTTGTTGACCCCAGTAGGTTTTTTTGTTTGTTTCTTCCTTATTGGAAGTGCACACCCCCATAAAGCAAACTCAAGTGTATTGACAATTGCAGGCTAGTTGTTTCAGAGTTAGCTTACACAAATGTCTTGGGAGTAGTCCACAGACCTCCCAAGGTCTTCAGACCCAAGTTGAAAACCACTACTGTAGTCCACGGGGATATAATGTTCCTTGCTTCCACAGCACCCCACCAGGCAGCCTGCACTGGAAACGAGGCTCCTGTCCTTTTCCAAGGGAACGTTAAAAACATATAGTTTCATTCCAGTTTTAAACTTATTTTGAGATATTGAAGCCCCCCACCCCATGAAACGTAACCGTGTTTCCTGCTCAGTTCTGTGTGGCATGCTCTTCCAGACAGGAAAAATGAAGAGATTAATGTAGTGACAACTCAGTCACTTTTTGCCCAAACTTCACTTGGTATGACTGAGGACTTTGAAGGCAAATGATCCAGTTAATGATCCAGTGCCTTTTCTGTATATGTATTTTTTTAAAAGCTGTGGCATTTTTCTTAACAGTTTTCTAGAGTGATGACATTGTGGAATTCCAGGGAGATGCTTTTTAAACCTTCTTTTGTCCAGCAGGTGTCACTCATTAATAAGGAATCTTACAGGGATTTTTCTAGTGTGAAGATAAAACTTTCAGAAATAATTGTCTTGTGAGTTATCTTCCCTCATTTAGAAGAAGGTACAAACTGCTCTACAGTATATTATTGAACTGAGAAATGAGGGAAGGTTCACAAGAAGCAACTCCTATTTTGAACCTAGTTCAATTTGAACAAGAACAAAATTGTATTTTCTGTGGGGAAATTTGCTCAGTGGAGCTTTACTTTAGGCTTGCTGCATACAATATTCAGTTTACTTGGTCTGAGAAAATGACATAGCCAATGAAAAGACAGTATGCGTTTTTATTATCGATGCAGGGAGAAAAATAAAAAATAAAGCCTCTAAAGCCGTGATGACTGTACTGAGCCGAGGAAGGTCTTGTGATATTTAAGAAGCTATGATTTCTTTGAATACTTGTAGAAGAATAGTGACTAGTGGTGCTCGAGTGATGTATTTTTTCACTGTGCTTAGAGTATTCACATTCTTAAGCTATGTCTGCTTGATTCAGATAACTTTTAACTAACAGCGGGCCTTCAAAAAGCCTAACGTGCTATGCAGTGCAATGATGTTTCAGCATTTGCTCTTGTGGCTTCTAGACAGAGCTGCCTTGGTGTAGATTGGTAGCAAAGTTATACATCTCTATAGTACAAACTTGCTTTGTATGCCTGGAATTGGAAACAAGTTCAAGTTTTCAACATTAGGGAATCCCATGGCTGTAAGATTTCCCCTATTATCTGCATGAAACTATGGGAGGGACAGAGACTAGGGAGAAATGCCAGGAAGAGGTAGAGGACAACCAACTCCATTAGCTCTAAATCAAAAAAACTCACTCGCTCTCTGTCCAAATGAAATAGGTGCTTGTATTAATGATGGCTTCCTATGGACAAATAGCCTTGGGATTGATGAGATGATGACGACGAGGAGGAGGAGAATGTTTTGAGGACTTTTTGTCCTGCTGAGGCTTTTTTCATATATAATGATTTAAATAGTGCAAAGCCAGGAAACAATCCTGGCTGCAGCTTGTGACAAAAGGGAGAAGCCATCCTTAGAAATTATGAGAAGATGATCTGCTCTTCCATTTTCTTATGTTGGCTGTAATACACAGATATCTTTGAGGTTATGCTTTTGACAGGCTAGCATCGGTTACCTGAGACATCGCTTTTTTTCTTTATGGTTGTCTTGTATTAGAATAAGGAAACTTTGACCAGACGTAAAGAAAGCTGCTGATACGTGTATTCATGATACTGTTAATTTTGTAATTACAGATGTGAATAGTTAATCTGATGCAGAGGAAGTTAATGAGAGATATGGCTTTTGTTTGAAATAGAGAAATTTTGGTGCTTCATGGGGAAAGTGCCAAGAATAAGCAGGGAATTAATTGTTCTTAGAGTTAAAATATAAGTCAGCTCTGTGGCTTAGGTTATCCACAACTTTGTACATACAGTCACTCGTATACTATTTTTCTGAAGACAAAATCCTATAAATTAAGCTGTTTCTCTGGCACACTGAGCAGGAAGAAAGGCAGGCAAGGGAAGAGAGAAAGCATGTTATTTCTACTTCTACTTTTAAATATTTGAGTGGTTCCTGGATACTACAATGATATGACTATGTAATTATCTAGATAAATGCATACAATGCTTCCTGCTGTCTAGTCAAATTTTTTTTTTGTCTCCCTCCCTGCAACTCACCTCCACCACACAAGAACTTTTCGGATCTTCCTTGCCCTGCCCTGGATGATTCAATGATTGTCAAAAGAGTTGGAAACAGTCATGGGGTCTCCTGCTGTGTGTCCCCTGCCCCCGCACTCCCCCTTAACTGTAACATAGAAGTATAAAAAGGACTTGAGTGCCCTTCTCAGTTCCTGCCCTGGTGCCTGCATCAGGGGAGGTGGGGAGGAAGGAATATGTGGCTAAAAAGAGAGTAAACTGTGGCAGCGTTCTGCAGGCTGAGCCAGGAATGTGTGCTTCTAATGCAGAAAGTGAAAAAGGAGCCCCTTTTGCTCTGACCTGGAAGCTACACCAAATGGACCTTCCTCCCCCATTCACAAATAACCAGGAGATCAGGGAAAGTGACTGTACTTCACACACTGGCAATCCACCCCTGCCGTTAAAGTGCATTCTGCTGGCGCTGCAGCAGCTACTGGGCACGGCACACCACAGAAAAAACAACAGTCAATGAGTCAGAGGAAAACGGTCTTTCTCTCATTTAGATTGTTTCATCTTTGAGTGGGGCTGTTTCTTGTAGCCCTAGTGAACACTGGAGTGCAAAGACCCCACAGAGCTGCTGTAATATATCTGCTCTCCTTTAGGCTATTTTCTACACTACAGCAATCTGAACGTCAATGGCATACAGGTCTGGGAAGGCCAAATGACTAGAAAAATGGCAAATGCTTGAAATGCCTTATAGAGCATCAAAAATTGAGTGTCTTTAGACAAAACACTGCTATTCTGAATGACAGACCTCAGTTGGGTACTATATTCTTCAGATCTCGGGCTAGTATTCTTTTGTCAACCTCCTATTGAAGAGGAAGCTGAGGTTGTCTAATGTCTACTGAGCGTTGCAATCTGGGTCAAGCTCTTGGAGGCTGCTTGATCCCTAATTTAAGTGGTAAGTTATGAAGCCATTCAGTGGTATCCTGTGGAAAAAGCAGGGCATGTCATGGTCTCATGGTACTGCAGCATAGTAAAACATGATCCACTAAACCTCTGCCTTGTTCAACCCCTTTAAAAGTTGGTCATATGTATGATTTGGTCAGCTTCTTCACAATACTTCTATGCTAGACTAGATAAAGGGGTGCAAACATTGATATGCAAGATTTTCTGTTAGTGGATCTTAACAAAAAACTCTTAAGTTTCATATGTAATGCCTCACTTGTCTGGCCTATTTTATGTTTCTTTATGGCATCACCTGCAGCTTCCGTAGTTACTCTTGTCTGGGTACCTAGTCCGCAATATTTTACTTTCCTGAGAGCAGGAGAAAAGCTGCAACTCACTTCTCGGGATTAAGTTGCAGTTAAGGAGTGCCTGAAAGGCATAGACCTAACTGCAGCCGCCTTGTCCTTGCTTTTCCTCAACATGTGAATTAACCTAGGGAGACTGTTTTCATGTCTTTATGTGACTAGTGCAGGATTTTTAATGGAACAAAAGGCTTGAAACATCTGTGTGAGTTTTGTTTCCTTATCTAGCACCACTGTGCTGGAAGAAGGCTCTGGCTGATATTAGTTTGTAGGTTCTGACTGAGCAATTCGGTCAATCACTATATTCATGGCAATATTTCAGTTTATTGTTAATCAGAAGTATAGTTCACTGCATGCTGAGTGAGGAAGCAACTGTCTTTGTGAGCTGTAGTCACTCTTTCCATGCAGAGTATTATCAGAAAATTTTTAAACTGCTATAATCACTAGTTGGGTTAGAAGTTAATTTAAAAGGTGTAGGTCCTGCAGTGCGCTCTGCGCAGATGAACCACTGTTCATCTGCCCAGTGGTCCATGGGAATCCCTTACATAGAGCTCTGCAAGACTTTGGCCTGTCTCTTAACATGGTACACATGCTCTTGCTTATGATTTTTGTACTAGTTTTTCTATTTGCCCATAGGAAATGGGGAGAGAAAATAGTCTGCACCTGTAGAAGGACTGATAGATGCTTCCTTTTCTACAGCAGAACGTAGCCTGCCTGTTTTCAAGGACATCTAGGGGTAAAAATTGAAATGGGATTTTTTGGTAATAATCCTTTCCCTATTTTGTATATTCAAAGACGTTAGAGATTTATTAGAATCATGTTGTTAAACATCAAAAAAGTTCACACTATATTCTCTGTAATTAACACATGGCATTCTTTTTCAGTCCTTGCTGCTTGAAAATGTTAGTATGTAAGAGACATTAAATGTAGGCAGAGTCGTCTTAAGATAGTATGAAGGCTGAGCTGAAGTACTACAAGCCTTTACAAGCTTGGACTTTAGGTTTAAAGTGGAAACATCAATTCAGAAGAAAGACTCGGCTAAACCTCCTTGGATTATTCTTGCTATGCTTTATCAAAACTGTACAATATGCTCTTTCTCGGGAGCAGGTTCTAATATTTTTTTTTTTGTCAGTGGAAAGTCTGACCTTTTTTCCCAATATCAGTTAGAAGAATTTCAGGGACACCCAAGTTTAAGTACCTGCTAATGTGAGGAGTGTTGTGTGTTTGGTTGGTGTGTCTGTTTTTTTTAAAATGGCCCAGCTCTGTTAGTATGCTTCAAACTGGCTCCTAAAATGCAATCAGTTGTCATGTAGGTAATCTGAGCCTTTGTCTTCATTTAGCATGATTAGAAACACATGAGCCAATAAGGAATAACAAACTGTCTCCACTATTTTAGGAAGCCTTCTTGAATCATGGCCTAAATGCTGCTTTGGTTTCTCACTCTGCTGTTCTTCATATTGAAATCAGTTTTAAAGGTTTAGAAGTTGCCTCTGGCTTCATGTTTTTAATTCCCCAAGCAACTTAGGTAGGATAAAACCCTGCTTCTTCAGAGATCTTCATATCCAGCAGTAAGTAATAGTGCATGGGTGCTTGGGCAGATGTGTGTATGTGGCTGCCACCTTCTTTGGTCTGCTGGAAACTGGGATCGCTGGAGCAAAAGCAGGAGCTTCTGCAGGGTGAGTGGAAGCTCTTTAGTAGGGATTGTGTCTGCCTTATTCCCCAGTGTGGTCAAGGCATGGAGGGTTTGTAACGCACTCATTAGGATCGGGTCCTAACACTGTCAGTCTGCCGTTACCTAACCAAGTATCAGCATCGTTGCCAACAGCAATACAGCTTGTTGCTCCCGTGGCTCAGTCACGCGTCTGTGTGTGTTATTTTAGAGGAATTGCAGAGTCTCCCGCACAAGTGTAGATGCGATACCACCGCCCTTTTAGTGACCTTTATGTTCATGCTTCAATTTCTGCTCAGACACCAGAGGGGAAGAAAAAAAGGGTTAGAGTTCCTCCCCCTCTCCCCTTCTCTCTTCTCCCACCAATTCCTTAGGAAGGTGTGTTCGTTATAACATTTTTCTTAAAGAGTTTTCCCAACATAGTGCTATTTTTATCTTCTTGTATTTATGCCTTACAATTGCCAAGTTAGCTGACCCAAGAGCGCACGTCTGGTTTACTCCCTGGACAGATCACACAGCCATCTCTGCCAGGCAGGAAGTGGTGAATGCATATAAGGATTAGGGTAGGACCACTAGTAAACATTAGTAGCATATTTGTTAATCGACGGGAAATTACCAGTATGATATATAGCTGGAATGAAATATGGCCTCTCTGGGTTTTGAGCTGTAACAGGTTAAGAAAGCAGAGCAAGTAATATGAAAAGGACATTGATTTGCTGCCATGAGTTCTAACAGAGAACTACCTAATCATAGCAAAAAAGGGTCCATGGACAGCAAATCCCAGGAATGTAGCCTGAAGCCTCAAACTCTGGAGAAGGGCCAACCATAAAGCTCCCCTTCTTAACTTGAGTCCATTCACTTGGACACAGAGACCATTTATAGATGCTAAATTTTACTTAGTGGCTGTGTTGCAAAAGCCAAAAATAAATCGATTTGTTATTTAAACTCCACAAATGTAGTTCACATTTGTTTGAAGCTTTGGTTCCCAGGCTTGCCAGTGACTGCAAGGTAAGAAGTTTTGGGAAATAGTCTAATTGCCTTTAGAGGCTTTTGTATAACACATCTGTTGACACATCCAAATTATGGATACTATACTATATTTTGGTGTATAATGCCTATACTAATCTTCTGTAAGTGATGAAGTAAATTTTTACGAAGGAAGAAACAGCTGGCCTCCTAAGTGTCTCCTTTGCTATGAGTACAGGATATCCATTATTTCAGTTTGCTGCATAAAATAGGTATTTATTTTTTTTCTGCCTGAATGACTGTGGTTGGAAAATATTTGGTGAAATCAGTAATACCAGGTTTTAGGGGGAGTAACCCATCCAGGAAGAAACTCGAAGACAAATCGTATGTACGTGTTAGGATATATTCTAAGTACTCAAATAATGTATGTGATATCTTAAAAATTTCCTTAATTTCCTGTCGCAGAAAAATATCATGTTGCTTAAATAATTCCTTATCTGTTTTAATGAGGAGCTGGGATGTATCAGGAGATAAAGGCACTGAAACTACAGCAAACACTTGGGTTTGTGACCTTAAATATTGAATATAGTGCAGCATATGTAGAACAGGGTAAAGGAGAGACGATTTGTCCATGCACCTTATTTTACACATTTGCTAAAATCAATTTTGCTGGAGTTGCATTTAAACAAATGGGAATAAAGTATAATTCCTGTTTTACTGCAGATTGCTGTTTTTCTTGGAATTCTTTTTCAATTTCTTTGAATAACTAAACTCCATATTGGTCTTGGAGGTTGCCTCAGGAATCTACCTTATCTCCCAAATTATTTCCACTTTCCATTATTTGGAGTCACATCCTGAAACATGAACTTTTTTTTTAATTAGAAAATGTGCTCTGGGAGTGCACTTAATGTGCTCTAACCAGTAATGGATGTTCAGTTCATGTGGCCAGAGTAAAGCTAGTCCAAAGTGAACCCCCAAAATGCATGCACTGAGGATATCGAGTCCTTGGCCCTAAACGTTTTGCTCTACAAACAATGCAGCTTATTGTGCTGCATTACTTGCTAATGCAGACAGAACCTGTGATGCCCAGAAGAATCTGCAATAAAATTACAAATATCAAAAATTACCAAAAAAAATTAATCTTATAGATTTAATTTAGGAGATGTCTGAATCTCCATGTCTTGCTGCACCATTTTTAGTTTTTTGGGATTTTTTTTGGAGATTAACTTGAAGGAGTAAACATATCTTTCTATGGTTTTATGTAATGATTCAGTTTTTAAATTTCTACAAAATCTTCTATGTTTGATTCTCTAAAGCTCTTACTAGATTATTTTACTTCTGAAAAAGTTTAAAAAAAAATATTGAAAGTATTAATTACAAAAGTCTCATCTGGACTTGGTTTGAATATCTGCCTTAGGCAAATTCTCCACTCTGCCTTTTTAATTCTTATAATAAACTAATAATTTATAAGAATAAAATTAAGTATAAAAAGTTCTGTTGGTGGATATGTGATTCAATAATACGTGTATGTGCATGTTTCATTTTGCTTTCAGCTGTATGCTTGTTGAATTAAGTTATAATAAGAACGTGTAAAACATTCGTGTACCCCTCTTGGTGGTCAGATGATACAATAAAGGACACATCTTGCAGGACAAATACATGCCCTTTAGTTGGTCTTAAGGATCATGAGTTTGTCTTGCTAGGCACAGCAGAAACCAGGAGATAAGGGATATTCCTGTTGCTGAGTGCCTGTGGTCTAGAGTTCTGGCAAAACAGAATGTGCTGACAGAGAGCAAATGGGGATATTGTGGAAGGTGGAAAAATAGTTACCTTCTACCTGATTTCTAACTCGTGAGCTGTTTTTTCTGAGGGCTTCTTGGCTGACATGTTGCTGCACGTGCAGAGCTGTTGTATCTGTGTAGCTTCATCTGTGCATGCAGAGATACCACATGTTCAGGCCTGCTTTATTTATTTATTTCGTTTTCCAAAGGTGTGGCAATAAAGCTGATTAAAGATGAGCAGATTAGTTGAGTGTAGCTCCTTTTACCAGTTAGCAAAAGGTAATGATTTGTAAACATTACTGTGAAGTTAAACATGTTTATAACTTCCGTATGTTTGAAAGCCTATGGAGATGACTGGTAGAGTAAAAGAGATGATGCTGACTAGCTTGTTTATGCTGGCCCACAGAAGAGCGTGGTAGCTAGCAAGCAAGAAGGAAGTCAAAATAAAAATATTACTGTGCACAGTTTTCATTAACAATTATAGAAGACCCACTTAGGATAAATGACAACTTATTTGGTATTAGTGGTAGACTCTTTCTACTTCCCTTACCTTAGACATCTCAAATGCTAGGACTGGGTGAGCAGTAAAGCTATGTGAGTGCCATGTGACTGGAAGAGCTTTAGAGTATACAAGACACTTATGTCCTAGAAAGGGAGCCTGGATTTTTGGTCAAATACGAAGAGAGTTTCTTTACTCTGAACAACCTACTCTAATCTGCATCTTAGACTCTGCTAAAATATCTAAGGTAGTGAAATACGTACTATAGAAGGACCCATGGACACAATGCACAAAAACAAAGCCTTAGGTCTTACATAGAAGAAAATCTCATTGGCATTTTACAGGATGTCATTAATGTTGAAGGAATTTTCACTCAAACCATGAGTACCATATGTGTGGGAGGTGAATCATTCATTGCACAAGTATCCAAATCTGTGGTATCTGGTAGGAAATAGGAATGTATGTGCCTCCAGGATAACTAAGGGCAAAAGAGAAAAGAGTTTATCCATGAATATTTCATTCACAGTTGTGCTCCCTTCTAGTTCTTTACTAATGATCACATACCACTTTCATGTGGATTTCTCTGCTTTCAGTGTTTAAGAAGAGTAGAGTTAGAGAAACGCTGTCTATTGGCGGGTCTGCCCTAGGGTGCTTATTTAGGGAGGTCAGTGATCGTAAAAGCTGACTGATAGCCTTCAAGAATAAAGAGCTGTCTCTCTTTCTACACAGTAAAATAAATAGTGTAAACTTAATACATTTTTTTTCAGCCTACCTCACTTGAGCCTATTTTGTCACTGCTGGTAGCTTATAATATTTTTAGGCCCAGATCTACAAAAGATATTAGCCTCCTATCTCCCATTAATTTGCACGAGAATTATGTACCTATGTATGAGTTGAGCATATGAGACTTTCCAAATCTGCATCTTAGTTTTATTGTTTCATCTCTTTAAGCACAGCTACACTGTAAAAGCAAATGTGGTCCTGGAATATCCAAGCTAGATGCATAGTAAATTGCTTCGGGATTGTTTATAATACACTTATTGCAGTACAAACCTGAGAAACATTATTTTCTTAAGAGCACCTCTTTACTAGCCTGGTTTTAGTGCTTGAGTTCACCTCACTGAACTATGTCTGTGGACTCACTCAGATGTTCTGAGCTGGAGCTACTGAGTCTGCAGTAGTTGGAGCATTTTTGCTGTATGCCGCACTGCTAAATATGGCTTTAAGGCACTGGAGAATATCTACTAAGTTATTCGCATAATACAGACTGAGATAGATAGAAAGCAGGTGGGAAATAACCTGCTTTTTAAAAACAAACAAAAAAAACCCCTCACCCCTCCACCTATGCTCCAGAAATCACTGGTCTAGATTTAGAATGATTTTCTAGATTTTTCTCATATCTTATCAGTTGCCTGAATCACCAAACAGTGCTTTAAAACTGTTTCTAAATTCTTGTCAGAGTATTTTGTAAGCTGAATATTGTTTTTAATAGGATATCTCTTAATTTATTGTGTCCTTGTAAAGAAAGGCTTTTCATTAGATTTTTTTTTTTTTCCTTTTAGTGATTTAAACCTTAGAGGAGGAGGAAACTGGAAAAAATCTTCAGGTTTTCATAGTTTAAAATTAAAAAAAAAAGTCCCAAAAACTTAGCTTGTTATTTAATATATTTTCAACTGGACAAAGTGGTGGTGGTGGGGAAATATTGCTTTTAGTTTGTGTGCCCTGAAATATGTAGTGAGAACACTCGTTATGCTTTACATAACACTGTTTTGACCGTTAGACCATGCCCCAAATTATGCATGAATAATTTGTTTAAAATGCTTTCCTTAAATGTGCTGACTGGTAATTGGGAAGGTCTTCTGATTTCCTGCTTGGTGGGTGAAGTTCTGGTAACTGCATGTCTGCACTCAAAATGGTAGCATCCAGCATTTGCCACTCACTTTATGACACAAGTTACTCCTGGCACAAGTTAATACCAGTGCTGTAACACCTGTGCTTATTTGGATCCTATGAATTTTGGAGTGATGACACATTTTGGTATGAGGTAAATGTTATACTTTGAAATCGACATCACAATAGATTAAGAACAATATATCAATTAGAAATCATGATTAAATAATGTTGCAAATCTGATGCACAAACCCAGCAACCCTCCAAGACCTCTTGGCCTCCCTTAACACCAGGTGGTGTGTCTTGATTCATATTTTGCTGTTTCTGCTTTGCTGCCATATTGTTTGCAGCATATGCTGGTATTGTCCTTTTTGTCCACTTACCAAAATGAAGGGTATAGCTGAGACGTGGAAGGCATAACCAAGCTGTGTGACATTTATCTAATTTATGCAACCAACAGGTAGTGTCAGCTTTAACTAGTTCAGCAGTAAAGCACCTGACTGTGGTCCTTGTTTGTTTTTTAATCTGCTTATTGGGCCAAACTCAAGGCCATGATGCACCAGCACTGCAATTAAGTACATTAGCTAGTTTAAGGTTCATGTATGTGTATTTAAGCAGGTGCTTCAGTTTCACTTGCAGTTGCATCCCATATCAACAGGTACTTATATGGATATTTCGGTTCTACCTTGATTTGTAGACATACTTAGAGTTAACTCATCTTTTTAACTCTTCTTCCTGTTTGCCAAACAACATAGACGTTTTTCTTTTGTGTGCTTAATGGTAAATTTTGTTCATTAACCTTACCTCTTTCAACTAGCTCAGGCTGAAGCATGTTGAATGTTCTGTATAGAAGCAGGGAAAAACTGCACTTTCATGCAGAAACATTATTTCAACTGTAAGATGGGGCACTTTCTTTCATTTTCTTTATGTATGTTGAAATTTGCCACACTCGTTCCAGTGTGAAAAATGCTTTCCTCTCCCCACCACCAAATCTTGCTATGCTTTCTTCTAAGTATATTTGAACTCTCCTAGTTAATAATTATATTTTCAAAAATGGCACTTTAACCTTCTGATTAAATTTAAGTTCCAGTTGTAGTGAATGAGGTAAAGTTGCCAGCTAGCTTAGAATGGGATATGTGCTCTCTTTCTTCCACTGACACTTGGCAACGCTCTGTGAAGAGCATCTGACATCTGCTCTTATATATATAAAAAAATAAATATACACACCTTATCTCCTATAAGGTACAGTGTGTTGCAGTGCAGTGCAACATCATGGGGGCCACCAAATGCAGTTCTTTGAAGTTCCTTTGGTCATCTGCACCCTTGGCTATTGATACAGCTAGTTAGGTGAGACGGAACTAATACATCCAGGACACACACTAGAGTTCCAGGCACTACCGTAATACATATTTAATAATAATGATTTCTCACAAGTTCTCAGAACTTTTTGAAAGAACTTCTGTTCTTAAATCTTTCTAGAATTGATTTACAACAAAGAGCCAGAGCTTTTATCTAACACTTTCTCAGAATAAAAATGGGACTTTGCTAGTCATTTCTTCAAATATGTAATGCTTTTTATGAACTTGACTCTGACCTTGTCTGTCTAGGTGTAAATTAGCTGTCATTTTACTGTAGTCCATTGAACGCAGTAACTTGAGACTACACAGGAGTCATGTAAAGCTACTGTACAGGAGGTTAGAATCATACCCTTTCTCAAGGACCTTGTCAGTATTTCATTTCAGTATATATTGTTTTTCTTGAAAAATATTTGTGTGCATGTATGGAATTATTTCTGCTAACATCCTAACCTTGAAAGAAATTCATACTAGGGTAAAAATAGATGTATCCCTGTGGAAAACATCTTATTGGAGCTAAGAAACTGTGTTCATATATTGAATTTCTAGGTAGTTATGGAAAAAACGATATTAGCTGAGGAAACAGCATTTTAGAGTTCAGCAATGTACCATCTTATTCTGTTTAAAGGGGAGAGGGAAGAGAAAGATTCCAGCTGGACAGTATGAAAAATTTTCAACAATTGGGAGCGTAAAACAATGGAAAAGATTCCCAGGAGGCTGCGGAGCACTCAGAAGTGCTGGCTGTACTCAACACTTTGGACAAGAAGAGTGTGACGCAGGCAGGGCTGATTCAGGTGCAAGTTGATGGGAGATGCACTGTAACGGATGTCTCCTCAGCCTATGTTTTGCTTTGTCTCCACGTGGGACAGAAGGTCTGGTTTTCAGCTGGTGATACATGGATCTCTGCAGACCTATGGAGTGCTTGTGAGGAGCGTATGAAAGACAGCAAAGAAGGAAGTTGCTTGTCAGTAGGCTTATCTTTACTATAAAAGGGTCTGTGCTTCCATTAAAAACAAATCGAGTGTTTCATAAATTGTGAATGGGTTGAAAATCCCTCTCCTAACAATACTTTCTATTGAGAATGTACCTAAAATTGATGGGGTGGTTTAAAGCCTATGAAGGTGGACCCCGAGTTAAAAATGAGATAGGAGTAGTGTGCTGCAGTACTACTGATAAGCCCTAGTGACACTGAGCAAGAATGGCAATGGCAGTGAAGACGGGTGAATTAATTCAGTGCGTTCCATGCAGCTAATGGCTTCCAGAAATCGTATGTATGTAGTAGCTGTGTGAACTAGAGGTTGTATCAGGAAATCCCCAAATCCCAAATTCAGACCAGAAATGATGGTTAAGCTAAGTCACTTTGTCATTTAATCACTAACATACATGCTAGTTGACTCTAAAAAGTACTAGTTATCCTGTATGATATGCTCCAGTCTGAAGTTGTAGTAAGATACAAGGCCAGTAGATGGACCCAAAGATATAATATCTGTGATGATATTCATATATGATTTCCATAAAAGTTCTCAGTATGCTGACCAAATTCAAATTATTTTTTTGTAATGATTGGTTATTTCCTATTTGTTTTCACTGCCCTACTTCTTCCTGATCTCTGCTAGACCCTCTTTCTGATTCTGTGCTTATGCTTCAGCAGTATTTCTGAAAGTGTTTTTTTATTCTTTGAACAAAGTAAATGGAAATCTGGGGGTTTAGACAATAGGATGCCTTGGAATAAGAGTTTGGAGGTGTTGGAAGAGAGACCCAACTAAATCAAATCTGTCTAGTTAATAGATTTATCGCATACCAGCGTTTATGCTAAGGAAACTAAATGCATTGTGCATATAATTAGATGCTATAAGAACACTTAAATCATGATCTGAACGTGGGAGAAAAAGGGTATAGCTTTGAAACAAGCTGCTTTTCCTAAACTAGACTGGCAGAAGGGTAATGTAGATGTGCCTATTAATACACACATTTTGGAGAGCTTCTGATCTCTCCTTTTTGCCTGGCAATAAAATATCTGGCTACATTTTTAATGTGTCCCAATTG
Source organism: Struthio camelus (assembly GCF_040807025.1). NCBI lineage: Eukaryota > Metazoa > Chordata > Aves > Struthioniformes > Struthionidae > Struthio > Struthio camelus. The sequence goes on along the minus strand of NC_090943.1, from coordinate 64,162,285 downwards.
ACTGAGAAAGGAATATGACATTTTTATTGGGGATTGAAAAGCTCATAGATGTGGTGATATAACATAAGTAAATGCAGTTGGACCAGTACGGTTTGCAGCATTGATCCTAGAATGACCTGTGCTGAGTGCTAAAAACTGCCAACACTGTCAGCCCTGTGCAAGTAAGCCAGGTTGAATCTGCTACAACAGATAGTTCTTCAGTCCTTCAAATAAATAATTTCTGCTGTTTTCAAGTGTCTGTGTGCATATGTATGTGTATACATATATGCATACATATATATATATCTTATTTCCACCTCAGTGCTCTATCGAGCCACTGGAATTTCCTTAGTTCATTCAGCAAGGCTTTTCAAGGTCCTGCTAATCCACTTCAGATTTAGCTTGCTGTTTCAGTGGTGGTTTTTTTTTTTAATTATTATTTTATTTTAACCCTACCGAACAGTATGCTGTGCTTACAGGAACATAAAATATTAAAACTACACTGTTTAGAAAGTTTGACTACTAGAATAGCAGAGGAATCCCTTATAAAAATTTCAAGGTAGTGATTGTTCTCTGTTGAAAGCTAAAAGACAGGGGAAACAGTACATTAAAGACGCCTGAAAAAAGTGCTGGCATGGAATAGGACAGCATGCCAAGTTACACAACTGTTCTAAAAAAAAAAAATAGCTAAACAAATTTTTATTTACTCAAATCATACAATTTGATGTAGAATAGGCAGAAACATACATGATGAACAGAAAAACCCCTCAAAACTCCCATCATCTACTCAAATGTATGGAATGTTGTTAAGGAGCTGGCAATGAGAATACCAGTCTGCCTACTTGATCCCCAGTAAGCTCTAGTTTACTTTGAATTGCCCGGAGGTTTGGAGGTGTCTTTGGACAAATAGGGCTATGAATCCTAAATTAATGCAAGCTCATTGGAACCTCCTTCATTTGGAAATTGGGTAGGAAACTTATCAAGAACAAGATTCTCATGAGTTTTCCAGTATTTCTTGGATTTGACCGAGTTGGAAAATTTATACTAGAATAGCCTTTCTTGTGGTATTCAAACATTCCTTTCTGCTATCCTGGCTGAAAGGGAAAATCTGAAGTGCCCTATTTAAAAGGGGGGGGGGGGAGTGCTGAACCTTTGAACTTAAGTTTAGTACTACTATTAAAGGATAAAGGGAAGCTTAAAGGCGGTCTCTATTTTATGGGAATCAATTTTATTGTCCCCGAGCTCTGACTAATTTTCTTTTTTCAGAATGGTATGGGAGAAAGTGCAGGATTCACAGATTTTTAAGACCTGCATAATTTGATCTCAAAGAAAGATTTAAGAGAGATCATGCAAGCTTCCCGATATTTCATAGGAAGTCTGTGGCAAAAGGTTGGAATTCCTGAGACTCAAGTCAATGCTTTAACAACATGACTATTTTTTATGTCTTATGCCCCTCTGTTGCCTGCTCTAGTAATAAAGCTATGTGCCACTTTATATTCTGAGCCAAATTCAACCTAGAGTATGTGGGCTTTCACTGGGCCAAGATGAGTATAGACATAAACTGTGGTGTAAATTACAAGTTGGGTATGATTTGGTCAGAGAATTGGCAAAGTACCATGGCCATCAACTTCTACGCTCAATCATATCATTATATCTTTGGAATAACTGTAATGAAGTTAAAATAATAAGGGAAAAATAACATTTATATGAAGTTAAAATAATAAGGGAAAAATAACATTTATTAGCAATATGTGAATGGGAAGCTTTAAAAGACTAGGAATGGGAATAGCAGAATTTGTAGATTTTTGCCTGAATTTACATTGCTTCCCAAGAGGAATGGCTCTTGTAAGTCCTTCGCTTTTTACCAGGGCCTTTGGCTTGCTGAACACTTACATCAGGCAACCTGAAAATTAGGATGCTCCTGTAGATAGCAGACACCTCTGTGATCCTAAGCTAATCTCTTCCTATAATATTGTTTCATGCAGAACAATTACCCACACTCTTTTCTGGTAATATAAGCAGGAATGTTCTGTACTTACTAGAATGGAAAAGTGATATGTTTCAATATAAATTTATCTCCCTATATATTAAAAAAACCTCATTAAAATGATGAAATAAAGTAAAAGCTCTGTCAACCATTTGTACTAAAATGTCTCCCACTAACTGTAGCCTATTAGAAATAAATCAATTCTGTCTTTGATGGATGTACTGAGGGAAAAGAAGGCAGGGGAAAGAAGAGTTGCAGGGCTTAAAGGGATGGATTTCAAAAACACCTAAGGGACTTCAATGCACAACTTTCAAGTGCCAAAATCAATGTGATTTGTGTGTCTTAAGCATTTCTGAAAATTCTACCTTACTTCGCTGAAGTCCTGATTCAGCAAAGCAAAAAGCTACATGGTTTATTAAAGTTAAGCCCTAGGCTTAATATCTGAATACTTTCAAAGCCTCTAGTTGAAGGCAGTATGGAACAAAGTAACATTATTTTACCCTAGCTTACAGTTATTTTTAGTACTTGTGTTTTGCATTGTAAAATGAGGTAGTCTGAAATATCATTTGAATATCCTTAACAATCCTAGAAGCATAGGGATCTATTCCATACATCTGAAACTTAAATAGGCAAATAACTTCAGCTAAAATGTCTCATCAGTAGCATGTTAATATGTATAGATTTCTTTTTTACAGTGTGAAAATTTGGAAGGGATTTCTCTTAACGCTTTTGCTTTGCTGCTGCTGCTGTTCTCAGCGGCAGAAAGATACCTCTAATGCCCAGAATTATTCTGAAGGGATTTTGTCCCGAACTCTGCCAAGAATTCTCGCAGGGTCATCTTTTCCCATTTCCCTATTTACTTTGTGCGTGGACACTATCTACTTTGCTTGTTTAGCATGTTAATATCTGGAAATGCATATTTTCTTAGCCTTTCACCTGTGTGAAATACAGCCCCAGCTGCATAATCATGTGCTTTATAATCTCTGTGCTAGCTCCTAGGACACTGAGTCATTGCATAACTGTTCTGTGCCTGGCTTTAATTTAAAAATTCCAGGAAATATAAAGCTGAACTCCTGCATATTGGTGCTGCCCCTGCCTAGTGTTAGAAATATGCTGAATATCATGTTCAAGACTTTCTTTCCTAGACAAGCTTAAGGAAATTTTAATGACTAATAAGAGCTGCTGTCTATTTTATTCTGGACACGAAAACATTCTTCTATCTAGCAAAGCCAAAACATACTGTCCTTATTTAGGTATCAGAATGTTACCACGGTCCCACATGTCAGAACACTTTCTGTAATGCTACACAGCAATGTGAGCAACCTTGGTATTTTCTCCAGTTTCCCTTACTAAAATCAACACCAAAAATAAAAGAAAATGCAGCAATATGTTGTTTTCCACATTGCTGAGTTTGACTGTGTCCATGCCAATAGCACTGAATTTCTGTATTTGTAATACTACCTCTTTCCTATCTTTAAAAAAAAAAAATTGCATTTATTGAAGACCTACTCTTTTCCCCTTTTGTATTTTTTCTCTCCCTCCTCCCCCCCCCCCAGCCCAGTCTCTAGACATTGAGTGATCCTACCCTCTACTCGCCATGAAATCAGAAACGTATGTGGCCGCCTTCAGCATTTCAATGTATAGCTTCATTAGTTAGATCCAGCTAGTCAAGCACTCTGATTAGACTGAAATTTTTAAGCAAACAAAGTTATAAGCTAACTAGGCTAAATATTGAATAGTTCATGTGCAAAAAGTATATCCCTTGTCTGCATGACTTTTTGGGTTTATCAGTTCACACTTACCTGTTTTGATTGCAAGTGACTTTAGAGTGCTGAGTGTGTTTGGACAACAAAGCAAAATTGGTAAAACTAGTTTTCAAGGGAAACTTGCATGCAAATCCTTTCAAAGAATTGCGAGGTACTAATAAATTCAGATTAGTAGGTTCAGGACACAAGCCTTATTTCCTGACCCTCTCCCACCTCCCAAACTTCAGATGCCAAGAACATTGCTGATATTGGTATAACCTCTGCTTTGAGGGTTATTTAAAGTTAAATTCCAAATAATCTCTTTCATTAGTTTCCCTTAAAGAATTTCCATGTTTATTTTCTGTGACTAACTAACAAGAAAAAAATATTATGAGCTAAGATGATGATTTTTTTTTGAAAATCTAGTTTAGTGTTGGTGTGTTCTCTGCTTTCCCATGCTGAAGGAGTTGAAGCTTCTGACATTGCGTAAGTGTCATATAGGCGCTGCAGGATATTCTAGCTTGCTAATCCAGAATACCTCTTGGCAATTTAAGGCGTTACCTGTTTTAGCAGGAGGCATACCTTGAGGTTTTTCCAGTATGACATGTTGACAGAAATAAGACAGGCAGTGGCTGCAGTGATCATCTTAATGGGCTGGAGCCTTTTTTGATGCTAGACAGCCCTGATTTTATTTATTTTGTTGCTAACCCTTAACGAGGAAAGTTTGCATCTTCTATGGCGTCTCCCTGTATCGTCCATGTAGGACTAACCACAGAAGAGGCCTTAATCTGGAAGAATCAGTGCTCAGTTGCTCTCCTGCTTCAGAATATCTTGATTATTTCCCACTCCAGCATTTTCCCATCTAAAGTTCTTCCCCCATTTCTCCTGCCAATATTTGCGTTATCATAGACTGTATTTTTCAAGGGCTCTCCCACAGCTGCTTAAAGGGTAGCTGAATACGGCGAGGTGACTCCCTAAGGAATGTTACTGTGGAATTCTGTGACTTTTCCCTTACTGTAAAAAGAGAGGCTCCTTCCCCCCCATGACCTTTCCTGCAAACTAAGCCTTGGGATCTAAGCAGCAGCCTTTCTGGCTCAGGCTTCATCACAAATAGTGCAGATTCCACAACAGGAGCTTAGTTAAGAATTCTGTCAGTCATTTCGGAGGCAGAATAACAACCCACGTATATCCTGAGGGGGGGAAAAAAAATACTTTTCATGCTTATATGGGAACATTTCACTCATGCTGGGCCTGAAATGCTAGGAGCCAAAAGGTAATCATACACAATAATTTAAGCCAAGGGGTTTGAGCCTGTTTTCAAGAATTTTGGTTTTTTAACAGGTTAGCTTGTCCCCTGGATTGTTCCCACACAGGCACGCTCCACTTTCAGGAGGGTACCTGCACAGCTAAACTCCCACTGTAAAGACTGGATAGGGGGCCCCGAGGAAGCCAACGGTGCTGGGGGCCCACAGCTCTCCTGAGCTCAGCTTTTGCGAAGCGCAACAAGCAGAGTGGGCATGAAGTGAACAAAAGCTTCGCTCTGCTTTTAATTTCTCGGGGAGAAGCAGTCCAGGTAACTTGTTTAGAGGACGCGCAGGCCCACCGAGGCAGAATAGCGAATAGTTTTCTATGTTGTCCAAAGTACTTATTATCGCAAGCGCGTTACCTGGTTCACCCATCAATTTTCCTTCTATATTCTTCTGATACAGAGCTATCAAATATACATATTCTATCTACACATAGGCAATTGACATGTATGCCTGTATTTTTCTTTTTTTTCATACAGCAATAAGCAAGTATGCTCCAAATATATAGTGGGATCAGCTTCATTTACTTGCCAAGAAAGTGCCATTGTTAGTAGCAACTTTTCGAAGTAGGACTGCTCTGCTAGTTGTGGGTTTTCTGTGGCTCCAGGTAGCCTTGACTTCTAGTCAAAGCTTTACTGTGCCGTGTATTTCTCTCACACTGTGAATGAAAACACTACACACACAATGTTCAAAGATTTAATTGAACATATTTCCAGGTTAATTGCTGCATTGGCCCTCGCCATTAAGTATGTTAAGTCATGCGACTGCTTGTATTGCTATATGAAGTGTGAGGAGTTAAGGCAAATGTCTCAACAGCATGGAGCTATTTGTATATTGGGTGTGTGGGGCAGTGGTCACGGGAGACATAGTTTATATATTTTCCAGGTATTTTTTTTCTATCTAATTAATTTTATAACTGAAACAAATTTGTGTTTAGAACAGTTGTGACTCATGAAAAAAGGTTTTACTAAAATATATTATTCCAAGTGAACAAAACTAAGCTATTTGGACAGCCTATTTAAACAAGCAAAGAAAGCCAATTGAAAAGATTTTTGTGTTTACTTTGCCATACATGACTGGTGTGTTGATTTTGGCTTAACCCAGACATTAATAAAGCAAAGTTTTAAAAGTTGAAATAAACTGAACAATGCCTATTGTTGTTATTTTTGAAAAAGAATCAAAACATTTTGAGTCCCTGACTTTCAGAGGAGCCTGAAAAAAAAATTATGTGCCTAAATCCCATTAAGCTATTTCCCCTTTTAAGTCATATTGGACCGCTTTGAAAATCCTAGCCTTGATCTTTAGATTACTAAACTTTAAGAGCCAGAATCTCATGTTCTTCTCTTGAAGTGTCCCAAAACTGGCCAAGCAAGGCCAGATTTGAATCAGTATTACCTGGTTTGAATATGGGCATTAGGATTTGACCTTCTGCTTCTGAGTATTGATAAAGAAAATAACATTATGAAGTCTGTTTCAGAAACAAGGCTACCAAGGCATAGGTTTGTGAAATGATGTATGGAAGGTCAAATCCTAAATGAATGCTGCAGGAATTATTAACGCCAAACGCTCTTTCACTGTATTTGCTTGAACGTTATTTTTTCCAAACTCCTGATCAGGCATAGTCCTTTAAAAAGCAAACAAGGAAAGGCTTTTCACTAGATAAGGTATTGGACATCTCTGTGCTTTGAGCAGAGAAGCTGAGTAAACCATGGCATGAACTGGGAAGGGCAAAAACTTCTCATAGAAAAACATGGTAGTATGTTGGAAGATAGATGCTTGTTCTACAACTGTTATCATCGCTGTTCCTGCAGAAAGCCAAGAATGTTTACAGCTGAACTGGATTGTCCTAAATTTAACTGTGCTACCACTTAACACTTGACAAGGATGTAAGGGATTGTTACTGGTTCCAGTACACTACAGCCAATGTGTATATATACTGTATATGTGTTTACTGATAGATGTGATGGCTGTGCAAACAGTAACCGTAGATTAAAATACAGTGAGAAAAATGGAACTTACTATTTGTTTGGTGTTGTGAATCATATTTAGTATCCATCATAGCAGCAGCTGGCTCTAATGTCTGTTCTTAAAAAAAAAAAAAAAATTACATTGTGTATGTAGATAGCGCTTCATTTATTTACAGCATTTTTGTTTTAGTGTATTGTCTCTCTTGTAATTAGTAGGTTTGTTTGAAATGTTCCTACTTTTCTGGAGAGAGGGAAAGATAGGATGACTACATTTTTAACAAGGTTAAACTTCCTACATTTTTGTAAAACACACGTAATGTGATAATAATTAGCTTAACGACATTGGAAAAATAGTAAGGAAATTCTTAGTCTTAATTACATGTCTTTTAGAACTACATATAGAATAAAGGAATTTAAAAAATAGAGCTTAAGGGTGCCATTTTTGCATAGTAACAAAATCAAAGTTAACAAAAGAGGAAAAATCTCTTATTCTGCTTCATACTCAATACGACAAACAAAATTGTATCTGACCAGTTTTCTTCTTGAAAAAAGTATTGCATGCATTCTAAGAAAAGACAACAGGTGGAGTAAGTACTACAATTATTGCAAGGGTGCCAGAAATTTCTTAAGTAAGCTTTTCTTTTTATGCTACATTCTTCTAATTTCAAGCTGGAAAAGTAGAATACCAAAGATACTAGGATTTGTTGCACTTTATCTAAGAAAGGGCTAAGTAGAAGATTAATTAAACGGAGTAGCTGTTGATTTTAAACGCCAAAGGGAAAGCTTCAAAAAAATTCTGCATGCTTGTATTTTCAGAAGTGGTAAGTACCAGCTAGTCATTTGTGGGATTCAAAAGTACCAAACAAGGTTAGGAATCTAAGTCACTTTAATTTCATTGGAAATTATATTGAAGGGCATTTGAAAATTCCCTTATACAAGCACAGGCATTTTAATGTTGTTAGACCATATTGAATATCTCACTTGAGATGAGTTACAAACACAAATCCATTAAATGATAAGAGATTTGTTTCTACATCACTACAGTTTACTATAAATCCAGCTCTCCAGTCTTTGCCCTCAATTACACCACTGTATTCTCGTGTTTCCCAGCTGAAATTACTGCAGCCTATAAATTTAAGATACAGTTTTATGGAGGTTAAGTACAACCATATTACTGATCCACAAACACAATTACTCTTATCATTAAAAAAAAAAAAAAACAAACCCTATTTCAGTGTATAGTTTTATTTTGATTGCTAGCAGCCTCTCTCTTTCTTTTTCCATTGTAATTTTTGAATAGTCCTTGTCACTCCTCAGCTTGATTCAACTTGTTTGCAATGACAGCCATTCTATTACTTCTCTCCCAGTATAAGACAGGAGGAGATAGAGATGTAGCTGATGTGTACCAGCACATAGAGTGTACTTGCTAGTAGCAGAGACCTAGCTAGCAAGGTCCTCCTTGGTCATGCATGTTTATTTTAAAAGATCAGCAAAAGAGAAACTCCTAATATATTTTCTGCTCACTAAGAGGTAGAGAATGCATTTCCTGCCACAAAAGCACTGTTACCATGCAGCCTTCTGTTATCTGGCTATGAATGGAAAAGTAATGCCTTGATATTTCTTCCACATAAAAATGGTGAGAATTTGGGTTATGAGGAGAATGGTCAGGTACAATACAACTGTTAAAACTGTGCAATAACATGTGGTCTTACTATTTGAGACCTTAAATAGCTTTGGAAAAAAACATTTCAGTTTACTCGTAACTACAAAACTGTTGTGTATAAACTACAAAGCCTTATTTCTTTTTTAACTGTTAGATTAATTCAGAATAACTCTATACAAAACAAATCAGAATTTGTTAAAATTGAACACTTTAGTTCATTTTTCATTATTTTAATGTAAATGCTAAGTAATGAACTAGTGTATTTTCCTGAAAAACTGGTAGTTTTCACATCTTTTTTCCTTCTGTGGGATGATCAGTCTTCCCTTAGATGTGACTGGAACTAGTTAAACGGAAAAAGAATACTCATTATTAGGCAGGCTGCCAGCGTATCTGTAATTTTTTTGCTAGAAGCTGAGTAAACATAGCTATGTAATACTCTACCAGCCTTGACTTTGTTTGTTTCAAGTTGAAGTGACAATTTTTATAAAGTATTATCATATCACTTACCACATTAATCTTTTAAAATCACATCTAATCTGATCATTAAGACTAAATAGTTCTTATTCCTTGTTTTTGAAGAAGTCCACTGTTTTGCAAATTGCTTATTTTCAGAAGTAGTGGTTAAACCGTAATGTGTTCCAACATCAAAAGAAAGAAAGATTTTTAAGACTTGGGGAGGTAGTTTCAAATTCACCTGGCATTTTTGACCTTTTCCGTAGCCTAAATTCACTTAATTGTTCACTTCTGAGGAAAAGTGGGTCATATGGATAGAAGACTATGAAATGTATTAAGCTATTATGAACATAAAGAATTGGGACATAAACAGTTTACATGATAATGTTGTCATTCTCATTTGGATAACATATAACTTCTAAATTTTGCATACTTGGAATTAAACTATGCTTTTACTTCCTTTACTAGTCCTGTTTCCCAGAAGGAGCCCTGAGAAGTGAATATCATGTTTCAGAGAGTGATAGTTTCTGCCCTGCTCCTTGCTTGTTCCTGAAGAGATATAATTTATGTCTTTATTTTCTCGTACTGCCAGTGCCAGTTCTGTATTCAGCCAATAGAAACATTTTTGGCAAATTGTGGTTCCATCAAAGAATGCTATTTTGTCAAAACATAAACATTTGATGCAATTCTGTTTGTGAAAACATTTAAAAGTGAGGAACACAATTCAAAACCTCAAAGCTTATTGCGAAATAGAAGGGATAACCCTGATCAGCAGCTTCTACTGCTGATCTGCTCCTTGTTTTGCCCTGTACGTTCAGTGGTTACCTGCTCTGGGTTGCAGAGGGATGAACAAAAAAGTGGAGCTCTTTCTATAGATACATAAAGGTCCGCTGCAGCCCTCCTGGGCTTCATCCTTTGGCACTGAGAGCTCATTGTGGAAATGGAAGTTTTGCCTCTGCAAATTGATTGATTTTATTGGTATACAGAAGTCTCTTAATTTTGAACGTTCTCACAAAATGGTGAGGAAATTACTGTGGTGGAAGAGAACAGGTACAATGCCTAGTGGTTTTGAAATATCCTGGACTGTGTGCGAAGTTTAAAGCAATTAGACTTGTATATATGAAAAAAATAAAAATCTTTATTTTGTAATACTAATTTAGGAAAATCTAAGGAACAAATAGGTGGCACTGAGTGCAGGAGGCTGGAAGAACTACTTTTAGGGTCTTGATGTTCCTCCACGACTTGAAAAATGCCATTTAATGAAAACTATATCTGACACACAGTGGGGTACATTTACTTTTCTGAATAAAAGAAGTCTGAGAGAAGTCATGGAGGACTCTTGTTACTAAGGCTATCAAAAAACACCATATATGACAATACTGTTTGTAGAATCTCAGAATGATATGCTGTGAACTATAAAAGATCTATTAGAACCCAGACTCTGTATAGAGATTTCTTCCAAGACTTGTTTTTTAAATAGAAAATTATTTATTTGTGTTTTGAGTCTTAAAGCCAACTATGTGGTCTTACTGGATCTCTTTAAAGTTCTGTCAGCTAACCTTCACATTTCTCTCAGCCTTTTTGAACTTTTCTCTGGCCCTTGGGGCTGCTCACAGGAACTTCCTGACCCAAAGCTTTTTTTGGCTTCTCTTAGTCTGTGGTTGAAAATCATCCAAAATTGATGTCAAGATGATTTTTTGGTTATTCTGAAAAGTGGCTTCGTACTAGGGTACAGTTTTCCAGTCAATGGTCTCAAACCCCTGGACCCAAACTGGCAAATTTGAAATTTGGATGTAAATTGTATGATTTGGACATAAATATATATATTTGCAGTAAGCATGTTGCATATCTCACCTAGCAAAAAGTAATCAATAACAGTATATGATGTACAAAGAAAAGGACAGTGTATAGACAGGAATATGGAATGCTTTAAAAGCCACTGCTAGTTCCTTTCATGTGTGCTTTGTGTTCTTCTGTATTCAACTTAAATGACCTTTAAATAAAAAGTGAGCAAGTTGCATTGTATTCCCTCATAAAGGGAACCTTATGCAGCAAGACTGTTCACCAAGTTAATATTACTTTTGTTCTGCATTAGCATGACCACAGAGAAGGGCATTTGCTGCAGAGCTAACTTGTATGCCACTTGTTTATCAGGCAAAAAAGTGGTTCATGATTCAAGACTCCTCAGGGTTGTTCAGCTGAAAATTTTCAGAAACGTTTTGGTGGCTCCATAGTTAACTGTAGAAACTAGTTTTGGTCTCACTAAAGTCTATGGGACATGTACATCTTATAGTCCAGTTTTGATCAGATTCTTTCTCTGGGGGAAGGGGGAGTGGAGGGGAGAGAAGCTGGCATTTAGATTAATGCTTAGTTTGGAAAAGATTCCTATGACTGGAGAAGTATTTTCAGCCTATTACATTAATTCCTAGGCAGCTATGCTATGTTTATTTGACAGGCAACTGTTTTTGCAATGCTTAGAAGGTACTGTTTGCCCCGTTATAGAATATTTTTTGGCATAGATGAAGCGTGGAGTTCAATACTGTTAATTCCATAGGAAAGTCTTGTCAAGGAGAAGCGCTGTAGAAACAAGTGGGAGTGGTGCTGGCACTATTCAGAAAAAAAAAAAGAATGAAATTTGCACTCTGTAAAAGGTTCTAGTGAACGTCACTGCGGGCCTGTGCTGGGAATGAAAGGCAACAAAGGAAGTGAGCAAGATTCTGGGCTGCTACCTTGGTTCACTACATGGTGCAGAGATGATTTCGCTCATCTAGTGAGAGATAGCATTGAGCTTATTGTTCCTATATTCCTGACAAAAGTCCAAGAGAGAAAGTCATGTTGGTTCAAGCTCGTGCTCTTCACCACTTTAAGTATTTTAAGACTGGAAGGATCTTAATGTAATTACCTAGCATCTTTCTAACTCTGCTAAATGCATAAAGACTTTTTTTTCGACCCACTTTTATAGGTTTTTTTCCTGGAGATCACTGAGACCAGGTTACATTGCAATTTGTTCTTTGTGGCCTTTTCATTTTGATTTCTTCTGCCAACTAAAGTGTTGCTGTGCATGATTGCTGAGAAACCTGATAATCTCTGATGTTAATTGGTTTTCTGGCATACTACAGTATCCTCAAATTTCCAAGCTTTCTTCTAAAAGAAGTGCCTAGGGCTGTTATTAGAACTTAAATGATGATGTCTTTCATGCTAGACACTTGGACACAATAAAAAGTAGTCAGGCTTAATGATTTTCCACAGTCAGCTGAGCAGCACCAATTAGAAACTCATTTTTTTTGTATTTCAGAGGGGTGAACTCTTGTCTGGGGCTCCTGAAGGTATGTTATGAGTATGTCTTTTTTGGGGAGGGGTCAGGTTTGTTCCTTTGGCAGCTGGAATGCAATGGATTTGGTTTCCTATTCATAGAGCACAGGAGAAGCATTCTGCAAGTGGAGAAATCTCTCTACCGTGAAGGTTAATTTTGGGATGCCTGAGTGGTGGATCTGCAGCAAAGTGTTCAGTTTGAGAATGATGCTTCAGCATTTTGTGTCTTCACAGGAGTCCCTGTCTCCTCCAGCCCTAAATGTGTGCAGAATGGACTTAGGATTTGCCCATTAATGTAACCTGAATGGAAAAACCAACATAAACAAGAGAGGAAGTATTTCACTGAACACAAGACTGGGAACTGGAAATTTTGAGGTATAAACTTGGCTCTGACACTGATTAAACAGTCTGTTCCAGCTGTGGACTATATGATTTTGAAAGCACAAATTTAAACTGAGATAAGATGAGCCAGACTGGACTTGGCCAGAGGACAAGTTTCTTTTTGCTGGATCCAGTAATTCTCTCACCTTTGTGAAAATCCTGCTTTCAGTGTGCACGCTTCTGTCGCAGCACAAGGTGGGCAACTGTACTAACTAGGTAGATCTTTTCCAGTGGCTGGCTACTACTTGGCAGGCTCGCCACAGCGAACACTTCTTCTGACAGCTCGTTACTTCAG